>NC_072735.1:59888936-60198497 GCF_026930045.1 Uloborus diversus
GGTATTTTAACTAATTTTTAGATGTTTCACGCCAAAGTGTATTTATGCAATATTATCGCAATCTTTTAACATGTTTTGGGGAACCGTTTTTCTCATAATTTCCAATATTGTACGCAGTACATAGCCCATTAAGCTGAAATTACAATGGTATTTTTGGTACTTCTTAGGTTTTTAGCTCCTCCCCCCCCCTCCAAAAAACAAAACCTGTTAAAAATAATACTAGATGACATTAACACTTTTCAAACTAAAATTTCACTTGTTCTACTTCTCTTTTACAAAAATTAGGATGCCTCTAAAAGTTCACAAAAACAATGCTGATAAAAAAAAAAAACTTTCACAAAAATAGGTAGCGAGAAAAATATCCTGGATTGACCCCTGGTTAAGTTTAGTTAATTCTTTTAGAATGGTTGTTACTCTTTCACTTTTCCCAACTGATGGGTGTAAGAAGCTAAACTGGCAATAGTTTGGGATATTTCTGAGAAATATTTAGTACCAATCTGTGGCAGTAAAATTTTTAATTATATTTTCACTGCAAAATTTGCAAAAAAACCTTTTAGAGGTTTTTAATTAATATCTTCGTTAATTAATGCCATCCGAAGACTTAACTTAGCTAAGAACACTCTCAGTCAACTCTCCTTTTGAACAATTTTCTTTTCAAAATCCATTTAGGCGCTACAGTGCCACAGACAGATACACAGACACTTCAAACTTATAACCCCCTTCCTTTGTGTGTCGGGGGTTAAAAATAAAAACAAAGATTTTGAAATCAAGGTAATAGTCGGATTTACTATTGAAGAACATTCTAGTACTGATAAAATACTATTAGACTTCTGAAATACTCAACTTATATACTACCAAAGTATTTAACTTATCAGGGCTTGAAATTAATGCTGTTCCATTGCTCTAAGATCGCAAAACATAAACCAGACCAGCAGAGTTTAAATTAGAAGAGTACACTTTGAGCCAGCTCAGTTTTATTTTCATTTTTCTCTGATTCTCTATTTCATCTCAATACTATCTTTTTTCAGCTGTCTGTGATACAAATTTAACTAGTATGTTGTGGCCATCATGAAACTTTCTTCTATATCTTTCTTATAATTCTGATCCCTCCCCATGCTTGACGAGGAAGCAAACCCAATTCCCGATTTATCTCAAAAGCAAAGCAAAGGATGAAAATTGAATATTATTTTTAAAGCCTTGCTTAAAATAATCACAAACATTTATTTGTTAACAAACACAAGATGGCAACAGTTAAAAAGTCAAATCATCGTGATTTTCTGGTCATTTTTCCAACAATTAAAATCTCTCGAAATACGCAGACAACAGTCTATTACAATTTATCTTTCTTAATGTTGCAATTATAAAGCTATTTTTATTCACACAAAAAAAAAAAAAAAATCAGCCTCCAATGGAGCGATTGGGGCCAAACTTGAACCAACGCCTGCTTACATATGGATTCACATTTATTCCAAATTTCATCCAGAACGTAGCATTACTTCTTGAGATATGGCACTCATAATAGACAAAAAAGAAAGTTCGATTGTGCCACCCCCTTTTCAGCTGTTGACGCCAAAATAGAATCAGCTCTTATACCCTATAAGGTCTACTTGTCGATAAATTTTTGTTTGGTTCGTTCATTATTTCTTGAGATACAGCAGTCACAATTGACGACAAAAAAAGGTTCTATAGCTCAACCCCTGTTTGAGCTATGGACACCAAAATTAAATCAGCACCTGTACCTGTTAGGGTTAACATATGGACTAAATTTTGTTTGATTCCGCCAGTTAGTTCTTAGGGAATAGCAGGCACGCATAACTCAAGAAACGTCTCATTGCCCTACCCCCCTCAGAGGAATTCGCGCCAAAAACCAATGAGCACAAGTTCACATAGGGGCACATATGTGTACCAAATTTTGTTTGATTTCATGCGGTAGTATTTGCTGTAGAGCGACCACAAAAAACTGGTCACACACATACGGTGACACAAACACAGACAGACACATTTTCCAAAAATGGTCGAAATGGACTCAGCACACCTCAAAACGTTCAAATCCGTTAAAATTTGAAAATTTGTACACTTTCTTCTATATATTAGATATAGTAGAAAGTAAAAAATAGCCAACAAGATAAACAGACATTATATTAGTTGTAAAATTTAAATCAGCACACAGTTTAAAAATGAGATGCTAATTTAAAAACCACAAGTACATGCTACCTGTGGATTATATACTAGAAATAGAGATACAGTACACATTTTCATTTGTTGAAATTTTATTGTATTTCTATTTAAAAATGTTCAGTTTTTCTTCTCCAACTAAGAAATAGCGGGCAGACTTATTTAAGAATCTGTGACACATTTTCAGCTACCCGGAATAGTACAAAAGATTCAACTACAATAAATATACACATAGGTACTACATTAAGGGAAAATACTTAAAACTCTTGCATTTATTAGAAATGCAAAGCACACCAGATTTTTTTTTTAAATTATTCATTGAATGTAATAGCATGCCAGATTCAAAAATAAGATTGCATTTCTATGAGATTTTAATGCATTTACTGCAATTTGACATGGGAGGAGAGGGAATATGTTGCTCTTCAGTGCTAATTTTTTTTTTCACTGTGAAGCTGGCTGATTCCACGAATCAAAAATTTGTATTACTGTTTTGCTCATAACATATGCAAATCTATGTTCTAATTAATTTGTATTTAATCATATCCTGTACTTAATCTTACCGGGGGGGGGGGAGTTCACTTGAGTGGTAGTCTGTCTCCAATTTAAATTGACTTTGCCTTGCTTTGCCCTTGTTTTGAGGCCATTTAGAAAAAATCTTGTACCGTAGTTGTAAGTACATAAGTAAAAAAATATATGTGCCATTTATAAAAAAAAAAATATTTTTATTAAGCTAAGTTTCTTCAAAAAAAAAAACTGTGGTAGAAATCAATTTCTACTAGTAAATTAGATTCTTTAAAATAAGTTGATCAGAAGGAAGATTTTATTAGTTTTACTTTTAATCTCAGAATATTGTATCATTTGCAAATAGGACATGATGCGAGACATTCACAATACACAAACCTAACATGCAGGCATGTAACATGTAAACTGCCATACATGTAACCTACATGTAAACTGCCATATACAAATACAAAAGTGATGACCAGCAACAGGCTCTGGGCCCAGCTAGGCTGGTCCTAATCAATTTACAATCCCCAGTGAAGATCAATGGCCCTCTTAAAACTATCTAGTCCCTTGCTCATTACCAACTCTTCCGGTAAGCTGTTCCAAGGTTCCACTACCCTGCTAAAATAATAATTTTTCCTAATATCCATGTTAGCCTGAGATTTAAATAGCTTAAAACAATAACCCCTTGTCCTGTTTTCAGTGCTAAACTTTAGCCCGTAACATCTTTCATTTTAATAAATTTAAACAACTGAATCATGTCCCCTTAGCCTTTTCTTTGCTCAAGACTGCACATTTTTAGCATTCTAAGCCTGGAATCGTAGTCTAATTGAGAAAGTTCATTTATTAGCCTTGTAGCTTGCCTCTGAACCCTTTCCAATACATTAATGTCTTTCTTAAGATAAGGAGACCAAAACTGAACAGCATACTCCAAATGAGGTCTTACCAAACTTCTATATAAGGGCAGAAGAACTTCTTTAGATTTGTTTGAAATAGATCTATTGATAAACCCAAGCATCTTATTGGCTTTGTTACTAGCTATGCTGCACTGTGTTGACTAAACTTTAAATCCTGACTTTTAAGATGCCCAGATCAGTAACTTTTTCTGCCTTACTAATGACTGAACCAGGGGCGTAGCTAGGGGGGGGGTTGGGGACAAACCCCCCCCCCCCCCCCGAAAGAGAAGAGAAAGAAAAAAAAAGGAAGAAAAGGAAAAAATTCCAAGCGATTATACATACATATATATATATATATATATATATATATATATATAAGAAGTAACCCCCCCCCCGAAAGTCGGGTCTAGCTACGCCACTGGACTGAACCTTGCAAATAATAACTTGTACACTTATTTCCATACCCCAACATTAACAGCCATACCCCATTTATCAGCCACTTTGTAATATGATCTATATTCTCTTGCAGCTGATTTGCTTGTTCTTCATTTTCTACAATCCCCATAACTCTGCCATCATCAACAAAACAATTCATGTTCCCAGAAATGTTTTTATGAATATCGTTCATAAAAACAATGAACAAAACAGGACCTACACACACACTGACCCCTGAGGAACCCCGCTTAAAACCTGACTCCATTTAGAATAACTTCCCCTTACAACTACCCTTTGTTTCCTTCTGGTCAGCCAGTATTTTACTCAAATGAAAATTTTCCCTCCTATTCCTATATCAGCTAATTTGCTAAGTAGATATGTACCACTTCTTTCCATTAGAAGAAAATTGGGAAGAAGTGGAGTCTAGATAATCTGAATGGAAACTCAAAATTGCCATTTTCATCATACAGATCTTTATTTTTATTTTATTTATTTATTTATTTTTTCACTTCAGTACCTTGAAACTAAGTATGAGCAGATTCTCTTGTGATGCATAAATTGCAAATGTTTCATACACATTTTGCTCGCTTTGGGATTACAAGTAATCCTTTTTTCAATGCAAAAACATTTTGAGCTTTTTACACAAGCAGCTTAGAGGTGATTTTCATTTCTAAAATTCCAGAAAATTTAGATGATTTGTGATTTTGTTCAAATAGTAATTTAAAAATTGGAAACAATATTCATGAAAGAAAATATCAAAATGATAGATAATATTCTCAAAATCTCTATGTATATACAGTGAAACCTCGTTAACGCGAACTTGTCAGGGACATGAAAATACAAATACAAATACAAAAGTGACGACCAGCAACAGGCTCTGGGCCCAGCAGCAAATATTTCGTGTTAACCAAATTTTGTGTTATTCGATTTCGAAGTTTACGGCATTATGTGCAAGCAGGCAAGTTATTTTTTTCTTCTTCTTTTTTTTTTTTTTTTGTGTCTCAGAAAATATAGGAACCAAAGTACATTTGTACAAAAATGTACACCCAAGCATCAAAATTTATAGTTTAAGTAAGAAACACGAGTGATTCGAAACAGACAACGACTATTTTCAGATCATTTCTCTATGACAATGCATTTTCAAATATCTGATTTTTCCTTGATTGCAAGACTGGATTTTCCCTGCAGTGTTGATGGGTAAAAAAGCACATTATCGCTTGACTTTAAACCTCTACATGGGCAAAGCAGGTGTCCAGGATTGGACTTTTTTTTTTATGATGAAATTTTAAGTTTAGGTTTGTCAGCCACTTAGTGAAGATTTCATGTTCATCCAAGCTTTTTTACTGTAAGCATAGTCTACAGCTAAAGTTCCTACTTTCTTGAAGCAACGTGGTTTTCTCGATTTTCCTACCCAAGGAGAGGAATTTTTTTCGACTTTCGAAAGTAATTTCATGTAAAAGTATGGGGATTTTCTCTTTTCTTCAAGACCTTAAAACTGTCTTTGTCTTATGTGGGATTTCATCTAAATCTCCTTCGTGTTAAGCGATTGATTTAACACTAATTTGTAGCTTTATTTGATGGGGAATTGCATTCATTTCGTGCTAAGCGAGTTCATGTTAACAAGGTTCAACTGCATATATATATTCTGTATTTAATACTCTTTTTTTTAAATAGATCATGCATGCTCTTTAAGGAAATTTTTCGTTAAGTTCAGAACATGTTTTTTCACACTATTTTTACTCTCTAAGTAGTGGTCACAATGGCCTATACTGTAATTTCTATCATTGTGTACCATCAAAAACTTTTTTGAATTGGAAAAGGGGTTGTTCCTCATAACTCAAAAACATGAGAATACAGTGTAATTGTAATTAGTATCTCACAAGTTTTTACACACAAATTTAGTTTCTGGATAGTTTAATACTTGCAAATAAAAATTACGGTCCAAGTCTTTACTTAAAATCTGCTATACTCAACTTAATCTGTAACAAATGGCCAAGTTTAGGCTTCATAGAAATTGGTTTGCAATGTGCTAAAAAGCTTTGAAAATTGTCATTTTTTAAAGAAAAAAGTTGAAAATGAAAAAAGAGATTCAACTGTGTAACAGAATGTGTTTTTATCACAAATATTATTTGGTTATTGTACGTATGCATACATATATATATATGTATGTATATCATACAGAGACACGGGAAGATTCAAACAAGACTCGACTGTCAAGCGAAGGAACAATTAGCGGTGGCCAATGATGGCTATAATCCATTTTGCAAGCCTGCACACTAGGCTATCAAGTCTTGTTTTAACCATCCTGTATATTATACACACATATATATAATAAACATATGAGAATTTGCTTTAGCAAAAAACTTGATATTTCCTACCATGTTCCCATAGCTTCACATGGGGTGAGCAGTGTTGTATTTTTTATACTTATAAAAATGTTAAATAATGATCTTGCCATTTTTGCAGTCTAATGCTGTGATGCAAGAAATTTGCCACTCAAACACTCCTTGCACAAGCTGCAAGATATTTTTTGCACTTTATAAGTTAGAGAAAAGCACTCGATCTAGTTTACCTGATGTTATTCTCTAACAATAGTTTGATGTAGCTTTTAAGAATAGATACAAAATGCCAGACTGGAAAGTTGCGAGGTGTACGTTTAGCAAAAACTAAAGAGAGATTTCAAACAATTGAGAGATTTCTATATATCTGTATATTACCTCTAAAATGCATTTTCCTTGAGAAAATTTAATGAATTGAATATAGGAAAACTTTAATCACATTTCCCATCAGACAGAATTATTTCCTGTGAATCTAATTCTTACTATATATTAGTAAAAATCACGATAGTGTTTTGTAAAATAGCTTAGTTGTAAAAATTCATTCACCTATTGAGCAGAAGAAAAAAAAGATGCATTGAATATATGTTATATTTGAAAGTGTTGATGCCAATAATTATATACAAATAGTACTATTCGAGAGAAATCCTTTTAAAATCTAATAATTATTTTTTCATGAGCTTGCCTACTATATATTATATATGTTGCTTTCAACATTATTCAATATACTTCAGCTAAGAATTTAGTAAATCGTTACTTGAAATGCAAAATTTAATATGAAGTTTACAGATCTCTAATGAAGTTAATTGTTGCAAATTTAATTGTTTTTAGTGTTAATTCCAACTATAAAATTGCTCCAAGTACTCAGAATAATCAGGCTTGTTTATGGGCCATGTAACAAGAATATAATTGGTATATATTTGTTATTGAACTCATGTAAAAAAGGACCCTATAAATCTGGACTTGTCATAGGTTAATCTGTCGCATAGGAATCTAATTTTAAATTAGTAAAAGTAAATCAAATTCTTTGTAGGAAGTATACAATACTTTGTACTTATACAATAGAACATTTTTCCAATCTCTGGAATACTGCAGCATCAGAGAAATAGTAAGATATCCTATTGTTATCCTACTGAGGTGACAAAAAATCATTTTGAAGGGAAAAAATTTAAAAAAAAAATTAAACATTGTAATTAATTATTATAAATATTCTGAAAATAATAAATTTTTCATCATGATGCAAGTTGAATAGGAACATTTTTCTATATTTTATTGTAGGTTGCTTACATTTTAAAAATATCTTAAAGTTTATGTATAGGTATATATATATATAAAGACAGAGTTACTATATCGTAGATATATATGATGTGTTACACTCTTTAATCCATAAAAAAAAATTTAAAAATAATGTAAATATATATTCTGAATTTAATGTCTATAGAGTTATACATGATAATTTCAGAGTAGTTGCGAATAACAAGACTAAAGAGTAAAAATATAGAATTAACTCAAAAATTCTGGTTTTTTTTTAAAGCCCTGCTTTTAGACATTCTAAAATCATGATAGTGACAAGAAGTTTTCCATTTAAAAAAAAGTGAAAAAGAATATTTTTTCTTAACAGGAATATGATGAGCATAATGTTGAAAACAAGAGATTTGTTCTTTATTATTTAACATAATTAAAACTAGCGAAGTTAATTTTAATAGTTATAATAACACAATATTTTTAATTCTTTGTTTTTGTCTTACTTGACTGCTCTGAAAATGCATACTGTGTATCACCCAAATATAACTGAGATTTGCCTGACATATTTTAACGGAGGTTGATTCTGCTTCACACCTTTTCATTTTTAACTAAGTTCTTGTGATTACGTGGCTACATACAACTAATTATTAAAAAAGCACAGTGGAAAAATTGAAACATGTGCTTCCTTCAAAAATCAGGCTAAAACCAAAATTAAAAAAAAATCTATATGGAAATGCAGATGTGTCCTCAAAAATGAGGACGTATGTTCACCCAATACAGAGAAACCTGTATATAACAATACTGTTTATAACAATAAACCTGTCTATAAGTGATATTTTCCCTGGTCCCAGCAAAATGTCAGCATAAATAATCAAACTATCTATAACGATAACCTGTCGAAAACAATATTTTTTTAGGTCCCAACAGTATTGTTGTAGACAGGTTTTACTGTACATACACACATATATATATATACTCATTATTAAATATGAATTTACTAGCACTAAATTATTTACAGGTGTTCATTTAAAAGGAAATTGTGCCTTTTTGTAGACCATCGGCAAAATTCTGAATTCTTTAAAAGAAACCTTCTTAAAAATTCTTCCTTTAAAAACGAACCCTTCACAAAATTCAGATATAGTTTTTTGTAAAAAAAAAGGGACCTAAAGAAAACTTGGAATTAGACCCCTGATTTCTTATTTAGCTCTTGGCCTTTTCAATTGAAACAGTCACATTCAAAATTTAAATTAGAGATGTATATTTAGTAGGTTGATAAATATAAATGATGGCTATGAATATTAAGATTTATAAAAGATAGTAATACAATGTTATTATTCATAAAATTTGCAGGAAACTGCAGACACATGTTTCGAGGTTACAAGAACCCCTTTTTTTAATGCAACAGAAATGAGCTTATGGATGAAAAGACCTCCATCAAAAGCCTTTTGAACCATAAGCTCACTTCCACTGTATTTAAAAAAAAATTCTTTGTAACTTGTAGCCCCAAAAACGTGTCTACAATTTCCTGCAAATTTTGAGCACATCAATGCTGCATTGTTATCTTTTACTTTTCTGCACTAAGATATTTATTTTATTCTTATTACGAATTATGTTTGGAAAGAATAATGCAGATAAATCTAAATGAAAAGTTCATAGCCTCCCTTGAATGCCGACGTTTCTCACCCAAAGGTTGCAAGTCCAGGTTAATAAAGTCCTTTTTATACCTTAACTGTGTATTCACAACATTGGTAAATCGTTTTTGCAATAAATTGCCAACATGCACTCTTTGAGTGATGTCTTCACTCTTAACCACCTCAGGTATTAGGTGAAAGTGTAAACCTCTTTTGTGTGTACATCTGTGTGTATATAAATCACAATTCTAAGTATTCCTGTAAATGAGATTAATATATCTTCCTGAGATATTTTTCATTAAACTAAGTTGACCATCTGTTGAGTGTTAGAAAAAATGCTATTGTTCTTTGGATGACCAGATGCTAACTCCCAAAAATCATTTCTACATCAATATGCAATGCATTATAAATATTTTGTTTGGATGACTGCATGTTAATCAGAAATTAAAAAATAATGTTGTGGTATATTCTTCTTAAAATGTTTGTAGTAAAAGAAAAGTCCTTTGTTTAGAACAAGCTTTTAATTTACATTACGTATTTATGACGATTTTTTTTACAAATAGCCCTTGTAAATTAAATTGTGAAGGATAGGTATGGTTTTGGAAAATTATTGGTTCTTAATCAGCTCAAAATTGAGGAAGCGGCTGATATTCATTGTCCTGGTTTTGAAATGGCCACCGTCCATGGCCATTATTTTTTTTTCTTTTTTTCCCCTCCCTCTTATTACATATTTATACATATAATAAAATAAATAATAAATACTTTCATAAATCATTGCGTTTTTAAGAGGTCTAAAAATGTACGTAAAATATTTTTGAAGTATTGAATGCTTTTTCTACCAGTTTTATAATAATATAACATTTCGACAATGTTTCCAGTTGTATCTGTAATTCCATGAGTAAGTTCAACAGTACAAATGCAAATGTTCTGGAAAATAAAAGTAAAACAGAAAAGCTGTGTTGGGGATTTTCTGTGGTTGTGTCTAGAGGGCTGTTGGGTCCTTCGCTCAGTGTGCTCTTCTTGTTTGTGTTGATATGTTATATGTAACAGGGTGGAAGGAATATTCATTCCATATCACCTATCTAATTGCGCAAAGCACTGAGAAGAAGAAATAAAAGAATAAGAAAAGCAAATAACTAATTTATTCATTTTGTTTCAAAATTTTTTATACTATTTTTAGAAAACTGGGAACATTTTTTAAAGCACAAAAATAATGAATTAATTCAAAAGTAGATTTTTTTTTTTGATGAAGAAGAAGCCAGTAAAAATATCAATGTTAAGATTTGAGAAAATACAACTATTGATGCTTTAAATTTAGCAAAATCAAATTGTTTCCAAACATTTAATATAATTTTGCAGTCAGTTATGTTGAATACATTGAAGCAGGGTTCTTACTTTTTGGCGAGAAAAAAAATCAAGGACTTTTCAGGAGACAAAAATTGTTTTTCAAAGGATTTCTGTAAATTCATACCATAAACACCGTAATCACTTTATTTAGTTGTACACATAAATGCTATGCAACAATATAAAAAAATATAGGGAAAGAAAACTGCATTTTTTACAAGAGAGACAATAATCAACTATCTATTGGAAACGAAAGCTTTTGATTTTATCATATTTTTTTTTCAAGGTTCACTTGACTTAAAGAACTTACAATTTGCCAATGTGGGATTTGAAACTAGGTCATTTTTCTGAAAAATGGTTCATATTTTGGGAAGAATATGCAAGCGAAAGTAACAATGTACATAGTATCAGTTTCTAACACATAATTTTTGTAATACGTGGGGTGAAGGTTTAGCAAAGGAACTGATGCAAACATCCAAACATAACGCATTGTTATTATATCATAGAACAATGCATGTAAAAAGGTTTTACAGAAGATGAAGTGTTTTGAGATAATTTATTAGCTTTTACCGCCAAAAAGAAATATGCACGTTTTTTTGGTAGAAATCTTGCATCTGGTCATGCTGGATCAAGGGAAAATTCGACATTCTACTCATTGAATTCGTAGCATAGTCCTTTTCTAATCTTGAAGTTTATATATTTTCTATGCAAGTCCATCCCGTTCAAAGTGAGAACTTTTAAAAGCTTGCAAATAACATTTCCCCCTCCTTATCTTCAAAGAGTGAAAGTACGTTTCTACAATACTTGTGCATCTAGCGTGTGTGCATGGGCAGTTTTTAATTTGTCACCTACTTAGGTGTCTGTCCATGTATTGAGAGATTTTTTTCTCTCTCTGTACATAATAAAGGAGTGAAAAGCTGAATATATCTTACTAAAAATGTGTGTGTGCGCGTATGTGTACTGTTCCCTTCCAACTATAAATATTGTACTACAGTAAAAGTTAAAAATTCTGTTATTCATATTTTCTAAACTAGAAATCTATGCACTGTAGCAAACATAAATGCTAATAACACATTTTCCTTGACCATAATTTTCTACCGACTCTCTGTAAATCTGTTTGCTTTACCTCCTTTCTAACTTAGAGTTATAAATTTAATAGTAGATCACAATAACCGATCAAATCTGAATGTCTAGACATTCCTAAAAATAAAACACTTCGACGTTGAAAAAAAAAGGATTGGATTGTTCTGTACTGCTGAAGTGCCAAGTGGATCTATTCCTTTCGTCATCAAAATTGAGAGTTGTGTTGAGTGAACTGTTAACTTGTCACAAGATCCGAGTTTTTTCCCCTCTCGTAAGTCACGGTTATGAAGCAGACTGCAAGGTACTGGGTTGTTGTGCCTTATTTATGTTTATGTGACTGATACCTCTTTATGTCATTGTCTTATTTATGTTTAACATTCATGTTTGTATATGCTACTTCAATAATTAAAAATTAAGAAAGTTTGCAACGAATAAATTTTCTTTGCTGGATATTGTTTCATTCATACACACATCAATTTTCTACGAGTTAGTTAAAAGCATAAAATACACTGCCAGTTCAGTCATTCCATCCTGGATGGAATGACTGAGCTGGCGGTGTATTTTATGTATTTCTGCCTTAGCGCTAGCTATAGGGCGGTAACTTACTGAAAATAGTTAAAAGCCTTTCAGTTCTGAATGTGGCGTTTTTGCATTCTAAGCTTAATAGAGAACTAGTTTGTATTTAAGGTATAAATTATATCATTTATTGTTTATACAAAATTTAAAATGTCAACCAAGGGTTTATGATAACTAGGGGGCTCTGGTCCATGCTTGTTTCACTCACTAACCAACTTTTGCCATCAGCGGCAAGGGACAGTATATGACTTTAATGATACTTTTATCAATTAAGGGTCATTCCATAGAAATGTCAACCTCAACCTCAGAAGTTTTTTTTTACCACAAAGCCTTGATTGTGACCTATCATTTCATTCAGCATATTTTCTAGTACATAAATCCAGTAACAGTATGCAAAAATTTCATTCGGTGTTTTTCTTCTGGCTCTAAACGTGCGAGGTTGTAGAAAAGGCTTAGCATGTGCAAAAAACATGCGTCTACGTTTTCTTGTGTAATGTAAAAAATTTTGCAATTTTTTAAAAGAACTATGTTTATTTTAAATGATTGGATGCTGGCCTAATAAAATTGATGGTTCTTTTTGCACACATTATAAGATAAGTATTTTAATTAGTTTGGTTATTTCACTGAAAATATTTACGTTAGTCACGAAAATGAACTATTTTCTGCTTTTACTAAACCAGATGATTGAACCAAACAGCACTTTTTATTTTCTTACATCTGTGTCATATCTACTTTAAAAGTGCAAAATATTTATTTTAGTATCAGTAGATATAAAATAATTAGTGTGACTAACGTAACATTTCAGCTGTGACTAACGTAACAGTTAGCATGTGACTAATGTAACATTTTAAAAATGACTGCTAATATTTAAAACTTATTTAGTTTAATGTACATTTTCATGAACAATTTTAAATATGTAGGCATTCTATATTGATTGAAAATATAAAGGGTGAAAAATACCAGTAATATTACATTGTAGACCTTCTGTTTACTTAGAAAAATACTTTTTTAAAGGTCTTTATAAAGATACTTCCAATTTAAAGAATTATTTAAAAAGGAAAAAAGGTGAGTAAAGCAAAATGAGTACTCTGCTGAATGTGCATTCAACACAAGAATCGAAGCTTAAGAATTAAGATAATAGAAATACAGTCTCAACAAAGGAGAACGTCTCTAATTTTTAGAAAATACATCTTGACCTATTATTAAAATGAAGTAATGGCTGCTCGTTGGAAAACATTTGAAGATGTTACATGATACAGTGACAATAAGCGCTGCTGCCATATATTTCAGAAAATGCACGAATGATCATTTAGAAATTCAAACATTTGCGGTGATATCTGGAATTAAAATGCATTCTGCAAAAACGTTCGAATATTTTTTTTTCGATATTACATTTAAATTCAAAAGGATGCACAACACTATTCGTTCGATGAATCAGTAAACCTTAAAAAATAGTATGCCATTGAAAAGTACTACGGAGTTTCTCATAACGATAACTAGTATATCGGCAGAATACTAGATTTCGATGAAACTATCACCTTGCATAAAGTTAATTTTTACAAGAGAGATATTTAGGATTTAATTAGTTAATTAGAAGAATGATGTTATTCAGTTTGTAAAAGCAGTTTTTTTTATTTGTTAATTTTTTTTCACACATTCAAATCTAGTTAATTGAACTGAATCTTTCCATTCAATTTCTTACACTAATATAGAAAAAAAGTAAAGAAAGAACCATAATACAACACAAAGAAGGTTTCTAAGAAGTGCAAAAGTAATATAAGAGCAAGAAAATTAATTATAAAAAGTTTTTTATATGTATTCGTTGCTTGTTATTCGATGGTTACGTTAGTCAAGTTATGTTAGTCACACACAGTTTTTCGGAGAAGTACCATTTAGGGACAAAAAAGATTCATCTGTAACAAATCTGTAGTACATTTTTAAAATAGATTGTTTACCTCTTACAAATATATCGGCCAATTTTAAATGCCTGCGTAAGTTTCAGAAAAATTTGTCTCGTAACATAAGCATTGTTTCTCAGGGTTGCAAAAATGTTACGTTAGTCACGATGCCTTTTTTGGTGAAAAAATACCTGCCAGCACTCATTTTGCTTCAAATTCTTAGTAGAAATGAAAAATATTCATCTTGTACATTTTAAATCTGCATATTAAACCAAAACACATTTATTTTTACTCCCGTTGTACGTAAAAGGAGTTTGAAAAACAGCTGCGAATGTTACGTTAGTCACTATGGAATGACCCTTAACATCTCTGGTCCTGTAAGATTTAAAGTGGTCAAACAGGGCGGAACGACTTTCTCTGGATGACCTGTATCCAATGATACCAGTGTTGACCAGGTAGACCTTGACAGTGCGAAAGAAATAAAGTTAGACACATACACACACACAGAGATGTGCATAGATTTTAATAGTATAGTATGTTTTTGTTTTTTTTAAGCTGTCCTCAAATGAAATATAACTAACACCCAACCTTTTTTAACACAGTTCAGCACATCATATTAAGACAAATCTCACAGGCCATACAATGTGTCGAGAAAATTTTATAACATGGGAGAGAAAATTACAAGTCAAGATTTGTTGTTATCATGACTACAGTCAAACCTTGATATCTCAAACCCCCTTATCTCAAAACCTTTGATGCCAAAAAAAAAAAACCCCTCCATGTTCCATTTGTTTTTTGAAATCCTTAATATGTCAAAATTTTTGCACAGAAACAAGTTTCAATTGCTATTATTCCTTGCCGATTTTTGTTGGTAGAATCACTTCCGGATACTTTTGCTGGATTTTTTCTCGGAAATTTGAAGGATAGCAGATTCGGTAAGGTACTGTAGGCTTTTTTTTTATCTCAGTGCTTACCCCAGAGTTTAGATTCTTTACATTTTTTCAGAGCATATTGCCCACTTTAAGGACAGACGGTTGGTTTTCAAGCTAAAACGTGTGAAACGATAAAACTAGACTTTTTAAGTTTAGAGATGGAAAAAGAAAGTTGAAATTCCTGTTCATTTTGACCATGGGGAGGAATGGAGTTCAGTACTGGCCTCCAGAGATGTTTAGACACTGAAGTTCATAAAACACAATTTTAGTAAATCTTTGTTGATATTTTCCCTTTTTTTTCCTCAGAAATTTTCCTTGTTTTGTTTCCAATTTTAAAAGTAGAGCCTCAATAAAAGGGGGCATTGCCCCTCTAATGTCGCCCCAGGCTACAGCCCTGCCCCCAACTTTAATTTTTCTAAATTTTTGTTTTAAAAACCCAATTTTTTAAGATCTTGGATAATATTACAAAGAGGCGGTTCGAGCGTCCATGCCCCAAATTTTTTCTAAAATTGAAAAACTAAAAATGCGATTCTAGATCATATTTGATAACATTATGGACTTTGAAATTTTTTAAAACTGAAGTTCCCAAATTGCAATCTTAATTGACTTTTGACTTTGTAAAAGGGCAATGTGTTTAGGAGCTCTCAACTAGGAAATTTTTGAAATTGAAACCTTAGAAACGAGATTTGTTATGTTCTGTTATGGTTTTGGCTGTGGGAGGGGGCATTAGAGGCATAGCCTTCTTAAGACTTATTTTGAAACAAAGTAGGAAAAAAGAACAGAGGAAAAAATGAAATAAATAAAAGAGATGGGACGTATTTAGCAGACCAATGGTTGGAAACTATTAAAAAAAAATTTTTTTTTTGAAAGAAATTTTCTCCCAACCTTGTCAGTTTTTTTTTTAGTTATTTAAAAAACTTGGTTTTCAGGGATGAGGAATATTTTTGAAAAACATTCAACTTAGCAGTTTTAGGGAGGGCACAAGCAGCCCTCAGGCTTTATCACTGCCACAAAGCTGAACCAAGTTCTCTGTTTCGTATGACATGCCTTTGCCCCCTCCACTCTGATTGCCTGAATCGTTTTCCGCCTTGGTTATTCTGCCTTTTGAATTTGTGTGGTAAAGACTCATTTCATGGGTGGTGTTTTTGTGTGACTGTTTGGGCTTGTACAGTGGCGAGCGTAGCTTTGCCACTGTACAAGCCTTGTACAGTACTTAGCTTGCTGGAACACAATAACTACTAATTCTTTCCAACACTTATGTAAGAGGCATTTTTTAAAACTTTGGACTTTTCTTCGGACAATTTACTTTAATTTTCTTTCATCTCAAAGACTATTAACTAGCTTTACATCTTATTTACATTGATTACTTTTTGATTGGGCGATCCATCTAAAGTCGACTCTCGATAACTCATAGCTCAAATATTCCGTTAGATCAAAGTTTTTATTCAGTCCCAAAGTAATTTAGTGTTTTCAGTACAAAGTTCTTTATATCTCAAATGTACTCCTTTTAAGTCGAAGTATTAATGAAAGTTTCATTTTGGGCATAAAAATTCAGCCATAACAAGAAAAAAAGTTTTTTCCACCTTTAACCCATTGCTTTGTCTATCAGCTTGTGTGATGGAATAATTGATTTGCAATAGTGCTCCTAAATGTGCATAGTGTTGCAAATTTGAGGGAAAAGTCGCAGATGAGCCAATTTTTGCCTTGACTGAAGACCTATAACTTCATTGCTGACTAACCATTGAGAGACTAAAAGTTTTGTCAAAAATTAAAAAAGAAGTCTTTTATTTTCTGGATTACTCAAACAATCATGTTTTGACGACAGAAACAATAGATAAAACTTATTTAAGAGCTGTGGTTTCATAAACAGCAATGATAACGAAGATTGAAGGACTGACGAATGGGATCATTTTTAAACACTTTTTCTGGGAGGTAGATTTTGCAAAGATCTTACTGCAGTACATGAAAAATCCCGAAAACGTGACAGGTCAGATTGTGTTTACAAGCTAATGTGATTTTTAAAAAGAGTAAGCAGTAAAAAATAACTTCCTTTTTTGTAGTATCTTCCCTGTAAAGGTATTTTTCTGTATAGGGTATTTCAATGAGGGCAGGTAGATGTTGAAGTGGAATAAAACAAGCTGTGTGTGAGGTATTAACAAGGTTCTTTCTTTGTTTAAAAGGTCCATACAGGCCATTTTGTATAGCATATAACATTGAGTAATTATCTAGCGCAGCATCTCATGGTGACAGGGATCTAAATGGTCCACCTTTCAATGACTCTACTGCATGTAACCGGCAGAATTTGAGCGATGACCTTGGTTGTGCTGGCTTTAAGGGCATCAATAGATTGCTGCTTATTTGCATAGACATATGACTACAGGAAACTATACAAGAAAAAGTATAGTTAGGTCAAATTGTACAACCTTTGTGGCCAATTCACAACATCTCTATGAGAGAGAATCATTATCTCAAATCAATCATCATCATGGTGTCCACTGTCTGGCCAAAAAAATCGGTTGTCATTGTTCTTCAGCGCTTAACGTTGACAGCCTCAGCAACTTTATTTTCAAAAAAAGCACGGACCAATGATAACACTGTAGCCCAAAAACCGCACAAAACCAAACAGTAACTCTTTGTGGATTCATGGTCACCTAGTCCGCCTAATGTCGTTAAGCATCATCTCATATAGTACGTAATAATACTTAATTTTATCCAAGATATAAATGTTACAATCTAACTACTATGCACCATTCTTGAGACGGCTGGGAAAGGAACTTCCAATTACTCGAAGGTTTTAGCTGGTGCCTTAGGACTTCCGAGTTATGAAGAGTTGACTGTATATTCTTTTAAAATCTTCAAAGCAGTAGATTGTAAAACGTTAATTTGATCCAAGATGAATTTTTTTCTTTACTTTACTTTCTTTTCTTACTTAGGGGACTCCGCTCCCTGCTAGCTGTCGCTCACCAACCCCCCAAGATTGCTTCTCAATCTTATTTTGTTCACAAAGATTTAAAGTGCCTGTTAAGAAGAATCAGTTACAATATGCAGTACCATTAGAACAAAATAAAAATCACGCTCCCCTTTCTATAGAAAATAGAGTTTTAGTAAACACTCATAAAACATATAAAAATACTAAAATCCCACTCCAATCCGGAGACAAAAAGTATATGCATAAGAAATATGTACAACAAAATTTTCACAAGAAAAAGCTTCAAAGAACACCCTTTCCCCAGGGTGAAAACTAACTTGTATCAAATTTCACAGTTTAAGGGCCTCCTGAACATAGCAGAACGGTTGTTTTGTATGTTTGAAAAGTCACTTTCAAATTCGTGGTCTCTAGTAATATATCTTCGGGCTTAAATTGAGTTCAGTCTAGGACTTTTTGCTAAAATAGAAACCCTTATATCTGCTGTTCTAATTAATTGAGAGAATTGGAACAAGCTTTATTTGATGCAGAAACAAAATCTCTTTTGAACGACATAGAATATTAAGGGGTTTAGAATCTTTCATCCCTGTAATAAACAATTTACGTGAAACTTGAGCATAAAAAAATTAATTACAAAAAACTAATTTCAAATTTCATAAAAACAAAATCCCATGTGCAAATCACAGAAGCTTGAAGTAATTTTGTACAGAATTTCAAGTATGTAGGTATCTCCTGGACGCAGGCCCGCCACAAATATCCTTTCATAATTTCTTTGACCACACTTTTTTTTAATATATAGAAAAACAATCATACAATAAGCAACTTCGATGACTCATTTTCAGCAAAAGAATAACGTAACATTGCGTGGTTTTCACAATATAGAACAATGTTTGTCTTGCAAGCAAATGTCATACATATGTGAAATAATTTGCAATTTAAAAAAATAAATATATTTAATAAATAATAACAACCCAATTACTAAATATAAAATCATTTCACAGATATTATTTCATCATTAATTTTCAATGCTGGAATTGTCTTCATTTTCTACTTGTTGTTTTTTTATAAGATTCCAATATAATCCTTTTTTATTGAATAAGGTTGCATGATTTCCAATCTAAAAATAGAAAGAGATTATTTTCAAATATATTCAAAATCCGAAAAGAAACATGTAGAATATAATTTTACGAAAGTATGAATTTTAATGAATTTTCAGTATTAATCAACCAAGTAATACATATTAAAGATAGCTAAAACCACAAACATTTTTAAAATGCAAATTGATTTAAAGATGATATTTAGAACTTCAATTATGGAAATAGCACTCAACTTTTAAATAGGCAGCAAACATTTACATTCTACTACAGTACATTTAAAATGCTAATGAAATATATTTTTACTCCACAAATTTAAATATATTTTTGTTTGTTTGAATAAATATTTTAAATATTTCTATTTAAAAATTACAAGTGTACATAATAATGCATTTTAGCTTAATAAAATATTAGAGCTAAGCTTCAATAAAGATATGAATTGAAACTCATTAGAGCTATTCTGCCGTGCTAAGCGCAGAAGTCGTATCTGCAGCTGAGCTAAAAATGAATAATTGTTGTTTAAAGTTGAGTGCCTCCATGTATTTGATTCAGATGAAATGTTTTCAGATTTTTTTAAAAAATATTTCCCATTGACAAATGATACTAAAACTTTGTATTTAGGGGAAATATATGGCAAAGAACCGCCTGGTGACTGTAAGTCAATTTTGATAAAAAAAGCGCAGATAACCACTTTTGTGCTTAGCACCACAGTATTGTTATTTTTCATCATACAATCATTATTTCATAGTAAGATATTAATTCATTGTTTTGCTTTTATTTATTGCTTAGTTTGAAACTGGTTAAAAATGTAGTTTTTTAATTTCAATTTTTAATTAATTTTTACAGACTTGTTAACTTTAGAAAGCATAATGCCAGACGTCATTTTTTTTAAAAAGGAAAAAGAATGGCCATTTTTTCTATTTTTACACCAAAAATGTCTTGGATTCTTAAGGGAGTTCTAGAATGTCTTCCTATAAAATGCTCATTAATATATTGCCTACATATTTGCCAAACTTCATGATTTTATCTCACAAGTGTCCTTTCTCTCTATATTTTTTACCTCTACCAAGAAGAAAACATTACATCATAAAGACACCAATGATGATCAGTTGCAAAATGGGCCCAGTTGAGAATTCCTAAAAAATGTGATTGGAAGGAGCTTGCTTCAATGTAAAATATATTTTTCTTTCTTGATATACAGTTGCTATAGTGGACCCAGGATATGACAATTCCACAGTTAGACTGAACCTTTTAAATTGTCCTAAGTGAAGCTATTTGTCATTCATTCAGATGTGCGCCCGCTGCAGGCGCACGTCATTAGGATTAGAGACTTTTATTTGGTCTTAAAAACTAAATTTATGACACTGAACTTGCAGTCCAGCATATAATATACTACAACATCAACAGCCAGTGGCGGATCTAGCCGATCATTTTGGGAGGGGCCATCTAAAATTTTTGAACAAACGTCCAAGAAATTTTATTAAAATGAAGTTTTAAATACTGAATTTTAGACTATTTTTAGAGACGTTAGGTGTGATGGGGATGGGTTTAGGAATCTCCCTGAAGAGTGTTTCGAAATTGAAATTTCCAAGTAATTTTTGAAAATTAGGGTCCTAGAAACACATTACGATATTAGTCGTGGGGGGAAAGGGGGGTCCTATTGAAAATCATTTGTAATTGAAGCCCCAAAAAAAAGGTCATTTACGTTGCTTTCAGGCAGGTTTTTGGATAAGGGCTGGGTAAACTAATCTCCATTGAACACTTTTCCAAATAAAAGTCCTAAAATGGAATTTTCGGTTACCTTTCGCGGCATTTGTGAAGGAGCATGGGAAAAGAGGGTTCTGCCCCAGTTTCGAAAATAAAGCCCTCCTTCCCCCCAAATGCAAATTTAGGCACTCTTGGGTCTTGAGAGCACAGAGCAAAACTGCCGTGCTAAGCGCAAAAGTGGTATCTGCAGCTGAGGACAAAATGAGAAATTCTTGTTTAAAGTTGTGTGCCTCCATGTATTTGATCAGTTGAAACTTTTTCAGAATTTTTTATAAAATATTTCCTATCAAATGACCATAAAACATTGTATTTGGCTAAAATATATGACAAAGAACCACCAGGTGACAATAACTCAATTTTGATAAAAAGTGCAGATACGACTTTTGTGCTTTGTATGGCAGGTACTCCGAGGACAACAAAATTTAGAGATCATCCAAGAAGTAGGAATCAAGAAATGATGTAAACAACAGAGGTAAATTGAAAATATAAAAGTTCTGTTTTGAGGAGAGTCATATAATTTATCTCCCAGCTTAGACCTAAATTTCTTTTAAAATAAAAGGCAAGCATTAAATGTTGTAATCTCCTCATAATATTTTCTTTCTTTTTTCCCCTCCTAAAGAAATTCCTACAATCACAAGGTTTTGGGAGAAGCCATAGCCTTCTCTAGATCTGCCCGTGTTAGGCCCATGTGAAAAGAAAAACCACCAAGAAAAGGCAATGCCGAGAGAGAAAGTGCTGTGTAAGTGACATAAAGCGAAGTAAAACAAATGGATTTAATTAAAATTCAAAATTTTAAAACTTAAAAATAAAGATTGCTCATAGGAGCGATCAGCAGGTTGAAAATGCTCTCACAGGTCAAGGCAAGAGAAAGGGGCAATCCCCCCCCCCCCCCAATCGACGAGCCACGCAGCTATTATAGGCAATGGTGGAGAACTTCAGAAACATTGCATTACTAGAAGTTGAACTCTGACGGTCATTTGAAATAAAATTTATCAGTTTGGCAATTTCAGGGTTGTGATGAGGGTAGAATTTCATAAAGAAATTTATAGCCAAGGCGATGATAAATGTAGAAATGGGTTCAATAGCAAGATCTTTATAAAGCCTGCTATTTGTAACATAATTAAGCAAATCCCTCATTAATATATTTTCTAATCTTTGCAACGATCACCAAACGTTACAGAATTGACTTTCTGAAGCTTGCAGTTTTTCATAGCACTTGTCCCACCGATGTATAAACCACATTTAATAATAGGGCTTTCTGCCAGTTCATTGGAATTTTGTATAAATCAAGGGTAAATCTGGTATGGCACCAATACCCTGAAAAAGCCATGTAGACGTAGAAACAAGGACCAAACAGGTACAAAATCAAAAGAGGTCTATGAAAATTGTTGCTCTCCTCCTCCACACAACATTAAATCATTTGTAAATAAAATTCTAATTCTCCACATATAATAATAAGTAATAAAATTAATTCATTATTCACATTCTAAAAAAAAAGTTAATAAAATACATCTGGATCCCTAGTGAATTAGAGTTGAAAATTAATAACACATTACACACTGCATTATCAAAAATACTAAACTTAATCTTTAATAGTTATTTTAGATGTCCATCAATTCTGTGCCTCAGAGTTAGAAGGAGGTAAGCAGGGGTGGAAAATCAAAAATTCATTTCTATGTCAGCAAAAATTCGTATTTGGTATCAGAACGAACTGTTTTGTATCAGTAAAAATAGTTTTGTATCAGAATGATCAGCTTTGTATCAGGTGAATTCACTTTTTCGTAACAAAATTTTTAATTTTGTACACTGCCACTACAGAGTTTGAAGCAAATACAAAACATTTGTAGCAAAAAAGTACATAAATAATTTTTAAACCCAATTGGGTAGCAATATTCTAATTTAAAAAAAAAAGTGTGCAAAAACTACTTTTAGTAAAGGTATGATTAATCATAATACATACCTAAATAGAATCGTAATTTAGTTCTATGGTTATTTGCTAAAAGTTGACAGGTCAAATTTGACCATGTTCTACTTTATCGATCATTATATGTGTTTATAGTGGTATTTTTTTTTTTTTTATGCCAGAATTTATTAAGCGGAAGACATGTGAACTACCAAAAATGATGTAATTAAAGTTTTCATATAATTCTGCATCAAAATTTGATAACTCTACATATCATGTTTTGTTTTCACTCTCCTGAAAAGATGACAAATTAGACATATCAACTTTTGGCGAGCAGCCACTGAATTGTTTCTGAGCAGTTGTTGTAAACATTTGTCATATATTTATTGACAAATGTTTGCATTACATGACACAGACAACAAATAAAGGATTTTCCATTAAATATGCTTTTTGTGCATTTATTACATACAAAGCTAGAGAGAAAAAACTACCGCTCAAAAAACTTATTTATAGGCAGCTTCTAATTATGACAAAAAAGAAAAAAGGTGTGGGGAGGGAGAGGAGAGTATAAAGATGTGAAATTCTCTTTCACTATGGTAAAAAAAAACTTTCTTTGGAATTGATTAGCTGACTTGAAAAGTAAAGTTTTTTAGTGCAAAAAACATTTCAATGGAAAAATTTGAAAATAAAACAAAGTTTTAAACACTGCATGAATAAAAGATTTACTTAGAAGAAATAAGTTTTTATACCTTTATGGGGCAAAGTGAAATATAATAGTTTTTTCTAATGGAATATTTTCTATTTGCTTGTTAAAGATATTATTGATCAAATAAATGAATAAAATTAAAGAAAAGAATTACTGAGTTAATGAAAAATAAATGAAACAATAAACAAATAAGTTAATATATGAGAAAAAGTAAATGAAAGAACAAAATTGTGAAGTAAAAAAAAAGTAAATGAATGAATAAATAAGGGAATTATTAAAAGAAGGATTGTAATGGAAATAATTAATGAATGAATATGTAAGTGATTTGACAAAAATATTTCTGGGAACATGAATTGTTTTGCTGATGATGTCAAAGTTATGGGGACTGTAGAAAATGAAGAACAAGCAAAACAGCTGCAAGAGGATCTAGATCATATTACGGAGTGGGCTGATAAATGGGGTATGGCTGTTAATGTTGGGAAATGTCAAGTGCTACATTTAGGGCATAGAAATAAATGTACAAGTTATTATTTGCAAGGTTCAGTCATTAGTCAGGCAGACAAAGTTACTGATCTGGGGGTCTTAATAAGTCAGGATTTAAAGTTTAGCCAACAGTGCAGCATTGCTAGTAACAAGGCCAATAAGATTCTTGGGTTTATCAATAGATCTATTTTCAAACAAATCTAAAGAAGTTCCTAGCCTTTATATAGAAGTTTGGTAAGACCTCATTTGGAGTATGCTGTTCAGTTTTGGTCTCCTTATCTTAAGAAAGACATTAATGTATTGGAAAGGGTTCAAGGGCAGGCTACAAGGCTAATAAATGGACTCTCTCAATTAGATTATACAAATACAAAAGTGACGACCAGCAACAGGCTCTGGGCCCAGCTAGACTGGTCCTAGTCAATTTACAATCCCCAGTGAAGATCAATGGCCCTTTTAAAACTATCTACTCCCTTGCTCATTACCACCTCTTCCGGTAAACTGTTCCAAGGTTCCACTACCCTGCTAAAATAATAATTTTTCCTAACATCCATGTTAGCCTGAGATTTAAATAGCTTAAAACAATGACCCCTTGTCCTGTTTTCAGTGTTAAACTTCAGCTCCGTAATATCTTTCATTTTAATAAATTTAAACGACTGAATCATGTCCCCCCTTGCTCAAGACTGTACATTTTTAGCCTTCTAAGCCTGGAATCATAGTCTAAGTGAGAAAGTCCATTTATTAGCCTTGTAGCTCGCCTTTGAACCCTTTCCAATACATTAATGTCTTTCTTAAGATAAGGAGACCAAAACTGAACAGCATACTCCAGATGAGGTCTTACCAAACTTCTATATAAGGGCAGAAGAACTTCTTTAGATTTGTTTGAAATAGATCTATTGATAAACCCAAGCATCTTATTGGCCTTGTTACTAGCAATGCTGCACTGTTGGCTAAACTTTAAATCCTGACTTATTAAGACCCCCAGATCAGTAACTTTGTCAGCGTGACTAATGACTGAACCTTGCAAATAATAACTTGTACACTTATTTCCATGCCCTAAATGTAGCACTTGACATTTCCCAACATTAACAGCCATACCCCATTTATCAGCCCACTCCGTAATATGATCTAGATCTTCTTGCAGCTGTTTTGCTTGTTCTTCATTTTCTAGCCCCCATAACTTTGACATCATCAGCAAAACAATTCATGTTCCCAGAAATATTTTTGTGAATATTGTTCATAAAAACAATGAACAAAACAGACCCTAACACTGATCCTTGAGGAACCCCACTTAAAACCTCACTCCAATTAGAATAATTTCCCCTTACAACTATCCTTTGTTTCCTTCCGGTCAGCCAGTTATTTACCCAAATGAAAACCCCCAATAATGAATGTTAGTTACATCCCCCAATGAAGTTATTTACTCAAAATTCAATTGGAAGTCTTATTCTTGAATGCTAACTCATATTCATTAGAAATTAGCTAGAAAAAAATTGGCACAAGAGAAAATTATATTAGAAATTATTATGTGTTTAATTATTCACTAGAAGTATTTATTATTAAGTTAAATGGTAATCATTTCTTTAAGAAGAGCTGCTTAAATTGCATTAAATATCATGAAGAATATTAAAAATTGCAGAATTCGCTCTTTTCCATCTACAAAATAATTTACCATGAGAATTATTTTTAAAATAACTTCAATTTAAATCAAAACAATGTTGTAAAACATGCATTTTTTGTCCAAAGATGGCGCCACCTATTTTTATTTCAAAGCATAGTAGCTCAAAGGCAGCTTTCATTTGTTTTGCAAAGAATGAAATTGATTGGAAATAATAATGCTGTTTTTGCCAGCAACATTCAATTAAAGGTATCATTTGCACATGCTTATTCGTATTTAGCAGATTACAAACAAGAAACACAGTGCGAAAGATGACTAGCAACATTACAATGACGTCTATGAAGCTTTGATTGACACTCGAATAAGCCAATGAGAGGGCCTGAAATTTTCCTATGACCGAACAGCAGTAAAAGTAGCTTATATGCGACCTTGTCGGTGCTTTAGGTTTTCCTAACCAAATGATCGAATAGTACCGTACATAACAACATTTGTTTCTCAGTTCAAATCCATCGGAGTTTTGGCACCAATGGCAAAAATGCATTAAGGATTATCAAACTAATCAGTACATTATTAAAGGAAAAGATGATAGAATTCTAAGACGAAACAAATTTTATTTTTGTCCAGATAAATTACAACAGGGTAGTTCTGTACACACAAGATCAGTGCAGTGGAAGATTTTTTATCTTTGGTGGAAATAACAAACTAGGCAGGGCCTGATTAACACACGGTACGGCGGGTTCGCGGACCTGGGCACCACTAATTTAGGGGCATTAAAATAGCCTAAATTAATTTACTTCCTTTTTTTCTGTTAAAGTGAACGTCCCTTTTCAGCTTTGAAAAGAATCAAAAATCGTTTGAGAAGCTGCATTTCTCAGGATAATTTACAGGTGTTTTTCCTGTTGACCATTGAAAATTCTGTGACATCAAAATTAGATTTCGATGATGTGATTGACACATTTACGTCTGTTAAAGCCAGAAAGAAGTCTTTTTAAAGCTTAATGTCAGAATTATTTTTCTTTTTTTTGCTATTTTTGCAGTTTTAAATTGTTTTTTAATTCATTTTCACCTTAAGGGAAGTTAATTTTAACTATGATTAGTATGGTGACAATCAAGTGTTTGGTATTCAAATCCCAGGTTTCTGTAGTAATGTGTAGGTTTCTAGTGTATTAGGTTTCTAGTATAAAACATTGACTTTGAAATTGTGCTGATTTTCTCATGGAAGGGGGCAACAATTTTTACTCTGGACCTGGGCACCAGTTTGTTTTGATCGGGCCCTGAAATTAGGCAAATATATGAAGTTTTCGTTCCAATGATGGAACCGCTAATCGGTCGGAGTTCGCTTCGCTCACTGATCGGCTGGATTACAGGAACTTGATGGCTTGGCGACCTTGGCCATAACAATCCGGTTGCCTGATTATTTGTTCACTACTGTTAATGTAATTTATTGTATCTTTTGTTCATTTGGTGAAATATTTTAAATTGCAAAGAATTGCTTTTGGTTTTTAAAGAGTGTTTATTCTATTTAATTGAAAAATGTTTATTTTACATTCCGAGGAGGGAGCGGAGTGATTTTCACTTATTCAGGGAACTGTTTTTACATTTATCATTTTTTAAACGATATCCATTGGATTGTTTTATTTATTTTTTTTCACATGGGGACATTGCAGCGGGATTTCCCGTTTTTACTAGATGGGAAAGTTATTTTTTTAAACTTAATATCTGACGATGATTTTTAAGTCTAAAGGAACAAACCATACAATCTCTGAAGATCTTTGAAGTACACGAGAAAAAATAGTTGATAAAACAACTGCTCAGTGGGCACTAGATAAATCAAGTTGTAATAAATATGTGCATTCTGACACCAAGCAGTTTAAAACATTTTCTATTTACTTATTTTTTTCAACAAAACGGTTGAAACACTTGATAGTTTATTGAAATTTTTCAACTTTTCAATTGACAAATTTTGAACAGAACAACGTTTGTCGGATCCTCTAGTATATATATATATATATATATATATATATGACTACAACACAATATGAGCATCAATTTTTGAAAATAGCTTGTATCATCATATTCTTTGATTTCCAGATATAATTTTTCTTGACTGCAGTAGACTACATGGTTAAAATATTACTAGATAGGTGGCGCTAAAAGCAGAGTAAATATTTCCCCATTCCACTTTGACCCGCTATTTCATTCCCCCCCCCCCCATTCCCCTACATCCTAATTTTATTCAAAACATGAAATAATTATAAAATAAGAAATTAAAAAGGCCAATTTAAAGAAGCATAGGTGAAAACAACTTCCATGCTTCAAAATTTTTACAAAATTTGCATTATGCAAAAAGATTGAAACTTAAAGCACAGCACGCAATTTTCGGCGAATATAAGCAAATCTTTACCTCCTCTTTCACTTATGTGCTTCTTTTTAGCTTATAATGTCAAAAACAGAATGCAAAAGTTATTTTTTTCCTGTAGTGAATGTTTTTGGATAATAAAATCGCATTTTTGGCGCGATTTGGCGCAATAAACCGTGAATTTGGTCAATTTGTATCAGAAGTTGAAAATTGGAGCAGATTTTCCACCCCTGCAACTATCCATTATGATAATTTTATATGAAAGGGGAAAAACTTTTTTCCAGCAGATGTAAAGGATGGGACGTGCACTTTTTTAACCCAGGTAAAAAATTTAAAAGGATTTTTTAAAAAAGAATTACATTCACATAGCTCGATGCAGAATAGGCTTCTACATACAATGCACTAATAAACAGAAAAAAAAAACATTGTTTGCACTTACGTCAGGCTGGCTCTGAGGTACAGAATTAACAGATTGACTACCAGAATTTCAGGAGTCGTCAATAACTTGGAAGGAGGGGCTGGCCACAGAAAAGTTTTGCGACTTATATTTATACCCAGAGTTTAAAAGTCATTTTGAAATAAAAATTGAAAAACAAGCACACGTACTTTAACGTTGGAACACTAAAACAATAATGAAACAAATGTTACCTCAGATACTACTCCATTTGTTATGACAGTAATATAATCTGCATTTTGAATGGTACTCAACCTATGAGCTATTACTAAAACTGTGCGACCTAATAAAGAATAAACAAAGTCATGCATAGGAATTTAAAATATTCATATATCTTCAAAACTATTTTTTTGAAATAACTAAATACTAGCAAATGATTAAGAAATTAAAAAAAAAAATCCAAAATATTTGAGTTGCATAACCATAAATATTTGCATAGCATGAAGGCGGATTCAGCTCCTGATTTTGGAGAGGGTAATTTTAAAAAAAAAGTTTCATAAATGTAATATTTGAGGAAAATAAGGGGTCTGAGACAACTTTTTCACATAACAAGTCCCAAAATATAGCTTTGGGTTGTAGCTTAGGTCACAATGACCCTTCTGGATCTAGGGAATGAAGGAAACAAGAGATGTCAATTTCCTGAAGAAATCTAATTGTTTCGTAATGCAACATGCCACAGTAAGTTGGCAAAATTTACGAAATCACCATGAAAAAGCATATGTTCAACATTATACAAATTAGCATAAAAAAATTCTTTTGTCCCAAGTTACAACTGCGTAAATAACTTAATTTTTTATCTTGAAAATGCTGATTGGCTCGGTATTATTATGCCCAAGGAGTGATAGCGCACCTATGAGTAACAGCCCTATAGTCTCGTTTTGCTTTACAGTGAACTCCTGACTATCCACAGAACAGGGTGGAACAGTAACAACAGATAATCGAATTTGCGGATAATCTGCAAATTAGACAAAAAGGATACTAGTTCTTAGTAGCTAAAAGAGATAATAGCTTAAATGGCTCAGTAACACTCGCATATATTTAAACAACAGCTAAAACAATTAAACTGTATGTAAAAAATGCATGTAAAAGTTGAAAAAAACCTCTCACTATTGCAAATGGATTACACACATACCCAAGTAAATAGTGTGAGCAGATAATTTTAACAGATTAAGCTAGGGTACATCAAAAAGACACAGGAGAGGAAAGATTTTTTTAAATTCTAGTCTGGTCACTCGTTTACGCACAAAAGTTGTGCAGATCTAAAAATCAGTAAATACGGTAAATCTGATAATCAGTATGTAGTGTAGATTTAAAGCACTAAATTGTGTAGATCTAAAAATCAGGTTTCAGTGACCATTAAAGGGTAGATATAATTGGAAGGGAGGGGGAATAAAGAAATAGGAATGTCTAAAAACAGACTTTACACTTGTTAAGTCATTATGTGTGCATTTATCTACATTAAGTTAATCATCTCCAAAAAAAAAAGAAAGAATTTTTTTGAAAGTGTGAGAGGCTGTGAATAATCGGGAGCTTTATTTATAAGCTGGCAAATTATGATGAAAAAGTGTAATTTACCACTAGGAAAAATATGCCCCCCCCCTTTTTCCTTTTTTTTTTTTTTTTTTTTTTGAACCCTCTATATCTATGCACTCATATAATTCACCTTGCTCATCCGTTACCAATTCACTGTTGGATAAAGGTCTACTTTCCCCTTAAAGGCATGACTTGAATGTTTCCACATCATTTGAGAAGCAATAAGGAATTTTAATATCAATCTGTTAATAACTTAAAATAGAAAGATTTGGTGAAAGTGCAACCTTTAACAGCATAATCCAGGGCTTCCTGAACAACTTTTTCTGATTCAACATCCAATGCACTAAAGAAAAAAAAGCAAATTTTTCTGAAAAACATGGTGTACTTTGCATATAAGAAAATGAAAATAATGACAAAATTTATATTGAAATAAAATAACATGCTTTTCTCATTGGGTTCTACACACAATATGAAAGAGTAATTGTTTGAACCAATATAAGTTACAGTGGCATTATATATATATATATTTATAAATATATATATTTATATATATATATATATATATATATATATATATACATACACACACAGTTGGCTCTCTGTTTAACAATGCTCTATTTCACCATTTTCTCTATTTAACAACGACTGTTCACAGTCCCATATGGAACACTATAGTGTTAAAAGCATTCTATTTAAGGATGCTCTCTACTTAAGGACGGTTTTTTGTGGTCCCTTGAAAGCCATTAAACAGAGAGTCAACTGTATAACAGTATTAGCATTCCTAAGCAAAAATTATAGGTATATTTGAAATTCTTCTAAAAACATTCTTTTCCCATAAAAACCTAGTTCTATGGTCCCTGAACAGATCTGCAATCTATCCCTAAATTCTCTTTGGGGGTTAATATACCAGAACCTTAGATTTATATTATAAAGTCAATAATTCTGGGTTTGAATTTCAGGGTGAAATACTTCAAACAGGATGCAGAAACAAACAAATCTCAAAAAGAATAAGATCAATGTCAATGAAAAAATATTTGATGAGCATAAATCTGATATAAGTACAAAACAACCATAACCACTGAAATAAAGTATTACTAATAACAGAACACACATGTTCACAAAGTAAATTTCTTTAACAATAATTGTAATTTGAAATGAATGTGCGATGCTTCCTAATAATGTGAACGATGGGTTTATTGGGCTACAATCTAGTTTTCTAGGTTTGCAATTCACAGAAAAAAATGACGACACACAACAAAAATTTTCTTTTTGAAATTAGTCAACTACATAAATTTGGCTTCAAGAACAATAAACAACTTTTTGTATTCTAGTAAACTACATTGAACCATAACCATGAAGAAAGAAAACTTATAGCAAAGTAAGATAGAGTGGTTTTTACAAGACTCTTTTGTTTTAACTTCGGTGACACTTTTGCCTAGTGATAAAAAATTGCCTGTTGATAAAGCAGCAGCAGACCATCAGTTGGGCTTTCTGGCGACGATGAAGTCTCGATCTAGCTTATTTTTGTTTTGATGCATCAAAAAATGAGGGGATGACCTTAGCGGTATGGGTGGCGTTATCTGGGGGCAAACAACTTACATGAATTCCAAGGACACTTCGAGACAGCCCTTGCTTCTTCCTAAAGCATCCCAGGGAGCCTCAGTACCCAGTTTGGGAAATCCCTGCTTTAGGTTATAATATTTTCAGTAATTTCTCTTAAATAGAGCAATTTTTTTAGAATTCACAGATAAACCAAAATGTTTTTTAACAACACTTTGAAAGTGAATTTTTACAAAACACAATTGTTAAGGGAATAATAAAACCTAAATTTAGTCTTGTAAAAAAAAATTTACAAAGTAGTCTTCCTAAAACTTTTATACGGAAATTCAAATAGTTTTAAAAGTTACTTAATCAAAATAGGAAGTGATTTTCCTCACAGAAACTTGCTAACTTTTATAAAAATGTACGTGATATGTTATAGCGAACAACATAATAGAAAGAAAATTCAATGATTCTGGAGGAAAAAAAGTCTCCATAAAACAACACAAGAGAAATTATACAAAAACCTATGGTGAGATATTAAATAATGCTATGTATCATATTCTAAAGTAGATTTAAATAATTTCAGTTTGTTACATACAAAATAATAATAATAATAATAATAATACAAATGATATATGTAGAATGTTTAGTTTTTATTTCTGTTCTTCAAGAGATTTTTTAGATTTTCTAAGCCTCTTATCAACTGATTAAAAAAAAAAAGTTCACAGTGATTAGTAAGAACATCAACATATCAAGTGCAAATGCTTTGAGATAGAAATTCAATACATTTTACCTTGTTGCTTCATCAAGAATTAAAATTTTTGGATCCTTCAACAGTGCCCTTGCAATAGCAATTCTTTGTTTCTGCCCACCAGACACAGTAGCTCCACGCTCACCAAGCATTGTATCATAGCCATCCACAAATTGACTAATAAAACCATGAGCATTTGCCATTTTTGCTGCTTCGATGACCTTATATTAAAAAAAATAATAATGTAATAAATAAATATTGCATAAATTTTGTAGATACAGTCAACTCTCAATAACTGAAAGTCCCAAGGGACTGGCTAAAAGTTTCAAGTTATTAACAGTTCGAGTTATGAGAAGCTCCCAAAATTTTCTTAAGAGTTTGGCACCCAATAAAAACTTTGAGGTAAAGGAATATTCGAGATGCCGAGAGTTGACGGTACATTTCAAAGTAATTATTATAAGGCTAAAAAATAAATTATATATGACCTTTAACCTTTAAATACCTGCTCTATGATCAGGCCCGGACCTATAAATTTTGGGCCTTCCTGCAAAAAATCATCACGGTCCCTAACAGGTCACTAGATTGCCAGACCCCCCCCCCCCCTTTCCCAGGCCTGTCTCTGATACAGATATTAAAAAAAAAGGTTACTTCATAAAAATAAGAACAATAGGCATACCTTCAAGCAATGGGAGAAAAAAATTTTCGAAAAAAAAAAAACAAACTAATTTCATATTTTGGGATTGGTCACATTTACATGAATTTCAAATGTTAAATACTTTAAAATAAATAAAAACAGAAAAAATCAAAATATTTCTTTACTTCAAAATAACAAAATGAAATCAAATAGCTAAATGAAAAACCCTTCTAAATTGACAATTTGTAAGATTGTAACTACAAACAATGAACATACAACACTAAACATAATATGTGTATAAAAAGCTAATTCTCTAACTTAAATGTTCTTTTCTTCCTCAAATACTTATTTTTTAGTTCACTTTAATATATAAGTACGAAATGGGTTTTCCTCAACTACTTTCATTCAAAACCTAGAGGCCTGGCGGGGAGAGGGCACAAGAATCGAGTAGAGTTGAAGAGTGAAACTTTATGGACTTGTTTTTATATGTGTCAGTAGCAATTTATAGCAGTTATGAGACTTTTGCTTTGTAAATTATGGAACTAATAAAGCAGTAAAAATTGTCCGATTTTGTACACTGAATCATGCCAATGTTCCTAATAGGGAACATGGAAATTTGATAGCTTAGAGAAAACACAAATTTGATGCACATTTTTTTCTATCATTGTTTGTTCATCAACATGATCCCTGTTTATTATTGCTCTGAAATTTCACAAGCATTAGGCTTTTTTTTTAAATTAAATATACATATATTTTTTAATCTTTGGGAAAATCGACAGAAACAAGTGTTTTTGTAATTTTTTGTGTGCAACAAAGCAGAAATAACTTTTCTTTATAAATCTTTAATATCTAAATATGTTTGAAATATTTATTAACTTTATGAAGTAGTAACTAAAAGCTCAAAGGATAGACTTCCACAATTTTAAAATTTCTACTTATAGTCTGAGAAATACACTCTTAGCAAAAGATTGTCTGTCAGATTTGGATAGATTGCAAATCAATTAATGTATGAACAGTTAAAAATCTTTGACACCAAAAAATATCAACTTTAGAGGAAAAACTACTACATTAAATTGAGTCATACAAAACAAAAACAAGGCAAATAAATTAACCTAGCTAGGATATAGCAAAAATATCTACTTCTTCATCTGAAGCATCCGGTTTCCCATATCTAATATTTTCCATTATAGTTGTTGCAAACAGAACAGGCTCCTATAAATAAAAACTAAATGAGGAACAAGGAATAGTATTTTTTTTAAACATAATAAAAAAAAAAAAATTTTACAGGGTTTTTTTTTTTTTTTTTTTTGCAGAAGAAGGATGGATAAGAAGAAGAAATTAAAAATAAATGTTAAGATTTGAGAAAATGCAACTATTAATGCCTTAAATTCTACAAACACAAATTATTTCAAAAATATTTAAATCATTTCGCAGGATCCATGATCATTAAGCAACTACAAAATCATCATACCATGATGGGTCCCGATTGCTCCTTTATCTTAATGATGTCCCGTCAAATATGATGTTTTCTAATAGCTATACGCGAGACAAAAATGATTAACAGTGATTGAGAAAAAAATTAATCATATGTTTTACCAGAGGTTACATTTTTTAAATTTATATATTGTTAAGAGTTTTTTATTTGGTTGTATTTTGATGATTGAGACTGGACAATAATAACAAATAAAAATACTGTAATGATTTTGGCTGAAAATATAATATTTATATTAAATGTATGGGGACACATTGGCCCTAAGAACCATAACTTTGTTACTACATCCTAATTATAATTTCTTTTTCAAAGATATACTTCGTATTACCTAATCTAAAAAGTCACCAGTCATAGTATAACAGATGGGAGTTTCTTCTTCATTCATACAAAATCGCATGATGGTACTTATTTGTTAAATCCCAGTTAGAGTGATTTGCTAGATAACTTTTGCTATGTAATTAATTTTTAAAAGCTTATGATAACTTAAAACAAAACACTTAGCACAATAAAACTTGAGCCTTGCTTTGCCATACTGACTTGAGCTGAAAACGGGCTGCCAAGTTCTCTCTTCAATGCCTGACCAACAAAAAGAGTTAGCAAATTAAATATAGTTCAGCCTTGTCAAAGCAAAGCACTTCTCTGCTTCTCAAATATTGCCGAAAATTCTTGAATTTTAGGTGTTCTGAAAATGAAATAATGTTGCCCCACATCATGCTATGAAGGGAGTTTCATTGTTGGCTCTCGAATCTCTACATAGCATAAAATGAAGTCTCCAAAAAGCGTCTGTGTGTTTGAACTCGCAAAACTCGAGAACTACATGGGCGATTTTGCTGAAATTTTCAGTTTGTTCCTTTAAGTCCTGAGAAGGTTTACAGACCAGTTTGAAAACAATTCGATGAATAGTTATTTTTTTATTCCAATTGAGGCTCAATTTTCACATAAATTTCGGAATATGGGGATGAAAAATTACTCGCAAATAGTAATATTATATATCGTTAAAAAGGGAAGAATTTTCCGCGTTCTACGCAGTTTGTTCCAATGCTCTAATTTAACTGCGGTGGAAGTTTTTTTTACGTTGTTAGCTCGAATTTTTTTAGGCTTAGCTGAAATTTAGGCACTACTTTCTTCATTAAATCCATCAATGAAAATTGAAAGAATTGTCCCACAGTTTTCTTTTTGGCAGCATTGGAAAGAGCTGCTTTTTTTACTCCAGATCTAACTCGACCTATGGTCGAAAGTTTAACCCTCTATCTCCATTAGGAAAAAAGTTACGATTTAATTGAGCAAATTAAATGAAGTTCAAAAATCTGCTCTGGATTCAAGTTTTTAACCATTTTATTTTGCATTTCCACCGTAACGCTTTTTGAATCCATTGTTTATTTCGATCCTTCGCATTTTCAATTCTTAAACTTATTTTATTTTGTGTTTCCATGCTTACGCCTTTTAAATCCATCTTTCTCATTTTATTTTAATTTCTTAAAAGCATTTTAGTATCTGTCGTCATTGTTTGGTGAGAAAATTTTGCATGATGGTTTTTTTCTTGCATTTAATCCCTGGTTATTGAAGATACTTCACTTGATGCAATGGTTTTTTACAAGGTAGACCGAGCAAAGCCGGGCAACACAGCTAGTATATATACAGGGTGTCCGACAAAGATCCGTACAACTTCAAAAATTTATTGAAAAAGAAACAATAGGGTTAAAGCGAAACTAATTAGTACAATAGATAGAATAACTCCAAAAGTTTTTTTCTGCAGTATGTTTCTGACCATACATGGCACTACATGTCACACAAAGGAATATTAAAGCATTTTAGTTATTTCAATGGCGGATCGCGTTAAGAAAGCTCAATGTGTTGCGTGGTTTATTGAAACATGTCAGGAGGAAAAACTAATTAAAGTTCTTGGTGGACCTCACAAATGTGTCTTGGTTGAGTCAAATTAAAAAGCATATTTAAGTAAATCATTAACATTTATTAGTACTAAAATACAACATGTTAACAAGAAAAAAGGCTTCTTAAAAATATATTATTCTTGTAGAATCCTATCCAGCAATAATAAAAATATTGCAGCGAACATGAACAATAAATAGAATAGTTATACCACAGGTGCTCCTAAAAAAGTTCATCTTGATAATGGAAAAACTGTCCAGTGATATCAAATCATCTTCCGCCAGTTGATTCCAAACGAAGTCTTGAAACATCCATAAGGATGGCCGGCCGGCCCTATTCATTTGACACGTAGATCAAGTGGAACGCTATTCCATCATCAATTGGACGGTAGATCCAAGGGCTGGTAACAACTTATGCTGGAGGAGACATCCTGGTTATGGTTGCAGGGGAGAGAAAGAGATCGATGGACGGACGTCCATCGCTTAAATACAGCTTCGATGACGTTCCACACAATTTACATATTCTTGGTTGCAAGTTCGATGAAATTCACTAAGAAAACTCAAATAAATATTCTTGGCAAAACTTAATTTCGTTGAAACAGTTACACTTTTTTCACTGTGATTTTAACTGAACCGTCAATCAAGCACCGTGCGGTTTGTTTACATTTCTTACTACGCATGCAGGAAAGAACGAAAGTTTTGGGACTGTATTTAATTAGTGCGGCGTCAAGATATGGAGAGTCCCCTCACATAAAAATAGGTAAGTATTATTAATATCATTTCCCCAGTACCGGAAAGTCAAGAAAACAAATAAAAAATATCAAATATTTTGACAAGTCCCCCCTTCTTGGCATTCCGGTAACAAGGAAATGCAACATACATAATAAATCATTCATTTAAAAATATGTATAAACACCATGAAGACCTTAACACTTTGAAACAGTATGATATCAAAAACATTAAAAGACATTTAATATATTTTTGCAAACATTTTCCAATTCAATTTTACTAAGCAGGGTTGGCAAGGTTTTGGACACTACGGTAAAAACCACGGTAAAAACCCTGGTTTTTACCGTCCTGTCCAAAACTCTTGTGTCCAAAACTGTCCAAAAGTGTCCAAAACTATGTTTTTAGAAAAATTGTATTTAGTGAAAAAACATTAAAAACAGAATAAAATGTATTAAAGTAATGCTTTAGATTGAACATTTATTCAATAGGAACATTCAACTTATTTGTGCAGCTGATTTTAATCTAGTAACATAGAAGTTGAATTCTTGAATACAATTTCAATTTGTATGTATGAGTCTATTTTATTTTTTATTTATTATTTTTTTGATATCAGTAACCAAATTTCCCTATGTTTATGCAAGTGTGCTAATGAAGGCATGATTGGCAAGGTTTTACCATCCTGTTCAAAATTTTTGTTTCCGAAAGTATCCAAAACTATTTTTTGAAAAACTATTTTGTGAGGAAATATCAAAAACAGAACAAAATGTGTCAAAACTATTTTTTGAACTTTTTAATACATTTATTCAATGTGGATATTCAAATATATATATATATATATATATATATATATATATATATATATATATATAGTATATAACTTATTTATGAAGCTGATTTTAATCTAGTTACGTAGAAATTAAATTCTTCATTAAAAATTTCAATTTGTATGCAGAAGTTTTTTTTTCATTAACCAAATTTTTCGACATTTGTGCAAAAGAAAGTGTTCAAAATATAGTTCAATAATTGACTTAAATGCAATAAATTACAAATTTTTGTAGTTACAGAATGTATTATATTAAAAATATGAACTAAAAAAAGAATAGCAGAAGAGTTTTATAATTAAGTGTTTAATCATCAATTTCTTGTTCTTTAATCTATGATTAAAAAATTTATTTTTATTAAAATATTATGTAAAAATTATTTGCAAAAACCATTAAAAAAAATTGCTTTTTTTTTCACCTCAATATTTATTGCACATTTAATAACATTCCTTTGAGTTATAAAGGAACTGAAATTAGTTGTCTTGGTAGTGTTGTGTATTTCTTTTCATAACTCTACCAACTGTTACATAAGAAAGATTTTATGTACTAGTTACTGACATTTCTTTAAGTAAAATATTTTTTAAATGAATATTTGGAGAATAATATTATCAAATACTCATTAATTAAACTTCATTAATATCTATATTTATGCATTACGAATATTGCATTAAAACCAATTGATTAGATTACACCACTTTAGCTTTAGCATAGTTTTGGACAGTTTAAGACAGTTTCGGACACTTTTGGACAGTTTTAGACAGTTTTGGACGGTAAAAACCACCTGTCCTGTCCTAAACCAGTTTTGGACAGTCCAAAACCCAACCCTGACTAAAAGGCTTTGTAAAACAACCTGCGGCATTTAATTTACTGTTTACATATTTTAATTCAAAAATATTATCCAAAACCAAATTCCGTAAAAAGTGATATCTTACATCAATATGCTTTGTGCGCGAGTTCTCTATTGGTGAATGTGAAAAATCAATAGCTGCCCTATTATCACAATGTAATAAACATTTAATTAAATTAAATCCCGAGATTTTGGTTTGGGACATTTCATTTATTAGTCGATTTAACCATACAATCTCCTTGGAAGCCTCACATAAAGCAATGTACTCTGCTTCCATTGTAGATAGGGCAACACATTTTTCTTTAAAGGTACGCCAAATAATAGGTACTTTATCCAAAAAAATAACTAGTCCCCCCATTGATATTCTGTCATCGCGATTAGCCGCATAATCAGAATCTGAAAAACCATTTAAGGAAATATTATCAATGTTACTTAAATTTAATTTATAATGACTAGTATTGTTACAAATCCTGTAAATAGTAATTATTGTAGTAACGTAACCTGTAAATAGTTTCCCGTAATGAATATACAACCCCTTTTTCATATGGCTAAAATATACGACCCCTATTCCCTTTTTGTTCATTCATAAAAGTTGATAACGGACAACGCATTTCGAGAAGCGTGTGGAATATTTGAGAAAATTCTTTTCGGTGTATTTAAGCCGTTAGCGATGGATAAACAGTTAGTTTCGATTGAGATTTTCGAACTGAGTGCATTTTTGCTCTGTTTATAGCGAGGCATTTCGCTGTGTTGTTTTCGTATTTGGAAGTAAATACGTGTGTAAACGGTGAGTTTACGGTGTTGTGTGATAATTGCTTAATTGCTGATGAATAATTTAGCAGTTGTTGAAGATCTTTCCTGTATATAGTGTAAATAAATTTCCTGTGTTTTTATCAAGAACTGTGTCTTCATTTCAAGAAAGTGGAAGTCGCACCGAATCCGTTACAATTGGCGCCCAACGTGGGGCTTCTTCTGGACTTTCTTGGAGTAAGTGTGACTTTGGACATTTTTTTTTCATAAAAACTTTTTGAATTTGGACTTTAATTTTATGGTGATTACTCGCGCAATGGATGAACAATTAAAACAACTTCTTGATGCAATCAACTCTGTTAAAAATGAATTAGCGGCTAATCAAGACCAATTAAAAAGTGATTTGACTGCAAGTTTTACTGCAAATCAAGAACAACTAAAAAATGATATGGCGACTAATCAAGAACAATTAAAAAATGATATGGCGGCTAATCAAGAACAATTAAAAAAAGATATGGCAGCTAATCAAGAACAATTAAAAAATGATATGGCGGCTAATCAAAACCAATTGAAAAGTGATTTAACGGTGCTGAAAAATGACCTAGTTTCTAACCAAGAGGAAATTAAAAACGATCTTACTTCGGTAAAGACTGTGATGGAAAATAAATTTAATGAGATAGAGCATCGAGTTGATGCTATTGAAGGAAAGTTTGAGGCAGTTGAAAGCCGATTCATCGCAGTGGAAAATAAAATCGAAGAGAAATTTGAAGAAAAATTAAGTTCCGTTGAAGGCCGATGCAATGCTGTAGAAAATAAACTGGAAGAAGAAGACAAGAAATTGACTTCATTTAAGGAAGAAATAATTAAGGACGTGGAAAGGAGATTGGCGACCGCGGAAAGCAGTTCTGTACAGTTTGGCGCTCCCACATCGGTTGCTCGACCGTCCATTAAACTTGCCACATTTGATGGGAAAACTTCGTGGCAGGTTTACAAAACTCAATTCATGATAGTGGCGGAAGCGAACGGATGGGACTCTGCTACCAAGGCCTGTCATCTTGCAGCATCCCTGAGAGGTGACGCAGCGGACATTCTCCAGACCCTTCCGGACAGCCAGCGACTGGATTTCGCTGCCCTCACGGCTGCATTGGAGCTTCGCTTCGGTGAGAAGTGCCAGAAAGATTTCAGCCGACTCCAGTTGAAGTCCCGTTTCCAGAAAACCGGGGAAACCCTGCAAGAGCTAGCGGCGGACGTCGAGAGACTGTCTCATCTTGCTTTTTGCGACTGTCCTGCGGATGTTCGGGACAACCTGGCACTCAACTACTACATCGACGGGGTTCGAGATCCGGAAATCCAGAAAGCTCTACGGATGGCGGATGTCAAAGACCTGAACTCTGCTGTTGTGTATGCGATGAAGTTGGAGGCCGCCCAGCAAGCAACCCGCAAGGATCGTCATTCAATCCGCGGCGTGAAAACTGATGAGCCTGATCCGGTTTCGTCGCGCTTTGCTGAACTGGAAAAGCAAATAAAAGAAATTGCAGGAATCCTCAAAAGGACTTCGGCTCCCAAGGACCAAAATGGACAATCACTTAAGTGCTGGAAATGTGGTGGCGAGGGTCACTTACGAAGAAACTGTGAAGCTCGCCAAGAAGCCAGAGGGAAAAGCACCTCTCCCTCGCAGGTCCAGGAAAACTAAGCCATGGCAATCTCGCGGGGCGGAGGTCGCCAAATTGGAATGAGCCCCATCTTAAAGTTTTCCAGATTTCATCGACGAGTGGCGGCAGTAATGGACTGTTTGTTTACGCATATGTAAACGGGTTTCCCTGCGAACTGATTATTGACACTGGAGCCAATGTTACAATCATTAGAACAGATGTGGCTCGTCAGTTTGGACTCAACATTCTATGGACGCCGCCCTGCGTTACCCTCCAAACTGTGACAGGTGACAAGATCGAGATTGAAGGTAAAGTGAACTTAGAAATTGTGTTTGGAAATGCCACTTACCATCATACGGCATTCGTTGCTGCTATCACAGACCCCTTCATTCTCGGATTGGACTTTTTAAAGAAGTATGACTTCAACCTCGACTTCAAGACTAACGAGCTGCACTCGACGAGAGAAGACATAGCAGTCTTTCCCGCAGAAAGTGATGTAAAATCCGCTCATCAAATAATAGCCCAAACAGATTTATCAATTCCCTCAAGGTCAGAATCATTAATACCTGGCTCCATTGAAGAAACCAATAGTTTTCGATTTGGACTCATTGAATACCCTAACCTAAGCAATAGCCTAAAAGGAGTGCTGGTAGCATCTACGCTTGTGGACCTTTCTAAGGATGTAATTCCTGTGAGAGTCGCCAACGTGAGTGAAAGGCCAAGAAATATCCGAAAAGGTGAAGTGTTGGCAACCTGTACTCCAGTAAACTGCATCATTAGAAGAATCAATTCCCCCGAGACTGTGTCTTCTGAGTCCTTGACATCGAAGTTAATTGGGAGTGCGCCATTATCGAAAGACCAAAGAACTGCTGCGGAACAATTGGTGGATGACTTCAAGCATCTGTTTTCATCTACATCGGAGGATGTGGGCCGGACGAATTTAACGCAGCATAGGATCTACACTGGAGAACACCTCCCTATTAAACAGCATCCAAGACGACTACCGTTCGCCAAGAAGGAAGAGGTTGAGACCCTCCTGAAAGAGATGAAGGAGAACGATGTAATCGAACCGTCATCCAGTCCTTGGGCGTCTCCCATCGTCTTGGTCCGAAAGAAAGATGGCTCCACCAGATTTTGTGTCGATTACCGACGGCTGAATGAAATCACCAAGAAAGACAGTTACCCTCTTCCACGGATAAACGACACCTTGGACACTCTTTCCGGACACAAGTGGTTTTCGACCCTGGACTTGAAGAGCGGCTACTGGCAGGTTGAGATACACCCTGATGACCGAGAGAAGACAGCGTTTACAACTGGACAAGGCTTATGGCAGTTTAAAGTGATGCCCTTCGGCCTCTGCAATGCACCAGCTACGTTCGAGCGTCTTATGGAGACAGTGTTAAGAGGACTTTCCTACGAATCCTGTCTGGTCTACTTAGACGATATCATCATCGTGGGACGCAGTTTCGAGGAACATCTGGCAAATCTTAGAAAGGTGCTGCAGAAGCTTAAGGAAGCCAATCTGAAGTTAAGCCCGTCCAAATGTAATTTGTTCCGCCGGGAAGTGAACTACCTTGGTCACATCATCTCTTCTGAAGGTGTACAAACCGATCCAGAAAAGGTATCTGCAGTCAAGAGTTGGAGTCGTCCCGAAGACATCCATCAGCTGCGAAGTTTCCTGGGGCTCTGCACGTACTACAGGAAGTTTGTGAAGGGTTTTTCCAACATTGCACGACCTTTGCATAAGCTGACGGAGAGCAAACAAAAGTTTGAATGGTCCAAGGAATGCGAGGATGCATTTCTACGACTGAAGGAGGCTTTAACATCAACGCCTATCCTCGCCTATCCTCAGCCTGAAAAATCCTTCATCCTGGACACTGATGCGAGCAACGAGGGCATCGGAGCTGTTTTATCCCAAGAAATTGACGGAAATGAACATGTCATTGCTTACTGGAGCAAATGCTTATCAAAGTCGGAGCGAAATTACTGCGTCACCAGAAAGGAGTTACTGGCCATAGTGAAAGCTGTAGAACACTTCCATCATTACCTCTACGGCCGAAAATTTCTGCTTCGGACAGATCATGCCTCATTAACTTGGCTTTTGAACTTTAAAAATCCGGAAGGCCAGATAGCCAGATGGATACAGCGGCTCCAGGAATATGACATGGAGATCAAGCATCGAAAAGGGTTATCTCACGGTAATGCTGACGCTTTATCAAGGAGACCCTGTCCTGAGAACTGCCACTATTGTTCCCGAATCGAGAAACAGTATGGAACGACTAGCCCTACCGCCTATCAGGTGACAGTGACTCCAACATCATCAGAACCTGATCCATGGAGTGATGACCAAGTTCGAAAAGATCAACTTGAAGACCCCGACATAAAACCAATTTTAGAGTTCATGGAAAGTGACAGTCGACGCCCTAGCTGGCAGGACGTTTCCATCTTCAGTCCTGCAACAAAAAGATACTGGGCTTTATGGAACTCACTCCATTTACGGAACGGCGTGCTACACCGGAAATGGGAATCTGACGATGGCAAGACATCTAGGTGGCAGTTACTACTTCCTCGATCCAGGATTTCAGATGTCCTGAAAGAAATACATAGTAGTGCGACTGGAGGACATTTTGGTGTCTTGAAAACTCTCAATAAAGTTCGGGAGCGCTTCTTCTGGAGCAAGGCGAAGGATGACGTGGAGAAGTGGTGCCATTCTTGTGACGCCTGTGCTGCTCGTAAAGGACCGAAGAAGAGAAGCAGAGGGAAGCTACATCTGTACAACGTTGGAGCTCCTTTCGAACGAATTGGGATCGATATCCTGGGTCCTCTACCAAGAACTGCTGATGGGAACAAATACATTCTTGTTTCCATCGACTACTTCACCAAATGGCCGGAAGCATATCCCATTCCAGATCAAGAGGCTACCACCGTAGCAGAGACTCTAGTCCAACATTGGATCTCGAGATACGGAACACCTTTGCAGATTCATTCCGATCAAGGGAGGAATTTCATCTCTGCTGTGTTTAAGGGCCTATGTCAAATTTTCGGAATTGAGAAAACTAGGACAACACCACTACACCCACAATCGGACGGCATGGTGGAGAGATTTAACCGCACAATCCTGAACAATCTCTCACTTATGGTATCCAGAAATCAACAGGATTGGGACAAGAAGCTACCTTTGTTCCTGCTGGCCTACCGCAGTGCTGTCCACGAGACTACCGGATATGCCCCATCTCAGATGCTCTTCGGACGAGAGCTTCGGCTACCATGTGATCTCGTCTTCGGTCGTCCTCCGGATGCGCCTTCATCGCCTGAGGAGTACATCCAGGATCTCCAGGCCCGGTTGGAAGACGTTCATAACTTCGCACGAGAGCGAATCAACATCGCGGCGGAGAAGATGAAGACCCGATACGACACAAGGTCTACTGGACATGAATTCAACGAAGGCGACAAGGTTTGGTTATGGAATCCCATCCGACGGAAAGGTCTTTCACCCAAATTGCAGTCGCATTGGGATGGACCCTACAAAGTCGTTAACCGACTAAATGACGTCGTAGTGAGGATCCAAAAATCACCTAATGCAAAACCCAGGGTTGTACATTATGATCGGTTAGCCCCATACTATGGCCATAGTTCATGAGTATTACGTAAACAACCATGGTTGATAACATAAAAGTTGTAGATAATTTTTGCTTTTAATGTTTAGTAATATTTCTTGTTATTATTGTATTTTCTGTATCTGTTAGTTATTAATTAATGTGTATATTTGTGAACATGTGATAGAAGTTGGGCACCCTTTCTGGGGATTGTACTGCCCGGGACGTGCAGTCCTTAGGAAGGGGGCAATGTTACAAATCCTGTAAATAGTAATTATTGTAGTAACGTAACCTGTAAATAGTTTCCCGTAATGAATATACAACCCCTTTTTCATATGGCTAAAATATACGACCCCTATTCCCTTTTTGTTCATTCATAAAAGTTGATAACGGACAACGCATTTCGAGAAGCGTGTGGAATATTTGAGAAAATTCTTTTCGGTGTATTTAAGCCGTTAGCGATGGATAAACAGTTAGTTTCGATTGAGATTTTCGAACTGAGTGCATTTTTGCTCTGTTTATAGCGAGGCATTTCGCTGTGTTGTTTTCGTATTTGGAAGTAAATACGTGTGTAAACGGTGAGTTTACGGTGTTGTGTGATAATTGCTTAATTGCTGATGAATAATTTAGCAGTTGTTGAAGATCTTTCCTGTATATAGTGTAAATAAATTTCCTGTGTTTTTATCAAGAACTGTGTCTTCATTTCAAGAAAGTGGAAGTCGCACCGAATCCGTTACAGTATATTTCAAATACCCTATTAACCTTAGTACACATTCCCAATGTCTCATGCCTGGGTTTGCTTGAAATTGAGACAAAATGTTAACTGCGTAGGATATGTCAGGTCTTGTTTTTCCAGCTATATAAGCTAAACACCCAAGAGCATTTCTATATGGGATATCAATCATTTCGTCCTCTTCACTTTTATTTTTTCGACAGTCCTTCTTGGACAAAATGAAACCTTTTGCAATGGGTAGTGTGGACACAGGATACTTATATGCTTTAAATGTATCACACACTTTTGATATGTAGCTCTGCTGGTGGATAAACAGTTCCCTGCCTTCTTGTATGAACTCTACACCTAACAATTTTTTCGTTTTTCCCATTTCTTTGATATCATAATGCAATTTCAATTTACTTAAAACATGATTTATATGATTTTGATCCTTTCCAAAAATTATTATGTCATCAACATACATTAATAAAACAATTTCACTATTATAGGTATAAACACAATTACAACTAGTCAATTTTTTAAAGTTCAGGCCTTCTAAAACACTATCAATTTCAAAAAACCAGTTACGACTTGATTGGTGTAACCCATATAGTGATTTTTCTAGTTTACAGACATAATTTGGATGGTATGGATCAATAAATCCTTCAGGCTGGCGCATAAAAATTTGTTCTTTTAAATCAGCGTATAAATGTGCATTTTTCACATCAACTTGAAAATGCGACCAACCCAACAAGCATACAAAGATTGCAAAAAATGCTCTGACAAGAGAAAAACTAATAACTGGGCTAAAAACTTGAGAATAGGATTCTGGGTATTCCTGGCGGTTTCCCTGAGCAACAAGTCTAGCCTTATATCTCACCACTTCATTTTTATCATTTGTTTTAAGGTCATACACCCATCTGTTTCCTAACACCTTTTTATTTTTCTGGGGTGGTACCAATGACCAGACCTTTCTTTGGCGGATTACGTTCATTTCATTAGCAATTGCTTGTTGCCAGTTCTCTCTCTCAGGAGTCCTCAAACTTTGCTTGTAATTATTTGGAATGATAATTTCTGAAATGTTTGCTTCTAAAAGATTTATTGTTTCTTCATCCCCCCTATCTGAATTTAAGTTAACAACTGGACCCAATTCATTATTTTTAGTGGAAAAATCGAAAATATCTTGATCAAATTCTATATTATGGGAATTGCAGTAGTTTTTTACAACATTTTTAGACCTTAATTTGACATCCTTGCCTTCAATCAAATAGTAAATGTCCAAGCGAGTATCATTTTTTCTTTGAACTGCTTTTCTCACCCATGGAATTTCACGACAAGATGTCCAAGATTTTGTAGGGGTGGTTTTAATTTCTTCCTCCTCGATATCCATTTCACTTAAAGGTCTTATATAAGTAAAAGTGTCCCCCCTTCCCGGCTAACTTCTTGTTTATTTTCCCCCCAAATTTGGGATTCATCAAATCTAACATTGATTGTTTCCTCTACTTCCCGGGTTTCGGGGTTCCAAATCCTATAGCCCTTAGTGTTTATGGCATAACCGATCATTACACCTTGATATGCCCTCATGTCTAATTTTTTCAATTTCTGTTTTGGCCGACCTACGTAGGCTATACATCCGAAAATTCTTAAATGTTTAACCGATGGCTTTCTGCCACAATACAACTCAAAAGGAGTCTTCTCTCTTCCTGTTACAACAGTCCTATTTCGAACATAATTGAAACATAAGGCTGCTTCGGCCCAAAAACAGGCTGGTAAATTTGATTCCCTGAGGAGGGTCCTTACCCCGTTCATTAAGGTTAAGTTGTATCTCTCTGCTATTCCATTCATTTCAGGACTAAAAGTGTTTGTTCTCTGTATATTAATATCCTGGTTCCTAAGGTAATTTTCAAAACGGGCATTTTTAAATTCTTTACCGTTATCTGAACGGATTTCTTTAATTTTTTTCCCAGTAAACCTTTCAGTCCTTTTCTGGAACCTTACAAAATATTCAAACACTTCGTCCTTCGATTTCAGGAAAAATACAACAGATTTACGAGAAAAATCATCAATTAAACACAAAATATATTTCGAGCCCTCCAAAGATGGAGTGTTTACAGGCCCCATTAAATCCATATGAATTAGTCCCAATGGGGTACGAGATTGAATCCCCCGAACCGGTTTGAAAGAAACCCTGCGGTTTTTGGCTAATTTACAAGGCTCACAACTTGGAGCATTCTTATTCTTTATAGCTAGTCCATACACATGTTTTTCTGTTTTCATTATATCTTCATTATTTTCATGACAAAACTGCTTATGCCAAACTTCCAGATTCAAGGGACTCAATCTTTCCCCATTGACCTGATTAGAATTTTCAAAAATTTTACAATTTGATACTGAAGGCTTGGGTTCTTTAAAAACATATGAAAAAGGTTTTACATAATACAAATTATCCTTTAAAAATGCATCAAAAACTTTTCTTCCTCCCCCCCCCCTTTAAACACTGATAATTTACCATTTGAACAAGAAAAATTGAACCCATGTTTATCTATGCAAGGACCAGACATTAGATTCCGTCTTAAACCAGGAGCATAAAATACATCATTCAAAGTTATCTCATTAATTTTTCCATTTACTTTAACATTAAAAATGATTTTTCCAATTCCCTCTATTTGACTCTGTACTCCGCCTACTGCTACTTCCATTTGAACATCTTTTACTTCATTTAGTTCAAAGAACAACTTTTTGTTCCCACAAAAATGAGCAGTGGCCCCAGTATCTACTGCAAATCTCTCATTTGGATCGCTTTTACTGGCTTCTAAAACCTCATGGTTTGTTTTAATAGTACAGAAAAAACCAAATTTCTCATTTCTACCATTTTCATGTCCTGAATTAGCTTTATCATTTTCTTTCCTTGAAAAATTTCTACTTTTATTTTTACTTCTATGCCAACATTGACTTGCCAAATGTCCGGGCTTCTTGCATAGAAAACATGTTTTCTGTTTAAACTTCCCCCCTGAGGTTTCTCCATATCTTGAGGTGGCACTCATCACCACTGATTTGCCCTTGCCATTCTCCCCATTATTAAGGTACTTAATACGTCCTTCTTCAGCTAACAATTCTGTTAAGACATTTAAAAATGTGATTTTTTTTTCTTCCCAACGGTATATATTTTGTACAATTCCCCGAAAATCCTCAGATAAATTTCTAATAAGTTGAAAACTTTGTAACTTTTCATCCATTACATAATTACTTTCTTGTAACTGTTTTAAAATTATCCTTAGCCTTGATGCAAACATCCCAATACTTTCGTTTTCTAGGATTCTACATGAAAAAAATTCTTCCCATAAACTAGCAACTCTGGCCAGGGATGAGGGTTCAAAATTTTGTTTGAGAGTTTCCCAAACGACCTGGGGATCTTCAATTTCAAATATTAATTGTTTAAGTTCATCATTTATATTTAAATAAATCAATGCCAAAGCCTGATTGACTTTCTTTTTGTTTTCGGGCACTTCCCGATTTAATGTTTTATCTTTTGTTATTTCCCACAGGTCCCTCTCCATAAGAATCATTTTCATATCCCTTGACCATGTTGACCAGTTTTGGTTATTTAACTTTTTAATGCTTCTGTAATCTTTTTCCATTTTTAAAATTTAAACTCAAAATACCAAGACACAGAGGTAACCACACACTCTGCTACCAAATGCCAGGAGGAAAAACTAATTAAAGTTCTTGGTGGACCTCACAAATGTGTCTTGGTTGAGTCAAATTAAAAAGCATATTTAAGTAAATCATTAACATTTATTAGTACTAAAATACAACATGTTAACAAGAAAAAAGGCTTCTTAAAAATATATTATTCTTGTAGAATCCTATCCAGCAATAATAAAAATATTGCAGCGAACATGAACAATAAATAGAATAGTTATACCACAGGTGCTCCTAAAAAAGTTCATCTTGATAATGGAAAAACTGTCCAGCGATATCAAATCATCTTCCGCCAGTTGATTCCAAACGAAGTCTTGAAACATCCATAAGGATGGCCGGCCGGCCCTATTCATTTGACATGTAGATCAAGTGGAACGCTATTCCATCATCAATTGGACGGTAGATCCAAGGGCTGGTAACAACTTATGCTGGAGGAGACATCCTGGTTATGGTTGCAGGGGAGAGAAAGAGATCGATGGACGGATGTCCACCGCTTAAATACAGCTTCGATGACGTTCCACACAATTTACATATTCTTGGTTGCAAGTTCGATGAAATTCACTAAGAAAACTCAAATAAATATTCTTGGCAACACTTAATTTCGTTGAAACAGTTACATTGAAGGACAAGATTTTTTTCACTGTGATTTTAACTGAACCGTCAATCAAGCACCGTGCGGTTTGTTTACATTTCTTACTATGCATGCAGGAAAGAACGAAAGTTTTGGGACTGTATTTAATTAGTGCGGCATCAAGATATGGAGAGTCCCCTCACATAAAAATAGGTAAGTATTATTAATATCATTTCCCCAGTACCGGAAAGTCAAGAAAACAAATAAAAAATATCAAATATTTTGACAAAACAAAATCTGATACGCGAACAAAACATCAAAACAGCTGTAGCTACTGCTGATGTTAGCATGCTGAAACGGTTGTGGATGGAATTGGATTATCGTCTTGATATTGTACGTGCTACGAAAGGGTCTCATGTAGAAATTTCCTAAGGCAATAACTTAAGTTATAGGAAAAAACTTTTTGAGTTATCTATATATATAAAAATGGAGTTTGGTAAATTTGTTCCCTAAGATCTCAGAAACTACCAGGCAGATTTGGCTGAAAATTTCACCGTTTGCTCAGTTTGGTACTGGGAAGGTTTATAGACCAGTTCAAAAAAAATCCGATTGATAGTTCCCTTTTTATTCTAATTTTAGTCCCAATTTTCGCATAAATGCCCCAATATGGGGGTGGAAAAAAACGTGCACATATTAACATTATATGTCCATCGAAAGCGCCAATTTTTCTGCTGAAGATGACATCTGTTCGAAGTTTCTAAGTTGTATAAAAAACGAGTTATGAGCTTTTTTGTTCCCTGTTCGAAGGCTCTTATCAACCCAAGTCATTATTTAGTGTGTCATCTCAACTCCCAAGAATTGTTGTATTGTTGAATATTTTTGCCTTTCGTCTGACTTTTTGAGGCTTTTCTCAAGTCAAATCTTAAAATAACGTTTTTCCACAAGATTGGCTAAAAATAAATGGATTTGGCTGATCATTTTACTTTCAAACGGAACTTATGTAATTAATGGTTTATTATTATTATTTATACTGATTGGACACTTGCTCACTATATCCAACCAACCAGCAGAAATATCGCCAGAATTTTTTCAGACAGGTTTCAGTAGCTGATGCATTTGGCAGTTTTTTCCACTGTCGCTGTTTTTGAGCCCAAAGAGTACGTAATAATGTTTCTCAGCTTTCACCATATAAACAAAATATCGCCAATCAAAGATACTTAAAAAAAAATACTGTAAAAAAATTCAACAACTAAATTAGGCAAATCCATAAACCGTACAAAAAATTCCATTAATATTTCTTTTTGCACGATTTCAAACAATCGCCAAATTTTACTACTTATTTTGGAAACATTTCGGATGAAATTGTTAAGCGCCATTTCATGGTGATCAAAAGTATCTTGGCATATGGTGACAATATCTCTTTAACAAAAATTAGTAACATACCGTTTTTATAAAGTAAGAAAGGGGAGTATTATCCAAGTTATCCCAAAACGATTCCCGCAAATTCGGTAACATTTTAAATCGCACCAAGAACCCACAATAGTTAAAAATTTCCAAAATAACTAAAGCAAGTTTAAGGGGATCACGGGCGAGCGGCTACATTTTTTTTAAACAGTTCGTTCTTCAATAGACATACAGAGAAGGTATGACTCCATGTAAAAAAAAAGTACTAACTGATAAATCTTTTTAAACATGTGAAGTTTAATTTCATATTTCGGAAATTCTTCAAATTTGTATACGCTTAAATTTCGTGTTTTCGTTTCTAAATGAAAATTATTTTGCTCTTTTTACTTACTGCTACTTTAGTTTTATGAGTAAGGAAGAAGCTAGAATTTAAATCACGTCAAAAAAATGTGTTTTAAGTTCTTTCACTGAAAACAGAAAACAAATGCAAGTAACGATTGTTTCTCATAATTATTGCTAACCCTTTTTTTATATAACTATACTAGGAACTAGCCCCTTGGGTATTTTTGCTAGTTCTATCTAATGTACTAATTAGTTTTGCTGTAACCCTATTGTTTCTTTTTCAATTAATTTTTGAAGTTGTACGGATCTTTCTCAGACACCCTCTATATAGATTAGAGGAGGGCAGTATGGAATAGTCGTCAGATATGGGATATCAAGTAAGGGAATGTGGGGCAAAATGCAGAAATATTTACACCGCTTTTAGCCCCACTTACCTAGTAATATTTTAACTACGTAATAACATATGTAGGCTATTCCAGTCAAGAAAAAAATTACCTATGGAAACCAAAGCATATGATAATACAAGCTATTTTCAAAAATAAATACTGAAATTGTAATATTTTATTGTAAGTCAAAAATCATTTTACATTATCAAATGATAACGTTCTTTTAAACATCTTAACCATTAATTGGGACATTCTAATATTCGGTGCAGTATTTATTTAGCTAATATTTAGCTTATTTGTATTTTTAATATTTTTTACAATTAGTTCAGTGTATGTGGGGCAAAGTGAAATAGTTCATTTTGTTTACTTGTTCAATCATTTACTAAATCACTTAGTATTCATTCATTAAATAGTTTATTTATGTTCCTTTATATGAAAATTCACTTATTAATTCATTCACTTGTTCTCTTATTCATTCAATATTTTTCCTCATGTATTAATTAATTAACTTTTTTATTTATTAGTTTATTGTTTCATTACCTTTTCATTTATTCAATTATCATTTTATTTGCTCTTTAATTTGTTCAAAAATATTTTTCTCAATCAAATAGAAAATATTTCATTTTTCACTTTGCCCCATGAAAAAATAAGTGAAAATTTTCCACTCTTTTTTAAGGCACAACTTTACTACCAAAAATGAAAAATAATGTTTCAATGAAAGTTTTATCATAAAATACAATGTTCTTTCTTTATGTACTGTAATTTTCACACAAATTTCACTTTGAAAAAGTACAAATTGGATATACATCTTGGACTACATCTTAACCATTTCACTTTGTCCCACATTCTCCCATTATGCACTGTTAGGAAGAGGAATGTCATGAACTAATTAAAGAGGACTGGCATGATACATTGCAGTGAGAATCTGGTACTTGTTGTTGTCCTACCACTCGAAAACTAGAAATTTACTTTGCAAAAATATTTAATTGCTTGAAGTTATAGAGGTAAGAGAGCTAACGAATAATTGCGGAACAGACTTCATTTTTACTATGAATATTAATTTTTCATTCTTATAAAAGTAAATGTGTCTTGATTTTCGAGCATAATTTTAAACAATACAAAGAAACATATAATATAGTTTAGAACTAATGTCACCAATCACAAATTATAACTAAAGTAACAAAATCAATTATGATTATTAATCAGCTTAAAATCCTTTCTATTTCTGTTTTTAATAACATAAACAAAATTAAAAAAAATAAGTAACTAAAAATAACTGTATGAGAAAAAAAAAACAAATAAATTTGGATCATCATTAAAATACTTTGCTGTTATCTTAATTTTTAGTACTAATTACAGAGCAGTGCAACAATTAATAAAGGTTTCTCATTCTTATCAAAATACTTTTACATGGATGCTGTATTTTAAAAGCTTTGATGCCTAAAATATCGTTTTCAACTTACATTACCTGATCAATATATCCAATAAGTTTTCCACGAACCCAACTAGGATCTAAGGATTTTATATCAATGTTATCAATTGTTATGCTTCCACTACTCACATCATAAAATCGTTCTAAAAGAGCAGCAACAGTTGATTTACCTAGAAAAAATTTAATAAATAAAATCTAAGATGCGTTTCTTTTTGCAAAACTCATTAATTGAAGTTAAAAACAAAGATAACATACCACCACCAGATGAACCACACAAAGCAACCATTTTTCCACGAGGCAATGTTAAATTAAATTTCTTCAAAACAATCTAAAACGAAGAAAAACATATATTGATATAATATAGTTGTTTGCTTCCCATTCATCATACAGTAACCCAAAGCTATATTACTCATTCTAATATACTCTGCTTCCTCTCTGGCATCAAATTTACAGGTAAAAAACTTTACTCTAAATTTGAGGTCACTAAAACAGTAAAAACAACATATAGTAAAACCCCTCCTAACGCACACCCCTCAAATGCGGACACCCTTCTTATGCCACCAACTTTTAATTCCCACATTCCAAGGCAAATAACCTTATTAAACAGCTGTCCTGCGGACACCCCTATATTGCAGACAAAAAAAGATTTCTCTTGTTAGTGTCCACATTAAAGGGGTTTTACTGTATTTCTCATTGAAAGTATTTTTTTCAGTGGGGTTGAAGTTATAAATTTAGATTCTTACTCCATCACAAATCAATAAATGTTTTTAAAAATGTAATAATTATTTTAACACAAAACTGAAATTGAAAAGTTACTTTTCTTTAGTAGTTTTTAATGCAGTAATCATCCAACTTTAAAGTGCAGTTTTGCGTACATCACTCATTTGGAAGAAGAGTGCCACAATAGGAAGAAATGAAATTTACAGGAGAAGCTTTTGAAGTTGAACTCTTTAGGCAATTTGCATTAAGAAAAGCGAGTTTGATGTACTCTCAAGTGGTTAATTTTCAAAAAAAAAAAACTTATTTTTTTCCAAAGAAGATAACATCTTTTGAAGGCCTCTAAGCAAAAAAAAGAAAAGAAAATTTAAAATTTTGTATTGTGGCACTCTTCTTCCAAACGAGCGACATCATTTACTCATACATAGGGTGAACTGTTTTTTTTTTTATCATTAGGTTATATCACACTTTCGGATACATTGCACTTTTTTGTTGTCTCCCAATAACTGAGATATGACAAAGGGCTGCTGTGTTAAGAAATGCACTGATGCACGAATTTGGTTCAACTAATAAACCTTTATGATCAACCTCTTTAGAAATATACTTATCTTTAAATTCATCATACAATCTTTATGATATATTTAAATTTACTAATATTGATAGATATCGTTTTTATTGAAAGCGGAAAAAAAAACTGTAAAAGTAAACCATACCTACCTGATCTGGTCGAGTTGGATATGTAAAATAGACATCGTTAAATTTGACTTCACCTTTCAATTCTTTTTCCAACACACACCCTCCTCTCAAACGAATTTCTGGGGATAAATTCATGTACTAAAACATTTAAACCACACTATTTATGATGAAAATTAACAAAGAATCAAATTACAATGCATGGTACTAAATTACTGAAAATACTAAAACAGAATGCTTAAGTTTTCTTAAATCTTACTTGGAAAATTCTAGCACCAGCAGCTAAGCCTCTGATGAACTGTCCAAACAATAGTGAAAGATGAGCCAATGACCTGAAAAAAGTTTTCAAAATTATGTGGTTTTTCTATAGGGGGGGGGGAAATAATACAAATACAAATGTTATCCATATGTCCATACATGTTTATCAATGGTGAATTAGTAAATTTTCTAGTACTGGAATACCAATGAGAAAGAAATAAATCCCAAGACTCAACCAATTCATGAGAGACGGGAATTTATTTTTTCAGAAAATAATACCAGAACGCTGTTTTGGCACCAATTCACGAATGATACATGCATGTAATATATATCTATACAATATTCACAAAATGCAGTAATACGCACTTTTGTATAGTCTGCGTAGCTACAAGAAATGCCATCATACTCCCAGGAGTCATCTCTGATGTACACATTAAAGTTCCACCAACACATAAAACCCCCAGCACAATGCCTAAAAACATATTAAATGAAATTACATACAGACATCCTTATATACCGTATTACCCTGTATTATAGAGCATGCCGCAAAATTTGGGGGTCACCAGATTTTCAATAACACTTGGTGATGTTTTCCGGCATGCCAGAAAAATCGAGGTTAGGAAAAAAAATTAATACTATAAAAAAATCTGTTTAGCTTAAAAATGAATATAAGTTCTATACAAATTTTATTAGTACTGATAAACAGTTTAATTTTGTAAAAAATTTTACTAAGAATGTCATTTGTTATTTTAACAATAAAAATATTGTTTAATAACGAACAATTTTATAAAAATCAAAATAAAACTTAAGTAAGCAAACATTTAAGCAGTAAGTTACTGCCCCCAAACCTGTGCTAAAGAATTTACCAGTTTTTCAATAAATAAAAATTAAACTTACCTCTGTAAGAGGAACCTAAAATAATTTATTTAAAAAAATTATGAACAAATCGCAGTAACGTTGATTATTTCTGAATTGATTACTTTATTGACATGTAATTAAATCCATTAATATAGTGACCTACCATAAACAACAAGCACATATTAAATGCAATTTTTTTTTTTTTTTTTTGAAAGAAGGTTACTTTCGGGATTGATTTTTCTCCTAACTGTGGTTTACTTTCTAGTTGGAACTGAATGGGGAAATCTACTTTTGTTTTGTTGCAAAATAAACCTCAAATCACCCCGCATGCCGGAAATTTGGAATTTCCCAGCATGCTGGTCAATCTGGATTTTTTCCAGCAGTGGCGTAGCTAGACCCGACTTTCGGGGGGGGTTACTTCTTTTATATATATATATATATATATATATATATAGTATGTATATATGTATATATATAGTATATATATATATATATATATATATATATATATATATATATATATATATATATAGTATATATATATATATATATATATATATATATATATATATATATATATATATATATATATATATATATATATATATATATAGTATATATATATATATATATATATATATATATATATATATATATATATATATATATATATATATATATATATATATATATATATATATATAAAATCGCTTGGAATTTTTTGCTTTTCTTCTTTTTTTTTTCTTTCTCATCTCTCTTCATTTTCTCTTTTTTTTTTTTGAGACTAACGTTTCGGGGGGGGGGGGGGTTGTCCCCAAACCCCCCTCCCTTAGCTACGCCCCTGTTTTCCAGCATGCCTGATAATGCGGGGTAATATAGTATACAATACAGGGTTCATACTCTATTTGGATGAAAAAATTCCATGACTTTTCCATGACTTTTTCATGACTTCATGAAAATTTTCATGATCTTGTTACATGAAGAGAATAGTACTATTTAATATCAAACTTGCTAATTTTTTTTTTTTTTTTTTTTGGAAATGAGCATTAGCAAAACTTTATGTGAATGCCACTACTTGATTGAAGTGTACACCTAAAAAACTGAAGAATTCTTACCTGTTATCATCATATAAGTTTAAGTTAAGTAAAACTACAGTGAATGATGCTTAAATTTCGACTATTTTTTTATAAATCAGCAGAATGATAATGATTGGGGAAAAGGTTGAATAAATCATTACTAAATTTCAATAAATTTGCTTCAAAAGTTGCCTTTTAGTGTCAACTTCACAATTTTTTGTTTCTTTAAAATAAAGCCACATTCTTTAGTAAATTCATGTTTCTGAACCAGATATTTATTTAAAAAATATATAAATAAAACCATTTCATGATAAATAAATCTTTTGATTTAAATGTACTTGTTTACTTATTTGTACATTTTCAAATGCATCTAAATTAATAGGTTCAGAAATTACAGAACATGTTTGAATAATGACACTGAACGTACCAGTGGGTCGCATGGATTAGTTTTGCGGGCCGTATATTGGGCACTACTGTTTTTGAGCATTAGAATTCCCCTATTTCTGTATTCTATCGCCTGACTAAAGGTTGTCCAAAACCTTCAACAAATTGAGATAACATCTGATAAATTTTAAAATAAGGATTTAGGAGTGATGGAAACGAACTTGGATGCAATGTTTTTTGAGATCGTTCAATTTTCAAGTTTAAATAGCTTTCATGGTGCAATACTAACTCACTCAAGATTTCTAATACTCTTTTTAGCTACTGTTACTTTTTCCCAGAAAATTTTCCATGACTGAAAATAAATTTGCATGACTTAGACTAAAAATTTCAATTTTCCATGACTTCTCCAGGTCTGAAATTTGCTTATTTTTTTTCCATGACTTTCCAGGATTTCCATGACCCGTACGAACCCTGTCAATAGCGAATGATCCAGTAATGCTCCTGATGTCATCAACAATGAAACTCATACCATGACACGATAATTTAATAATATGTTTTGGTAATGTTTAAAATGCAGGGAAAAGCTTTATTGTGACAAGACTGAACTGGATCCAGTCACTTAACTATTTTACAGGTAAGACTGAGTCATTTCAGGGGATTGAAGAAACGAAAAAGTGGTCAACAAAGAGCGCTTTCTATTACAGTTTAGGGTTAATCCACTGGAATTAGGGTTAAAGTTTCAACTATAAAAATATCACCAAACAAGCACTTGCTTCATCCAAATGTAGAAGCAATCTTAATTAGGACTCGACCGATGCATCGGCGCCGATGGTTCAACAATTTAGCCATCGGCATTGGCATCGGCGGCCGATGCTAACTTGCAGGAAAAATCGGCCCATCGGTCTTAAAAAACATCGAAAAGTCGATGGAATTGGCCGATGTTTTCGAAAAGAAAGGGACTTTTGTTGTTTTACTTTTTAATACAAAGTAAAGGGAGTTATGTTTTCATACAAAATTGTTTACTTAAATTTCAGTATGAATTTCTATTTTAGTCACCCCTGAAAGAGTTTTTAATACTGCATTCAGGTACCAAACAAGTTAATTATTGCGTTGTTTCTTGCGACTGGATGTACGTATGTATCCCTCACAAGTCATAACTCAAAAATGGTAAGCTGTAGAAGACTAAATTCTCGCATGTGGGGTGCGCGTACATTCCAGTTGTGCACTTCCCTTTTTGTTTTCGATTGGGTGTTCTAAAAAGCCTATTTAATCCTTTTTTGTGGCTATTAATTACTAATTTCAATGAAAAACTAATATAGCTTCTCAGACTGACGATCATTTGTTGATATATTGCCGAATTGGAGACCATGGAAACAAATATGAGATGGCGAAACCGGTTTTGTTTCATTTTGTTAGATTCCCGTTGAACCGACGGTAATTTTTCATTTTTCGATATTTGTAATATGAATCACAGTAATGCAGTCTTTTCTGTATCGCTTCGGCGGAGCTACAAGTATGGGGCCCATCGAAGTACATTTTGGGGCCCTATTTCTCTATCACAGAAGTTCTAAACCATTTATCATAAGCATTTTTGTAACTCCTACAGTGCCTCTATGGTTATGGGGCCTGTCACGTAATTGCAACATTTGCTATATTTTAAATCCGCCACTGCACATCAAAACAAACTCGGGTCAATCACATCGACAGGACCACGGTTTAACAACATTAAATATCAGAAACAAAACGTTCAAAATATAGGGAATCATGATACCTACAACAAAAATGAATAATACAATCCACGACGGACGAAAAAAAAAGAAATTGCTCATGGTTTTTTTTTTTTACTTAGGTCCTACTAAAACCGAAAAAATGTGATAGAATCTTAAATGTTTGTTTGATGGCGTTGAAACTTCCTGGGGTACTGGAGAGGGCTGTGACACACCCGTTGAACCCCAATTAGGGTCTCTCTCGACAATACCCGGAATTTCCCGACCAACGTCCGTAGGTACAACCGTCCGTGGGTACAGCAGCTTCCCCTACCATAAAAAAGTTCGGGAGACTAGCTGTAGAAAACCTTACCCAGAATAGTTCACATTACAGAAGCACATCCACCTTCAAAAGGTCACCTTGAGGGACTATGTACTTCTGCCAGTGTTCATATAACTTTTGGAAACACTCCTGTAAGTCATTTTTCGCTACCTTCTGTGATGCAGCTTTATCTTCTCCTAACGGAAGAAAGCGGCATCCATGCAAATGTTTTTTTTTGCTGAGAACAGGTAAAAGTCACACGGAGCTAAGTCCGACGAAACGTTATGTTATTTGTTTGTCATATCAGAGTATTGACCAATCGAACCGTGAATCCTCAACATGAAAGTTGCCTTCTTCCCCACGATGAAGTTAAAGCAGCAGAGCAAAAGACCTTACAGGAGGTTGCTATAAATGTCTTCCAGGAGTCCTTCTAAAAGCTATACGAACGTTGGCAGAAGTGCATAGTCGTTCAAGGTGACTATTTTGTAGATAGATGTACTTTGGTAAGGTGAACTATTCAAGGTAAGGTTTTATACAACTTGTCCTCGAACTTTTAGATCATACTACGTACGTATGAGTTTTCAACTTACAATTTCATAACGTTTTTGAGTGACGCAAGTTTACGCGCATGAAGACATCACAAGAGAATTTGCGTTAATTAATTAAGGAGGCGTTCAAAATGGATCTTTCGTTCATCTATATGTTCTTAGGTACAAATGCATGTACAGATGTGCCGAAAAACTTGTGAAGTTTAAAATCAGTGATCGTAAAATAGAAATTTAAGTCGAAATCTGTTTTTTTTTTTGTGATTACAACTCCGTATCCGTAAAAAGGAAGTAAAGAGAATTGAATCAATGATCTTTTAAATCCCTGACAATCTTATCAGTTTATTTCTGTTATATTTTTTTGAGCAATCACGATTGCTTATTGTTCTCATTTGACTGTCCTTGACGTTACGCTGATTTTATTCCCCCCCCCCCATCGTCTCCCTCTGCAGCACTCCCGCCCATCGTCCTCTGCAGGCGTGGCTCCTCCGGTCCTAAGAAATGTCCCCCAAAATCCGCTTCTCCTGGTCAGTGGCGTCCATGTCCTACACACCCTCATACATACACACACACACACACGCCTATGTGCATACACAAGTCTATGCACACACAAGACTACACATGCACAAGCGCCTACACACAGAGAGAGACACACACGCCTACGTGTATGCACAGATCTACGCACACACACGCCTACGTGTATGCACAGGTCTACGCACACACAAGTCTACACATGCATGCGCGCCTACACACACACAACTATACACACGTAACCGCCTAGGAGAAGGGGCAGGTTTGGGGGGACAGAAGCAGTTTCTAGAAACAATAACTCTAATCAGTAGGGTCCTGTCGCAACTCGTGATTGCGAAAAACATAATTTGAATTAAAAGTATCAGAATTCAATTCAAATTTTACTTTTTTTTTGCCATCGGCCAATGGCATTGGCCATCGGCCATTTGGAGGAAAACAATCGGCCATCGGCCATTTTTGAACAATCGGCCAACAATCGGCATTGGTCCATTGGCCAAAAAATGCCATCGATCGAGCCCTAATCTTAATCTGTCATATATTGACGAGCGATTTTCTAGTTCATTAATATTGAAATAACCACACAATGTGAAACAGGGGCGAATACAAGAGGAGGGTCATGATGCCCCCCCCCCAAACCATCAACAATATTATCCATCTTTATTGCATGTGATGCTAGTTTAACATTGAGAACAAAATGAATGGAATCAATTAATAAAGCTTATGACCTACTTTCTGGCTGATTTCTTGCTATTTATTGACACCCAAACAGTTCCAGATTTTTTTTTTTTTTTTTTTTTTTTTTTTTGTACCCCAAAACTCTACATTTTCTAGCATGACTCCTCTAAAATTTAAGTCTGTACCCACCCCTGATACGAAAACTATCCATTAATGGTCATTCTTAGTTTAGCATTGTGTATTGAACAGTACTAAACTGAATTGAACTAAGCCAATAAGACCTGAACTAAGTGAGTGCATTTTTGGGTTCTCCCCTTGGGGCTGCATCATTTACAATATTGTAAATCAATGACTTGTTCCTATGGGAACTAAGCTTGATTTTACTGTTTGTGGCCTTCAAGGATAAATGTTACTAACTTGACTACTTAGAACATTTACTTTCTACCAACTTAACTACTTACTCTAGTTGCTTAGAACATTTACTTTCTTCAGATATAAATCATGTATATTTATATCATTAATATACTAACAAAATTATTTTTAAGTTCATACTAACTCTTTTTTTTTTTTTTTTTTTTGAATCAATTGAAACAATTATTGCTAATAGCAAGTATATTTTCTTATTCATATTGAAGAAATTTCATTCTTACGTCAGAGAAGTATCCATATACAATTTTCATAATAATTGTGGTGGCAACAAATTCTATTACAAAAGAAGTTCAAATGTTTAAACATGTATTTAATCACAGGAAATTTGATCGGTAAAATTTTTCCATTTCCCTTGCAAATTTGCATTAAAATTTTTTTTTTTTTTTTGGCCTGTAATTTTACTTGAATTTGAGTAAAATGGTTTTAAAGAAGTAAGAGTTTTTTACAGCTTTGCCAATGATTTCAAAAAAAAAGAATCATTCAAATTGGTAACACATAAAAATGTTGGATAGGCAAAAACAGAAAGAAAAGGAAAATAAACATACAGTGCTTATCAATAACCTCCTCTGAGAAGTTGGTAGAAAGGTTTTCACAGATTTCATAATTCATACATAACTAAAAATATTTCAGATTTTATAACTCACACATAGCTAAATCTAAATATATATTGCAAAATATAATTCCACAATGACTAATCAAACAAATTAAACTTTCCTATTTTCCAGCTTTGTAAAAAAAAATTACTTTACAATACTACACTCACCATTTAGCGCAAGATTTGTCAGTCCTTGAAAAAGACCAATTCCAATGCCCAATCTGCTATTTAATTTTCGTACTTCATCTATTTGGCTATCATACAGACTGTAAGACACATTTGTAAAATAAATATAATCAATTAAGATGAATGAAGGCCTTCTATAGAATAAATTTTACTATACCTCTTTTCAGCTTCCTCCATTGCAAATGAACGAACAGTTTTTATGTTTCCAATTGCTTCATCAGCAACAGCAGATGCCTGAGCAATCTAAATTTAAAACAATAAATTAATGGACTTGTTCAATATTTTACAGGTTTGCACTTGTTCATCAAAGTTCCTTAATGATGGCGGTGTGGAGAAAAAAATAGACAAATGAAATTAAGCACCACCAAAAGATATTTTAAGAGAAAATTTGGAAACAACTTCTAAATAGAAGAGCGTCATGCAATCATTTTAAAGGCAGTTTTAACCAATTCTCAACAACATTCAACAAACTTTTGTAGTTCAAAGCTCAAGTTAAAATTTAATTTAGAATTACTCATTTAACAAAAAAAAAAAACTAGTACTTTATATTTAGCTGACTGAAGCTACCAACTCGGGTATAATAAATTTTTATGATTGAATCATAGAAATCGTACTTCACTGATGAAAATAAAAAAATATTTTATTTACATGTTTTTTAATCAACATTTCTTATGATACTTGATTTATGGAACTTCTTTATTACTTGGTTTTATGAGTGGTTTACTGAACATGAGGAAAGTTCCGTGCTGAAATATTTTAATTTTCAACTCTATATGAACTACTAACAGAAAAAAAAATTTTTTTTAAAAACTTGAAACAGTGAAGCAATGGTTGAACTAAATCTTCACTGACACATTCACAATCGACAAAATTTTTATGTTTATACAGCACACAGACAAAAATAATACAATTCTGAAGCTAGTTGCTACAAACTTGTATAGTGAAGCATTTGGTTATTTAGTTTGAATACAGGGAATTGGTCACAATTTTATTACTTCAGCTATATTTGTTAGCTAGTAGGATTAGTGGTATCATTTCATACATTAATTGGTTGTAAATATTTGCACAAAAAGGTTCATTTTTTCACTAGAGATTTTTTATTGTGTTTCGAGTTATACTACACTTATATTTTTGTCCTAACAATTTTATTTCATTTCATTTAAATTACTTAACCACAAAATACAATAAAAAAAAACCAAGCAAATGTTTACATTTTAGTAGTAAAGTTTACTTGGATAAGGTTCCTTTGAGCTTTGTTTTGATTTCATCATTGGAAACCCAGAACAATGTTAGCAGTTTAACTACAACTTATTGGAGTGAAGCATAACTGAAATGTCAATTTTAGTGGTATAAACGTAACTAGCCCATAATCTTGCTATTTATACATGCTAAAGTTTAGAAGTTGAGGAATTCTTTACAATAAAACATATAAAAATACAAAACTACAAACCTGAGATTGTGCATGCTTTGACATCTGCCTTAAAATTCTTCCTATAAAAGTGCCAGTTAAGACAATAACTGGAACAATACAAACCATTAAACCAGTCATTTTTGGGGAAATTAAATACAATGAAACAATGCAGCCCGCAGTCTGAAAAAAAAGCAAACAAATTAAGTACAGCACAAAGGATATGTTATAGTCAATAATGCCTCAAGGGGCTAATGTTCAGTTTTTTTTTTTTTTTTTTAACTTGTTACACCTATAAACATAATTTGGGGGGACTTTAAAATATTCTTAAACAAATCTACAAATTAAATTCCTAAAACTATGCTACTTTCTAGTACTTTTGCTAATTTTCTTAATAGCAGCAGCATTGAAAAGAAAATCAACTTCAGCAGAAACTGTGGAATGCCGAATTATGTTGCAAATTAGCTTAAGACTTTATTCATTAGGCACAAATTTGAGTTTTTCTTACATTAGATTTACTAAAATCTACATTCAGTGCAAGCACAAAAACAAAGTGTGACCAAAGTTGCGAGTTTCTGCTTGTCTTGCTGCACAACACTGTGGAAAAATAAACAAGCTTTCTATTACAAAGTAACATCTGTATATTTCCTAATTAATTTTATGCACATCAACAAAAATTTACTGACATTAAAAACATTGTATGCAAGGAAAAAAAAACAAATAAAAAAAATGAAATTATATACATCAATCCAGTGATTAATCAGTGAAAGAAAAAAAAGATAAATGGTAGGTTTTTTAGAAAATTAAAAAGAAAAAGGATTGAAAAAAGGAAGTGATAAAAAAGTAGGTTTATACAAAATTGTTAGCTAAACGAAGGTAAGTTCTTAAAAGGCTATTTTAAGAACTTACCTATTATTAGTTCTAGCCTTTAACAAGATAGCCTATAATCAGCCCTTACTTTCTTATAAATTTATATATGAGGCATTATTAAGCTTTGAGCAAATCAAAACTTTCCAAAAAAAAAAGAGTTGGTGTTCCAATTTCTAAAATTTCATTAAGAATTCAAAAAAAAATTTTGAGAGCACAGTAGGAAAAAGTCTTTTATGGCCTTGGAGGAAACATTGACTTGAGGAGAGGAAGTCAAGGGGAAAAAAAACGTCTAAAAGGGAGGGGGGGCAGGATTGATTCCGGAAATGGTTATATGCACTACTCAGGATAAAAAATCAAATAGCTGAATCCCACAAATTTTCATAAAACAACACCCCAAAATTGTGGCGCATTTGTTCTCAGATTTTAGCACTTTGAAGTCAGTTGCATTCATTTACAAAGGAATTTTAAGTACACAGATATTTTTGCCTCCGAGCAGCAGTAAGACATCTAATCCCGTGAATAGCAGTAAAATATCCTACTGTTGCTTTGAAGCTACAATATAGCCTTTTTTTTTCTTTGGGGGAAAAAATGTGTTGTGGAATAAGAAAAAGTGATTTATGTTTGGAAAAGGAAAAAAAAATTGTCAACAAAGTAGACAGTTTTAATAGCACAAATGCAAATGTTAATTATAACAGTTTTTTACAAATTAAGAAGCCTGAATCTTTAGAATTGAAGTCTGCAGCAGCTTAAGGAAAACACAAGTAAAGAAAGAAAAATTTTGTTTAAAAAAAAAAAAACTGCTGACTGTGTAAGTATGCACATAGCAAAAATATAAGTCATTGTAAAAGTTCATATGTCAGCCACGTTAAGTGAATAGTGAACTTTAGCATGAAAAAGACCTTGAGCTTAAGTATATTGTGATTCAGCACACAAAATACAGTCACATGGTAAAATGAATTACTTCATTTGAATCATATTTATATTTTTGTTAAGAATACTCTCCCAATGAAATGTTTTGGTGAAAATATTATACTTTTGGACACGTCTTTACCTGCATGGACACATGTTTTGAAAGTATAAGCTTTTAAAGATGCAAAAGTGTGAACAAAAAAAAAGTGCTACAAAAATTCTTTTCAAGGGAAAAAAATTATTAATTCTGTGCACGTTCTCAAAAATTGTTTTCTAAATAAAATTAAAAAAAAGTAAGATATGAAAGTTTATACCTGAGCAATGCTTCTTAAACCTTGAGAGATACAAAGTTTATAACAACTCTTGAATTCTTGAACATCATTAGTCAATCTAAAATTATAATATAAAGACTCAATATAAAGTTATACATATGATGGGCCGAGGAAAGGCTATATCAGCCTAGTCGGAAACTGGGGTCTGGCTCAAAATCAGAATAATATAAATTTTATAAATATAATGTGAGGAGAGAGTAGCATCCAAACTGACAAGAGGCCTGTACCATTTGTACACACACACTTTCAGATAATATACTTCGTTATTTTTAAGTTTGTAACTTCAATCATTTACTAGCTTCTTTTCTTTCATTGTAGGTAAATATTTTTTCCACAATTGCATCATAGGGATTACCAGTTTTTTGAATAACAGATTACAAAAGTTCAGAATGCTTGAATTAATTTTGATAAACAGAATTTCAATTTTATATGTGGCAGCAAAAAGCAATGGAATATAGGTGCAAAAACTGATTTTACTGATTTTGTCGCACTTAGGCAGAGCTTAAACGAGGTATTTTTGTCAGGATTGGAAAATAGAAACATAGATCTGCAGTGGACAGAATTTAAGGAAAAACTAGCAAAAATGGTTGGGGATTATGTTCCATTAAGGAGAAAAAGGTGTTAGTGCTAAAAATTGGCCCATGTGGTTCTCCAGGGAGATAAAAGCTCTAACTTATAATCAAGTTGCTTTTCGTCACTTTAAAGAACTGATTGGAGTGCTGATAGGCTCCAGTATTGTAAGGCAAGGCGTAATTTTAAGTATTTGGTACGGATTCAGAAAAAGGAATTGAAGCAAAGGTTAGCAGATAACATAGACAGAAATCCTAAAAGGTTCTTTGCTTATGCTAATTCTAGGAAAGCTTAAAATAGTCAAATTGGGCTATTGGTTGCTGATCATGGAAATTTATTTCAAAACAACAAGGATATTGCAAATGTTCTTAATAACCTTTTTTTTCCCATGTTTAACAATAACTTTATCTCAACAGTTGACACTAAAAAGACACAAGCTATTATACAGCTTGAGGATTTTGTGTTTTCCAGGGAGGAGGTTCTATTTCATTTTAAAAATTTTAAAGCAACTAAAGCTCCGGACCAGGTAATATTTATCCAAAAATTTTAGTTGAATGTGCAAAGGAATTAGTGGATGTTATTTTAAATATTTTCAATGATTCTTATAACTCAGGGACAGTGCCAGAGGACTGGATTCTTTCTAACATAACACCACTCTTCAAGAAAGGGTCTAAAGGTAATGCAGGAAATTATAGACCTGTAAGTCTGACTTCAGTGGTTTGTAAGATTTTTGAAACTTTGATCAAAATTAAGATTATGAATTTCTTAGAGACAAATAATCTGTTGACTAGTTTGCAGTATGGTTTCAAGAAAATTAAATTGTGTGCTACTAGTTCATGGCATTTCTATGACAAGGGGACCTTGGCTTTAGACAACAAAAAGTGTGTGGATGTTGCTTATATTGATTTTCAAAAAGCTTTCGATAATATACCGCATGTTGCTCTTCTAAGCAAACTAGCTGATATAGGAATGGAAGGAAAAACCTTACTTTGGGTTAGGAATTGGCAGACTGGAAGAAAACAAAGAGTAGTTGTGAGGGAAATCATTCTAAATGGAGTGATGTTTTAAGTGGGGTTCCTCAGGGATCAGTTTTAAGGCCTCTTCTGCTTATTATTTTTATGAATGACATTGATGAAAATATTTCTGTAAACATTAATTGTTTTGTTGATGATGTAAAAGTTATGGGGATTGTCGAGAATGAGGAACAAGTAAAACAGCTTCAAGAGGATTTAGATCATATTACCAAGTAAGCAGATAAGTGGGGTAAGGCAGTTCAATTCAATTCAATTTATTTCAATCAGGGAAATATATATACATATATATACATATATATACACACATATACACACACATATACATATATACACATATACATATATATACATATATATACATATATACACACATATATACATATACATACACATACACACATACACACACATATATACATATACATATATACATACATATACACACACATATATATATATATTTTACAAATATGCATTTCACATATAAAATAAAAAGAAATTACAAACAGAAATATATTTCTCTCAGTCGAATTGAGAATCCCTGATTGAGTAGATGGGAGTAAAGGCTATACAATAGCCTGACTAGCTATTAAATGTAAGGAAAGTAGCTAGTTAATGTAAGGAAATCAAGTGCTGCACTTAGGTCATGGAATTAAGCGTACGAATTATTATTTACAGGGTTCGATCATTAGTCCGGCAGAAAATGTTATTGATCTGAGTATCTTAATTAATCAGGATTTCAAATTTAGTCAACAGTGCAGCATTGCAAGTAGCAAAGCCAACAGAACATTTGGGTTTATCAATAGATCTATTTCAAACAAATCTAAGAAGGTTCCTCTGCCTTTATATAGGAGTTTAGTAAGACCCCATTTGGAGTATGCTGTTCAGATTTGGTCTCCTTATCTCAGGAAAGATATTTCTGTACTGGAAAGGGTTCAAAGAAGGGTTACTAGACTAGTAGGGAGACTTTCAGATTTAGATTATGATAACAGACTTAATAGGCTTAAAATGTATAGCCTATGGCAAAGGAGAGTCAGAGGGGACATGATTCAGTTGTTTAAATTTATCAAAATGAAAGATGTTAACGGGTAAAATTTATGCATGCAAAGCTGGATGAGGGGTCATTATTTTAAGCTATTCAAATCTCAGGCTAACCTGGAAATAAGGAAAAATTACTTCTTTTGTAGGGTAGTAGGCACTTGGAACAGCTTACCAGAAGAGGCAGTAATGAGCAAGGGGTCTGACAGCTTTAAGAGGGCCATTGATAGCCATTGGGGACTTATAAACTGACTAGGATCAGCCTAGCTGGGCACACAGCCTGTTGCTGGTTGTCATATTTGTATTTGTATTTGTAAAATGTGACAACCAGCATTTTTTTGAAAGATTTGAGAAAACACAAGCAAAGTTGAAACTATAGGTAGGTTTCAGTTGGAAAGCTTTTTGAAATCATACTGAGTAGCATCTCTGCTCAGGGATACTACAGTCGAATCTCTTTAATTCAAAATCAATGGGACCATGATTATTATTTCATGTTAATCGTACTTCATCTTATCTGACAAAATATGGAACTAATTTCAATATGAGTGAGAATAAATAAAAAAAACAGTAACAACTCAATATTAAAAGTCACAGCTGCTTTACTTTTTTGTAAGTCAACATGTTAGTAGTTAGTATTTTGTATACATGATAAAAGTATGAGTATATGAAACCAGTGGTTGGAAGTAGCGCGCTACAAGTAGCGACGCTACTGTAGTAGCTACGTTTTTTAGTAGTTTGTAGTGTAGCGCACTACTTTTGAAAAAAAGTAGAGTAGCGAGTAGTTTGCTACAAAAAAAAAAGTAGTTTGTAGCGATTTCTGGAAACTACTTTCGAATAAAGTTTTAAAAAAAACGCATTTTTAAACGAATCTGACTAGTGCAAGTCTTACGCAAGTAAAACTCGCACCTATCAGATTCGTAAGACTGAAAAATACGAGCTGACCTCTGACATATTATTTTGACGCCATACGTTGTATCTGTTTGAGGCCATTAGTTTGTTTGCATAGAAACTTTCACATTTTCCCAATATTCTCCTTGAATAGAGCATGGCTTAGAAAGAAAGAAACGAATTTTTTCCGTTTTATGAAAACTGTGTCCGTTAAGCAAAAAGCTTTCCGTATCAATGCCATTTGCACATGCAGTCGAACCTCAACTTACGCGAGGGATGCGTTTCAAATTTTAGATAAATAGCTCGCTTATGCAAAATTATATTTCACCAGCTTCATATTTAGAAAGAAAAAAATGCTGAGCGGCGATTTGTACGTTAACAATCTGATGTTTTGACAAGTACGGTGCGGGAAATTTTGGCTTTCAGTGATTCTAAAGGGAAATTCCATTCATGAAACTAATATTTAGTACCCTAGAAACAAGGTGATATAAGCCCTGCGCTTCCGCTCTGAAAATATTCGTGTTGCGGGTGAGGAATTCGCGTCAGCTGCAAAATGCGTTTCTTGAGTAAAACTCGCTACATAGACATTTCGCGTTAGTCGAATTGCGTTGTAGCCAGAGTCCACTGTTGTTTAAAATTGCACATTGAAGTAAAGTAAGTATTTTTAGTTATGTTTCATGTTTCGGATAATTAGTAGCACCGTTTGGGATATTTTTCCTTTTTTTTTCTTTTTCACTGATGGAGTATTGATATATTAACATATTAAAAGTCAATGAGATGGTGTCCAGGTCCGGAACCCTAGCTTGAAGCTCAAAAGCAATTAATTCCTACGAAATACAAGTTCTTTTGAAATTAACTCATATAATGAAAATTAAAATTCTCTTTTGTTTAAAAGATGATTTTCATCATCTAAATCACTTTCATGTATATGTATGTCTATGTAAATTTTAAATCAAATTATGACTGGATTTATCTCAATTTCAAGTAGCCGAGTTACACTTCTTGAATGAAATGCTACTTACTGTCAGGAAAGGATTAAAAATTTGAAGGTTGAATTCCTTCCACTTCTTAATCCTTTCTTGCAGGGAATATTCGTACAAATGGTAAAAAATGTTTGGATTGACGAATCGTTTCAGTAAAGGAAAGAAAGAATAAAAAACTTATTGCAATATTCCATGTTCAAATGAGCCAATATATAATCTGAACATTTTTTAAATTTTTTTATTCAATCCTCAAATGGTGTGTATGTGTATGTTATTTATTTATTTATTTTTTAAAAAGTAGCGAAGTAGGGACTACATTTCAAAAGTAGTTTGAGGTTGCTACATTTTGAAAAAAGTAGTTGTAGCTGTAGTTAACTACATTTGTGTCAAAGTAGTAGTAGTGTAGTTCGCTACAAAAGAAATGTAGTTTTTCCAACCACTGTATGAAACTGATAACTGTGAAAACAAAAAATACAATTTCATTTAAAATACAAATGCTAGAATCTTCCCCCACTTTAAAATGTTGTTCAAATTTTACATTTTAAAATCCTTACCTACTAGAAATTTCTCCAGTCTTATGAGCATCAAAAAATGCAATATCTTGTTCAATAACAGAAGAAAACAGCTCTCTTCTCATATTGCGTGCAACTCTTTCACCAGATACAGAAAGTGTAGAAATATATGCAAAAGTAAACAAACTCTAAAGTTTAAAAGAAACAAAGCTGGAGACATCTATTATACAATATTTTTTTTTTTATAAAACAAAAAAAAGGAGAAAGAAATTACCAAAGAAGTCATACATTAAAGCATAGCTAAAAATACAAAAATACAACACTGAATGTTGGGTTAATAAATGTGTAATTCATTGTTCAGACTTCTGTTTTTTAAAAAACAAGCATACCCTTTGGAATACAAATGAATTGAATAAACACAGCGATGGGTAGCATATTATGTAAACACTGAGCAAGTCAGCATCATCTGTGCAATTGCGACAGCACACAAAGAATTATCTTGTTTTGGAAATCTGATTTTTAACAAGCATACTTAATAATTAGTTAGTGGGGAAATTTACATGTTTTTTGGCTGGTTTTTTTTTTTTTTTTTTTTTTTGCTTTTTCCATTGATTACAGGAACTGAAAATTAAACTTTTGACTAAATGAAGCACCACCATTTAACCCGGGAGGACGCGCAGGGTCATTTTATGACCCCCTAGCATTCTGCAAATAGTAATTGTTTCAAAACTAACCACCAGGTCATTCTTTTCTTATCAGTAGCTGAGTTTTGTCCCACCATCTACATTTTGGTAGCAGCTTGAAAAAATTTCAAGCATTTGCACTCCTAGTAAAACACGTTTAGTTAGTTGCTGGGGTCATAAAATGACCAATACGATTAGTTTGTTTGTAGTCCTTCAATATTGTGGGTTTTTCATGTAAATGGTAATGCCAATACCGTACAAGAAAGAAATAGGTCCTTTACTTTTTGCTGAAATTGAATCAAATAATTGTTTTATCAATGAAGAATATGGAGCTAAGCATCTTTTTAGAAGAGAAATTCTTAGTTCATGAAAATTTCAGCAAATATGACACAGAGTTGAAAAAGGATGGAAATACTTTTAAAAAAGTGAATAGCTGTGATTTTTTAATAACAAAATATGATGTATAGTAGTGTAAAGTGAGACAAAACTGCCTTGAACGTAGCGATTTTTAAAAAATGAAACATTTTATCGAAGGTCATGGAAGGAAAGAATGATCACGGCTTGCTTAAATTGGTACCTTGAATCAAATGGTCTTCTGTCTCCAACTCAAACAGGATTTAGAAAACATCAGTCTACAAACCAGCATGTTGCTTTTTTGAGTCAGTCTATTAAGGATTCCTTGGATCAGAGATGCTCTGTTATGGTTCTGTTCATAGATTTTGAGGCAGCTTTTGATTCTATTTGGCGACTCAAATGCATTCAGAAATTACAATTCCTGGGAGTTCGCAGCAATATGCTTTTATGAATTAGGAAATTTCTTTCCCAGCGTTTCTGTGCCACTTGTTTCGGTGAAGCCACTTTTTGTTATAAACAAACTGAAACTGATCTTCCACAAGGTACAGTGATTAGCCCTACATTATTCAACATCTTTATTAATGACCTTCCCGACATCTTGACTTCTGATGGGTTGACTAAAACAGGTCTCTTTGCTGACGACCTTGCTATTTGGTGCAGTGCATCAAAAAAGGATCAGCCCAATTTAAATACTATCTTGAATTTGACACTCGAGAGACTGGATTCATGGCGTGAGGAAAATAACATGACTATAAACCTATTGAAGAGTACTTGCCAATTCTTTACTTTAAATAGGCAACCCTTTACATCTAAGTTGAAGCATCCTGCAAAATAAGGATGCTTCAACTTATCTTGGATGCATCCTTGACAGCAAATTGAATTGGGCTAAACATGTTGAGCATGTCATTTCAAAAGCAAGGAAGAGACTTCCCATTCTCAAAAGACTAGCGAGAGTTAAATGGGGATGTAGTAGAGGAACTTTGAATACAACTTACACCACCTATATTCAGCCAGTTCTGAATTACTGCAATGAAGTTTTGATCACAGCCTCCGATAAAGTCATGAAATCTCTTGACATCTTCCAAAACCAAGTGCTCCGCATGATTACGGGAGGAATTAAAACTACTCTTGTGCTTTCCATGGAATTGCTTTGTCACCAACAACCAATGACTAATTTAATACAGAGGATTTTTAGCCATTCCATATAATAGATTAACTAGACTCCCAAACAATTTCTGGAGAGATTACAGTCATTGTGGAATTTGTAATCTAAAGACTCAGAGGGGTCTCATTCAATGTGTTCGTGAGAACTCCCAATACAATGACATTAATGATGCTCCCAATGAACTTCTGTCTTTCGCGAACCAACTGAACAATTTGGAACTCTATGTCAGACTAAACTTGGTTCTGGACGCAAAAAAACGCGACCTAAATCCTACTGAACTTTGCGCTACTGCCTTGGAAACAATTAACACTCGTTTACCTCCTGACGAATGGCTTCACATCTATACTGATGGGTCCCTGTTGGATTTTTCCCGGGGTGCTGGGGCTAAAATATTTTGTGACTATTTTTCTTTTTATCAACATGTAGGATCTTTCACAACCCATTTCGATGGAGAACTTGAAGCCATTCATGTGGCCTTACAACAACTTGCTTCACATCTGTATGCCTTCCAAAAAGCATTAATACTTTCAGACTCGACCTCTGCTTTACAGGCTTTGTCTAGTAATAACCATGAAAGTAAGGGGTCTTGTATACAGAGCTGCAAAAAACTCCTGAGGGGTATTGAGAAAACTGTGGCTTTTCAGTGGCTACCATCCCACTGTGGTCTGCCCGGAAATGAGAAAGCCGACTTCTTGGCCAAGAAGGGATGTAATATTCTCCAAAGGTCTCGTGGACCCTTGCCGCTCCACTCTGTTGGATTGGAGACTAAGAGGGTTCATAGGGATGCGTTTCGTCGTGTTGCTTCCCGGGCTGCTGAAGGTAAACCGTAGGGGAGACTGCGCGGTGAGTCCCACTATATCCCGAATTCTCCTTGAGCTGCTGCTGTGGCTGCTTTTAGACTTTTAACAGGACACGATTGTCTCAATGCCTATTTGTTCCGCTTTCACCTAAAGGATTCCCCGACCTGCACTTTATGCAACTCTGGACAAGTCATGGACGCTGCTCATCTGGACGACTGCTCTGCACTAACTAATTTTAGTTGTGTTGCCGAGATATATCATTTCTCGACAACACAATTAAAATTAGTGACCGCAGGCTGAAACCGCAGGCTCTCCATATGGAGAGCCTGCGGTTTTATGGCCTAATGGCCAACGTACCCGGCATTTGTGAAATAAATAAATAAAAAATGAAACATTTTTAACATTAGTTCTACAAGTTTCTGCATCGAAAATACCAATAGCAGCATTATTGTTGTTATAAAGTTTGTAAAACTCACGTAAAGCGTTATTATTCACTGTGTGTCTGAACTTGGTTTAAAGAACAAATATAAAAATGCTTTCATTATAAGTGCTATGTAAAGCTCATTTATAAATCGCACTTAACGTATAAAATTCAATTTTAATGTCAAAAATTATAAGAAGTTATGATTTCAACAGCAAACAATTCGAAAAATGATGTTTTTATCAGCATATGACTAGGTTTTGATCTGGGGTCATTCAATGATCCCCGCATGTCCTAACGCCCAGGAAGCGTGCGTTCTCCCGGGTTAACAACTTGCTTTTCCCAGAATAAATTTAAAGTAACTATCTAATCAGTCTACAGTGTTCAGTTCTTGATTATCTTAATATATAAAAATCTTCTGTGCCGATTTTTGTCACCATAAGGCTTTTTAACGGCTGGACCGATTTTGATAAATTTTTTTGTGTGTAATTAAGTTGTGGCAAGCATGGTTTCGAAGTGCAATGGATCGAATCGGAAACGCTTTTCTTAATTAATTAATTAATTTAAACATTGGATGGTTATATCACCCAAATGATTAATATTTATTTTAATCTATTGTTGAGCGAGAACTGAAATAAATATTTAACCCGTTGCCAAAGGACAATAAGAAAGCCAGTTCTGCTTTTTGTAATGAAATTTTCTACTGTGATAATGAGAGAGAGCAAAGCCTTCATTTCTTGAAAGCAACGATTTTAGGTTCAGTGACATATTTTAAAGTTAAGTAATGGAAGAAATCGGGTTTCTTTCACTACATTAACAGCAAAACGCAAATTTTTCGTCGTAGTTAAACCATGTGACGAGATCGGTGCTTTAGGTTTTCCTAACCAAATGATCGGAAAGTACCGTACATAGCAACATTTGTCTCTCGGTTCAAATCCATCTGAGTTTTGGCACCAGTGGCAAGAATATTTTAAGGAATATCAAATGAATCAGCACATTATTAAAGGAAAAGATGGTGGAATTTGAAGAGGAAACAAATTTTATTTCCGTCCAGATAAATTACAACAGGGTAGTTCTGTACACACAAGATCAGTGCTGTGGAAGATTTTTATCTTTGGTGGAAAGAACAAATTAGGCAAATATATGAAGTTTTTGTTCAAAAGATGGGACCGCTAACCGGTCGCAGTTCGCTTCGCTTACTGATCGGCTGGATTACAGGAACATGGTGGCTTGGCGACATTGGCGATAACAATACAGTTGCGTGATTATTTGTTTACTACTGTTAATGTAATTTATTGTATTTTTTGTTCATTTGGTGAAATAATTTAAATTGCAAAGAATTGTTTTTTGGTTTTTAAAGAGTGTTTAGTCATTTTAGTTGAAGAACGTGTTTATTTTACATCGGAAGGAGGGAAGGGTGATTTTTGCTTATTCAGGGAACTGTTTTTAGATTTATCATTTTTTTAAACGATATCCATTCGATTGTTTTACTCTTTTACATATTGGGGACGTCGCAGCGGGATTTCCCGTTTTTTCTTCATGGATAGTTAGTTTTTTATACTTAATCTCTGAGGATTATTTTTATCCTTTGAGTATGTCTAAAGGAAAAAACCATACAATCTATGATCTTTCAAGTACGCGAGAAAAAATAGTTGATAAAACAATTGATCAGTGGGCACTAGATAAATCAAGTTGTAATAAATATACGAATTCTGACACCAAGGAGCTAAACACATTTTCTATTTACTTATTTTTTTCAACAAAACGGTTCAAATACTTGATAGTTTATTGAAATTTTTCAACTTTTCAATTTACAAAGTTTGAACAGAACAATGTTTGTCGGATCCTCTAGTGATCATATAAGTTCTTAATAAATTGAATAAAAACTATTTAGCCTTTATCCAGTACTCAAACATTATTGCATTTAAAATGGGAAAATACAAATAGTGATAAAATATTGTTAAAATTACCTGTACAAGATACATGTAAATGAGATTGATGGCAGGTTTTCGGAGTTCACTTATAAAAGTTGCAGCATCCTGCCCATACATTTGATCAAATGTAAATGAAGACACCACATTAACTATATCCCCCAAAGCAATAGGAATTCGTATGTTGAGATAAGCAACAACAAGAGCACTCTAAATTCAAAAGTAGGAATAATTACTATAAATAAAACAATACAGACTTGAGTGTATATGAGAAAAGAAATGTATAAGGAAACCGAAAAAGAAATTCAAAAAATCAAATACCTACTTATGGAACAGACATGTCAAATATCAGTAGGTATATGTGAGAAAAATTGCTTAATTAAACAGAAAAGAAGTTCAAAAACTAATCAAGTGCAATAAGAAACAACAAAAGAAGGCCCTGATCTTAGATCTATGAAATAGAAGTAAAATGTTCGGAAAAGCAGGCTTTAGAAATAAAGTATCCTCCTTTACTAAGATATTAAAAGAATAAAAATAATTTTTAAAAAAAGAGGAAGGGAACACTAGTAGATAACTTTTCTAACATCTTGGCTTCCTTAAAATAGTTATATATACATTATAAATACCTATATACATGTTATCCTACAAAGAGAAAGATAAATTTAAAAATGTGTTGAAAATTGTTAAAACATATTTTCTTAGTAAGAAAACTATAAAAAATTAATTCGTGCTGATATATTTTTGGGAGGTTACTTTTTATCTTTTTTGAGCACTTGTACTCTTTAAGCACATATTTATGCTAAAATTTTATACAACTGAAATGGACTTATTTTATCAACAGCAATGCATTCAAGTTTTAAAAATACAAAGTGAAATCAAGAAAATGAAACTTACAACAACAGCAAATATTATGTAATAAACTTCACTTTTCACAAGCAACAAGAATTTTTTCCAGTCAAATTTTGCTTCTTGGTGTAAATTTTCGATACTGTTAATGCCAACAATTCTGGTATGTGGCAGGACTTGACTGTCACAATGTACTACAGATAGCTTCAATGGTGATAATAGGCATGAACATAAAAGACCACCAAATAATTTTGAATTATTTTTTAACTTCTTTCCGGACAGATTTTTCTTCTTTGAAAATATTTTTTGAAACGTTTTAAAAATCCTTTTACTGGTGGAAAAGTTCTGTCTCCAAGTTGAAAACGAGATCAAACCAGACCTGTAAAATTAATAAATATTATTTCTAATAAAATAGTGAAAATGTCATTAAAAAATCAGCAGTGGTTACTGTGGATGTGGCAGAGCAGAATAGTTCAATTTTTTTGAAATACAATAGATTTAAAGATCATTTAAGATGTCTCCCCAGTTTTTCCGACACGAAATTCCCTTCCCTACTGTTTTTCCTGATTTACCTTTTAATATAGATAAGGAGGGAGGAAACTTTAAACATCGGCAAAACTGGAGTTAAACCTCATTTAAATGTTACATTTAAGTTAGTTACTGACATTCAAAAATTTAATGAGAAAATATCCCAGGTGCAATTTTAAAAGAAAATCGGCAAATCGGGCTTCTGGATGAGAAGGATTCTGGCTCATTTACCGCTGAACATAACTGTCATTTTGGGACATAAATATGGGAATCTGGGGAAAATTTATTGAAATATAAGTACCCAAAATGCAGTTTTGAGTCATCTTTGCTCAGTTAAAGGGGGCTTCTGAGCTTTCTCCTCCTCATTTAAACCTACGGCTGAATTATAGACTTTAATAATCATTTCTTACTTTAAAAGAAATGTCCTCGAGTTATTAAGTGAATACTTATCAATATAATATTGAATTATAGTTGTATTATCTGAACTGTTATTTTACAAAAGGAAACTAAAGGTATCTTGTAAAAAAAAGGTACCCATATAAAAACATCAAATTGTCTACATCAATGTCAAAATGTGTAATTACCCCATCATTTCAATAGGTGAGGAACATACGGTATACATATTCAAAATATATTATTACATTAAAAACCCACAAAAGCCTGCTCATATATAAGGCAGTGAGAAGCAAAGGGATGTAAGTGGCCTATTTGAAGTTTTAAGTAAATTGCATTTAAAGTTCAGATCCTAGGTAGGCTTTCATTTTAAAAAAAAATCAAAATCATGCTGTACAGCAGCACCAATTATGACTACTAGTACTATCATCTCTTGCCCCAAGACAGAGGAAAGGTCCCCCTACCATTTGTACTGCTTATTTCTAAATTTTTAATTTTGTCACATCCCTTTGCATCTCACTGCTATGTGTGTAAATTTCTTAGCAGGAGGGAATAACTCTTCCTTCAATGTAGAGCCTCTATAGGAGCTTTACTTCTATGTAGAGGAAATGATGTAAAATGTTTCTAATACTACTGAGTTATTTTAAAATGCAAGCAAAAATTTGTTTTTTTTTTTTTTTTAGCTTGAGGATATTATGCAGAATGTTAAAATGAAAGAATGTTAAATTTTTTTCAAGAAGATCATATATTAACCAATTAATTCATAGCTGTCTGGGATTTAATTTGGGGTCTTTAGGGCAAAAAGGGCTAAAAAATCACATGCAACACTAAATACCTTTTTCAAATTAATTTATCAAAATCGGGGGTTTTAAGGTGCACAATACAGGCAAAACTGCACCAACAAATTTCACGTTTCCAAGCCTAGTTCCTTCCCTGGGACGTATGCCACAAAGACACAAACATTTTACTTGATTGTATGACATATTGTATAGGGGGCATTCCAAGGTATTTGGCTGTTACGGACTCGACACTTCATAAGGATGTTTTAGCCTCCTACTCATGATTAGTGCAAATAGTAAAATTAAACTTTTTTGTAAATGATTAGTAATATGTGTAGTTATGTCATAACATTGAAAAAAGTTTAGAATTGTGTTGAATTTCTAAAGATATAGGAAGATATATAGCATGTTACGGACTCTACGCTAAAAAGACATGGAAATTTTTGCTTAAACTATCTTCAAATTTTCTGTGAAAGTAATAACTACTCTTACCTAATGAAGGTTTTCCACTATGTCTCAGTTTATCTATAATACATTTAAGCACCAAAATATTTTTTAAAAAGGTAAAAAATATTTTTTACGGAATTATTTACTGAAGAACTGCACGATTATGAACATGTTACGGACTCTACATATTTGTCACGTTCGAGTATTGTTTGAATTATTGTTTATAGAGTGTAAACAACAACAATACTACCTCATTGTTCAATAGTTACAATGATAGAATCAACTGTTATGACTATTTTTTCATCATATATGTGAAAGGTGCCCACCTGGGGGGGGGGGGAGGGGCATGCCGCAGACTGTGCCATTGAAGTTTTTTTAGGGGGTGTTTTGAGAGGTATTTTTCTCATTTTTGGGGAGAGGTTTTTGATATTTAGGAGAGGTGCACCTAAGCTCTGGGGTGGGGGGGGGGGGTTACCAGATTGAAGGCGACCTCTTGTTGGAACAGACCAAGTGATATGTTGATTTCTTCAGTCTTGAATTTGATATTAGAAAAGATAGGTTTTAATGCAAATTTCACTAACAATTCAACTTTTATAGTAGAACCTTGGTTATCTGAAGTGATCAATACCGGACCATCTTCGGTAAGTCGAAATTTCGGGATAACTTTTTTTTTTTGAGGGGGGGGGGGGACATGTTAGGAAGAAGATGTTTTTAACCCAATACTTTTTAAATTGCATTTTTAAAGTTAAGTTAAATTTTCTGTTAATTTAATTTAAAAAGGCAACATTTTTTGCTTCAGGAATCACATATATTTTCAAGCAACAAAATTTTATTCATTTCCGGTTTAAATAATTGCATTTAATTAATTAAATTTATGATCAGTCTCAGTCATGTATGGCACGAAAGATCTTATATTTTTGTTTAATGGCTCTAATATTAATGTACGAAATGGCATCTGACATGCCTTACTTTGTTCCTTTATTTTAACGTGAAAGTGATTTTTTTCTTTTTTTCTTTTTTTTTTTTGTACAATATATACTCGTATTTTATACTGGAAATTTTTCAAATGTCACACTGGAAATATACTGAAATTCGGGATCACCAGATCAGTCAACATCCGATAAGATAGTAGGGTAAATTGGGACTCGTTAAACCGGCCTTGATAATTTTAATACCCCCCCCCCTTTTTTTTTTTTTTTAAATTTACGACCAACAAAAAGTAGCGACTATAGTTCTACAATTCCTATAATGAAATCACATTGTACAGTTCTTTCGAACAAATTTCAGAAACTGTTATTTTGGCTGTGCTACTTTTAATTGATTAACTCTCATAACAAAGCAACTTTATTTTTTTTAAATGGTTTTCATAAAAAATGAAGCAATAAATTGAATTCCTCTGCTAAATTCAGTTTTTTTAGTTCTTAAGTATTAGCAGTTTATTTTTTGTTGTAGGGAAAAAATCAGGACAACTTTTTTTAGACCAAGTACCTGGGGTATGTTGCTTCACTTTTAGAAAACACACAAAAACTTTTAGAACAATTAAAAAAGCAATACTCCAGTATTAGCAATAGTGAAGTTGCTAAAAACACAAATTGTGCTGATTGTTGAAAAAGAGTAACAGTAAATGTTGGTCAATTTTAATTATATTGATCTTTAAACTTTGGTTTTTGATTCTAATCATAAAACATTTGTTTGGTACAAATGTTGGATAATATTTAACATTAAAATTGTAATAGAAGTTGAGTTCGTAATGTGGGGACACCGGGACTGTGGCAGGTTGGTTCACTTCACAAAGTTCTCGTAATGGGGAAAAAGGTAATGAATTGAAAATTTTCTGGGGTGGTGAGAAATATTTAACTCATGGTAGAAAATAAAATTACGAATTGAAATTTATGATGAGATAAAAAAAGAAGAAGAAAAGTAGAGAGCCAGACCAATGTGCCCTGACTCCCCCTATACACTTACTTGTTCAGTCAAAATTCTTCTGAAAGTCAAAGTTTTTTTAAAGTATAAGTTGTAATTTCCTTTAAAGGGCTACTTTTTTTTTTTTTTTTTTTTCCTTGTGCAGGCTGTTCAAACATTTTGGTAAAGAAAGAGCTGTGTTGAAACGGTTGCCAAATGTAGAGTCCGTAACGTTTTGTAGAGTCCGTAACCAAATTTAGAAAATTTATTAAAAATACCGAATTTAAATAATCATGAAACTTATTTTAGAATATTGTAACACTATAGGTGAAGTTAGAAAACATTCAATTTAGTGACATAAAATGCATAAATAAAAATTTTAACAAAACTTTTCTTCTAATTATTGTTACGGACTCTACAATCACCATTTTCACAACTTATAATTTTTTAACTAATGCACTTTTTGATTAAAATTATTATATGTATTAGAGATAATCCTTTACTTTATTTGTCCCAAGCACCAGTTTTGGCTTAGAATTCGGTTCAAGTCACTATTGAAGAAAAATTCAATGTAGAGTCCGTAACGTTAAAAATTGTATTTTTGATGTTTTGATTGCGATTACATGGATAATATGAAGTAAATGAAGAAAAAAAATATGACATGTGTGTCCTTTGGAATGTGCTTTTTTAATATATATAAAAATTTTAACCTTTTAACAAGTTTTGTTACGGACACCCCTATGTCACAAATACCTTGGAATGCCCCATAGACTAATACTCAAATGTACTCACCTGGCTGAACTGACATATGCATATGGTGCAACTTTTTGAAATTTCCAACAGTGTAAAGAACGTTGAATCAGGAGCCACATCATTTTAAACTAAAATTTAAAACAAATTTTAGAAAGAGCTATCATTACATACATGAACAACATTATAAATCCCTAAAACAAGATTCGCAAGATTTCGGACACTGTGGTAAAAACTGGCTTTTACCGTTCAGTCCAAAACCCTTGAAATGATGGGCTCAGTGGCACACACAAGGGTAGGGTCCAGACCCCTCCCATTGGCCTTTTTTTTTTTATTGACTATGTATGTAGCATTGAAAATATTCCAAAAAAAAAGCTAACAATAATTTAAGATTTAATAAATGAAATTATTTCTTTCTTTCTTTCCCTGCAAAATTGAACTCTATGTGAACATAAATTGTTTTATAATGATGATTTTGCTTTGTAATTTTTATTTTTAATTATGAGAAAAGTAAATACATCCACTATTCTGCTTTCTGCGATTTTAATTTTGTAAATATTATTAAAAAATTAATTTTATTAACTAATGTTAAGCAAGTTTTCCACATTTTTTGTTCCCGCTAATCAATAAAATATGTTTGTGATGAGTGTTGGAGTATGATATGAGAATGGAGAACATTCGAACTAGGACTCCCCCCCCCCCCCCGGGTCAAAGTGATGGTTTCACAAAAATTTTAGGACACAATATTGATAAAATTTTAGGACATTTTTAGAACAACAAGTATCAAGTTCTTTTAACTTAAAAGCAATTTCTAAGCTTGATTTTTTTAGTGGGTGATAAAACATTTCAATTTCAATCTTGAAAACTATAATAGAATGCATTTAATCTTTCATTCTTTAACACAGTGCCACATTATAAATTGCTTCATCATAATCAATTTGTTTTCAGCAGAAGATGAAGAACATGGAATTTAAAATACAGTTTGATCTTTCAAGCCATTTGTCAACCTTTTTTGTCTCACCGCATCAGCGTGAGACAATACCTGTGAAAATCCTTGTTTATCAATATTGGAAAGATAATGCACAAACAGAACAAAATGCTTTAAATTCATCCTTTTCTGCACACCTAACGGAAATTCTAGGCAGTTCCCAGGGATCTACATAGTGGTATCCCAAGTGCTCAAATCTTTGTGCAGAGTAGAAGTCACATTCACATAGCACATGAATTGAGAGCTGAGAGATTTATTTCTGTTACTGGGCTCCTTTAGTAGTCGAAGCGGGAATAGTACAATAGACCTGTGGTCTCAGTGCTTGCCCTGGTTTCAAGTGCCCCCCTTTTTCACTTCATACTTTCTGCACGCCACCATGTGCTGATCGTACATCCATTTCTGTCTGCTTTTTCCAACCACAAAGAAGAGACTTCATTTTCTGTGGCATTTTATTAAAGCAAATTACTATTTATATTTTTAAAGCAAAAAGTTAGTAACTTAATTTAAATATTATATATGCAGGCAATAATCCAACTTCGCTGAAGAGAAACACACAGCAAACTGACTCTTTGTACTGGAAGAACAAGCTAATGCTCAGACTACAATACAAGATAAGCACTATAAAAATAAATGTTACTTCCCATCTGGGGACAACCCATTTAAATTTTGCTTTAAATATATTTTTTGAAACAAGTGTTTATATTTGAGTTATAATTCAACACATTGCATTTATTTTATTTCAATAAGCTATGATACCTACTCCCCGTCCCACTCTATCACAGCAAAGCTGCATTGAGCGTATACTTCCCCCCCCCCCCCCCTCCCTTAGTTTAGATAATTTTCATTTCTTTTCCAAGGGGAAAAAAATCAAAAATATCAAATACTATTCTTTCCCCTACTTCTTTTTCTTCAACATTTGCTGAACAGCTGTATTTACTTTCTTTATTATTTCATTTTTACAGAAGAGGAATGACTGCAAGAGTTACGGATTGTAAATCAAACAAACAGTTTTATAATGAGCATGTGTTTTGGTTAAAAGCATCTCCCCTATTCCATAAAAAAAGCAGCAGCAGTATATTTTTCTCTCTTTCTCTTTTAGAGAAAATTTCCTACAAAGTTTATTTTATCCGAAAATATATGCATACCATTATGAAAAGTTTCATTTTTAGGTTGAAATTTAATTTTCTGAGCAAGTAGAGAATTAACTAATGAAAATTTTGGGAATTTTAGGACAATACTCAAAATTTTAGGAATTTTAAGACAAAATTTGAAATCTTGAGACAAGTCTTACCCCCCCCCCCCCTCCTCCCTTGTTTGAGAAATTCCTATGTGGACCACTGATTGGGCTCAATGCCATTACAATTTGTGAGAAAATACCAAAAACAGAATAAAATCTAGCAAAGTAATATTTTATATTAAAAATTTATTGAATGAGAACATTCAAGTATATATCATTAAAAAATGTACAAAGCTTATTTGTACAGCTTCAACTGAAGAAAAAAATAATAATAACTGAGACTCTTTTACATCTTTGGTGAAGTTTCTCCTCCCTTGACTAATGACTATAGCATCATTCGATGATCTGAATATCACTGTATTTCTGGGCGTATGCGCCATCACCCCGGCTTTGAAATAGGAACTATTAATTTCCAATTTTTTTCCAAGAATAATGAAGGGTCTGTACTTATAACAAAGTTATATAATTGAAATACAACAAGGGTCTGGCCAGAGAAAATGTAGGTCCTTTTAAGGACCCTTTACAAAACTCTAATTAGTTAAAAAGGACCCTTCACAAAATTCTGATTAACCAAGAGGACCCTTCACAAAATATCAATTGATCACCAAATCTGACCTTTCATGGACTCATTTTTTAATACATGAGTACGCAAACCAGCAGTCTAATCTATATCGATGGAAAAGTTTGGTAATGTAACGTTTCGAAATTTCAAAAAAATTGCTTTTTCACAAAATTGTTTCGAAAATTTACAAAAATAGGACCCTGTGAAAAATCCTGGACAGACCCCAGAACACACATGTATTTGTATGCAACACAAACACAAAATAAACTCAGTAACATTGTTTACATTTGGTGGCTTTGGGGAAATTTCGATAGTTGAGAATCTGGCGATCTTTTTTCATTGGCGTCAATTTTTGGGTCCAGCGCGTGCGCGAGAGATATTTTTCTTTGCAAATCTAAACAAAGAGACCAGAAACATCTATTCACATAGAGTTACTTATAAATCAGCAGGTTTACCGAAATAACATTATTTATGCCAAAAATGCGACGACCGTGGCATATTCCCAATTATCGAAGTATCCCCGTGGCTTTCGCCTTTTTCATCAAAGTGTGAAAATTGCTCTTTTTTTTTTTTTTTTTTTTTGCTTTAGTTGATAAGCGTATGATACTTTTCACCCCCAATGTTTCTAGTCCAAAACACTTGAAAAGAAAATCTGTTATAAATTATTCAGATGTACCTATTTATTAGGCAAGCTTTTACTTTATAAAAGCAAATGTATTGTCTAATTTACGAATTTCAGCTGCCGTCACAACCAAGAAAACTCGAGTCACATTTGAAGTTTCAGCAACATCACAAAACAAAAACATAAAATTTCTATGGTTACCGTCAAAGAGAAAATTAACTGAGCTTCAAACGTAGTAAAACAGCTGTAGATTTTTCCAAAATGTTTCACTATTAGGGTTAAATAAATGAGTAGTGACTTCAACATTCGAGTTAATGGAAATTTAATAGAAATCGGTGTGTGTGTGTATGTGTGTGTGTGTGTGTTTTTTTTTCTTTGATTAAATGTTATTTACAAAAAGCTGGCAGTAGTATGTGACTGCGTAAAATTGCGCACTCTGGTGTCAAAACGCATACAACATATGCTTTTTAAATCGATTGGTGAATGTCACGAAAAAACTCTAAAAATGTAATCACGATACTTTAGAGTGTTTATTAAATTGACATGCTTGTGTTAAGTTATCAAAACAACTAGTGTTATGATCTCTAAAGCCTGTATTTATTACATCACGCTGCTTTACAGTAGAATGATTGAATATTAATCAACATTTCTCATCATAAATGTTTCTGGCTATTCAACTTCATCTGTTGTGTTGATTAATATGTCATTATAATTACGAACGATGCCTCTGTATTTTGCAGTGATCACATCCAGCCATGAAGCAAATAATTCCTTATACTTTTAAGCTAATAGGAAAACACATTCGAAGTCTTCACATGTGAACTTTTAACGATTTGTGTGGATTAATATTGCAAAAATGAGTTGGGGAATTGAACTTTGGGTAAGTGATACATTGCACTTCATTTTCCTATTTTATTGCTCCCTAAAAAAGTTCTTTGCTTATTTAATGCAGAATGTAGATATAATTAAATTTCACTTTGCTTGTATGATTCACTATGATTCATCTCAGTTTAATCATTACATACCTGATTGTGCAAAACAAGTGGATGTGTTGAAAATATTACACTTTCAGATAAAGTACATTAAAAATAGATTGCAACTGCAATGGGTTATTTTGTTTCAATCATTGTAGCTGTTGACAAATATTAAAATTCAAGTCATGTTTCCATTGATTTATCCAATTTTAAATTTTTCCCGTTTTTATATTATTTTGTGATTTTATAACAATATTAATTAAAATTGCACGTATTTATTTTTATGAATATTTTTTTGTGCTGTCTTCTCTTTAAGGACGAAAAACTTGTTCTAGAAAAAATTCATTACTAGTTTCTTCAAAATGTCCTTTCTTTGTTTGGGGTTTATTCAAAAACATGCTACAATTTTCTTTTAGTTGATATATATTTTTTAATTTCATGAATAATTTTCTTATTTTACTGACTACAAAAGCATCAGGCTAAAAAGTCATGCATTGACCCACGGGCATAGGGAAATATTTTTACTCATAGTTCCATTTATCCTCTGGGTAACAGAATATTATACCACGCACAGTAGACTCTTGAGAAAGTCTGCAGACTCTTGGGAAAGACTGCCTTAAACTCATAGTTTAGGGAGAAAAAAATCAAAAATTTTCAAAGAAAAATAAATCTTTCATTTCAGCTAAGGAGTATTTCTACTGCAGACTTCTGAAATTATTCAGCACTGATGAAATAACACTTTGTGATATAAAATTTATTCAGTATGTAACTAATATATGATTTCATCATGGGATTTGTAGAACTATAGATGGGGCATTTCGCAGTATTTGTGTGTTACGGACTCGACACTTCATATGGATGTTTTAGCCTCCTACTCATGATTAGTGCAAATAGTGAAGTTAAACTTTTTGTAAATGATTAGTCCTATATGTACTTATGCGTTAGCATTGAAAAAAGTTTAGATTTGTGTTGAATTTCTAAAGATATAGGAAGATATGTAAGCATGTTACGGACTCCACACTAAAAAGATGTGGAAATTTTTGCTTAAACTATCTTCAAATTTTCTGTGAAAGTAATAACCATTCTTACCTAATGAAGGTTTTCTATTATGTCTCAGTTTATCTATAGCACATTTAAGCACCAAAATAATTTTTAAAAAGGTAAAAAATATTTTTTACGGAATTATTTACTGAAAAACTGCACGTTTATGAACATGTTACAGACTCATATATATTTGTCACGCTCAAGTATTGTTTGAATTATTGTTTATAGAGTCTAAACAAAAACAGTACTACCTTATTGTACAATAGTTACAATGATAGAATCAACTGTTATGTCTATTTCTTCATCATTTATGTGAGGGATGTCCAACTGGGGGGAGGGGAGGGGCATGCCGCAGACTGTGCCATTGAAGTTTTTTTAGGGGGTGTTTTGAGGGGTATTTTTCTCATTTTTGGGAGAAGGTTTTTAATATTACAGGGGAAGGGGTCTGTGGGATATTTTGGGGAGGTGCACCCAAGCTTAGGGGGTGGGGAGGAGTACAAGATTGAATGTGACCTCCTGTTGGAACAGACCAAGTGATATGTTGATTTCTTCAGTCTTGAATTTGATATTAGAAATGATAGGTTTTAATGCACATTTCACTAACAATTTAACTTTTATAGTATAACCTTGTTTATCTGACGTGATCAATTCCGGACCATCTTCGGTACGTCGAAATTTCTGAATAACTTTAAAGGGGGGGGGGAGGACATGTTAGGAAGAAGATTTTTTTAAGCCAAAACTTTTTAAATTGCATTTTTAAAGGTAAGTTAAATTTCCTGTTGATTCAATTTAAAAAGGCAACATTTTTTTGCTTTAGGAATCACATATATTTTTAAGCAACAAAATTTTGTTCATTTCCGGTTTAAATATTTGCATTTAATTAATTAAATGTATGACCGGTCATGTATGGTACGAAAGATTTTTTGTTTAATGGCCTTAATATTTAGATGTAACTAAATGACATCTGACATGCCTTACTTTGTTCCTTTATTTTAATGTGAAAGTGATTTTTTTCTTTTTTTGTACAATATGTACTGGTATTTTATACTGGACATTTTTCAAATGTCATGCTGAAAATATACTAAAATTCTGGACCACCAGATCAGTCAACATCCCATAAGATAATAGGGGAAATGGGGACTCGTTAGACCGGCCTTGATAATTTAATATCTTTTTCTTTTAAAATTTATGATCAACAAAAAATAGCGCCTATAGTTCTACAATTCCTATAATGAAATCATATTGTACAGTATTTTTGAACAAATTTCAGAAACTTATTTTGGCACTGCTATTTTTGATTGATTAGCTCTCACAACTAAGCAACTTTTTTTTAAAATTGTTTTCATGAAGAATGAAGCAATAAATTGAATTCCTCTCCTAAAGTAAGTTTTTTTAGTTCTTAAGTATTAGCAGTTTATTTTTTGTTGTAGGAAAAAAATCAGGACAACTTTTTTTAGACCAAGAACCTGGGGTATGTTGGTTCACTTTTAGAAAACCCACAAAAACTTTTAGAACAATTAAAAAAGCTAGACTCCAGTATTAGCAGGGGTCTGTCCAGGATTTTTCACAGGGTCCGTTTTTTGTGAAAAATCAAATAATTTTGTGAAAAATCAAATACTTTTGTGAAAAATCAAATAATTTTGCAAAAAAAAAATATTATTATTATTATTTTTTTTTTTGCAAAAACGAAAGTTTCGACTCTTGAGATGGTGGAAACTGCATCATTGACACTTATAGTTGAGTGTTTTCCCCCTTTTCTGTTGAGAATATCATTCTTTAGTACTTTTCTAGTATTTGAGGGGGGGGGGGGAGAGGCATCGCTCACTGGGAGATGGGCACCCCTCAAGTATCAATATTTATCTACCATTCTACATCATGTTAAATTATACTAGAAATGTTATTTGTATAGTATTTAAAACAACTGTAAGAAAAAAAAAATCAGTCAGGGGTTCAGCATTTAAATTTTTAACGCAAGACACTGTTTAAGAGCACAGAGTTTCGTTTAAAACTTATAAATTCCGTGATTTTTACAAAAATAAAAAAAATATTTTATTTGTTTACTTCTTAACTAAGCGTACTAAACATCGAAAATGCGAAAAATCAGATTCCCATAGCGGATGCAAAGAGATTGCAATCCTCAAAGTGAAGGCATCAAAAGTATAAAAACGGCTTGTAAAATAAGTATTTTGGATAAAATTATTTTAGAATTGCATTTTAGAGCCCTATGATAAACATATCATTAATATCTGGACACAGTTGAAGCAAAAATAATAATAATAATAAATAATTAAAATAAAAAATAAACGATCGATTCAGCATTTTAATTATTGACTCATAAAAGAAAATGGAATTCCGCTTTAAAAACCTGAAATAAGCTTTGTTACAAAAATAAAGAACCCTTTTCATTTATTTGCATCCAAATAAAGCGAAGTTAGCTAGAAAAAAGAATGAAATATGATTCTCATATCGAATGTAAAAAGATTTCGTTTTTCCAAATGTAGGCATCTATAGAAAAAAAACGGTAAATAAAAGAGTTTATTTTAAGTTAATTATCCTTTTTAGCATCGAAAAATCAAACCCATATAACTTTCTCCCAAAATAACAGTTTAACATCGCACCGCCAGACGCTAAGTGGCGATAAACAGTTAAACATCGCACCGCTAGACGCTGACGCTAAGTGGTGATTAGTTTGAATTTGGTAACTCTATGTGAAGCGATCACATCCCCCCCCCTACTACCCTTTGCAGTTCTAAGTTCATTTCGCTGTATATTATTGATTATTAAATCATGAGTGGGGAGAAAAGTGCTTACTACGCCTATTCAGAGAATGTTGACGCTTTTTCAAAGAAGTTTACAACAACACCGCTGCATAAAACAAACAAGCAAAATTATAAACCAAACTGACTTTCAGCTGTTAATTTCTTTCAAAGAAACCAACAGGCATTATATTTATTTGGCCGTAGTAATTATTTATGGCTTGCAGGAGCATCACAAGAGTGCCGATTTTTTTTTTTTTTTTTTTTTTTTTTTTTTTTTTTTTTTTTTTGCGAAATTAGCTGATTTTGTATAAGTTGATTCCTCTAATTTAACTTTAAAAAAGGTTCCAACCATTATCGTTTTTATACAGGAAATATGCTGTATTATTTTAATTTGAGATTTGCTCTTTCAATAAACAATTTGTGAAAGATCCGTTTTTGTTTATCAGAATTTTGTGAAGGGTCCGTTTTGGTTGATCGGGATTTTGTGAAAGGTCCGTTTTGGTTGATTGGATTTTTGTGAAAGGTCCGTTTTGGTTGATCGGATTTTTGTGAAGGGTACGTTAACGGACTCAAATTTGCTCTGGCCAGACCCCTGATTAGCAATAGTAAAGTTTCTAAAAACATAAATTGTGCTAATTCTTGAAAAAGTGTAACAGTAGATGTTGGTCAATTTTAATTATAATGATCTTTAAACTTTGGTTTTTGATTCTAATCACAAAACATTTGTTTGGTACAAATGTTGGATAATATTTAACATAAAAATTGAAAACAGAAAATGTTTTTGTAATGTGGGGACCCCAGGACTGTGGCAGGTTGGTTCACTTCACAAAGATCTCTTAAAATAGTAATGGGAAAAAAAGGTAATGAATTGAAAATTTTCTGGGATGATGAAAAATATTTGACTTATATGGTAGAAAATAAAACTACTAATTGAATTTTATGATGAGATTTAAAAAAAAAGAAGAAAAGTAGAGAGCCAGACCAATGTGCCCTGACTCCCCCTATACACTTACTTGTGCAGTCAAAATTCTTCTGAAAGTTAAAGTTTTTTTTAAAGTATAAGTTGTAATTCCCTTTAAAGGGCTACTTTTATTCTTTTTTTCTGTGCAGGCTGTTCAAACATTTTGGTAAAGAAAGAGCTGTGTTGAAACAGTTGCCAAATGTAGAGTCCGTAACCAAATTTAGAAAATTAATTAAAATTACCGAATTTAAATAATCATGAAACTTATTTTAGAACATTGTAACACCATAGGTGAAGTTAGAAAATATTCAATTTAGTGATATAAAATGCATAAATAAAAATTTTATCAAAACTTTTCTTCTAATTTTTGTTACGGACTCTACAATCACCATTTTCACAACTTATAATTATTTAACAAATGCACTTTTTAATTAATATGTATTATATGTATTAGAGATAATCCTTTACTTTATTTGTCCCAAGCACCAGTTTTGGCTTGAAATTCAGTTCAAGTCACTATTGAAGAAAAATTCAATGTAGTCCGTAATGTTAAAAGTTGTATTTTTGATGTTTTTATTGCAATTACATGGATAATATGAAGTAAATAAAGAAAAAAATGTGACATGCATGTCCTTTGGAATGTGCTTTTTCAATATATATAAAAATTTTAACCTTTTAGCAAGTTTTGTTATGGACACCCCTATGTCACAAATACCGTGAAACGACCCAGATACCTTTTCTTGGTCATTTAAATTAAAACATATATATATATGTATTTATAGTGAGATTGATCCAAGAAACCCCAATTCTCCCTTCCATACTCTTTGTGCATCTAATTTAATAACATTGTTTTGAATGAATTTTATGCACAATATTTTAGAACTCAAGTTGTTTGTGTTCTAATGTGGTAGGATAAGAAGGCGTAGATAAGAGCCCCCCCCCCCTCCCCCAAATGATTGTCCAAACATTTTTTTAAGTAAGGAGAAAAAAAAAATACTTTTTTCCCCCTTCGAAAAAAAGTACAATTTTAAACTGAATGTCATAGTGTTGCATATCTCACTGCTGCTGCCCCCCCCCCCCTCTTCCTTTACCATTAAAGATTGTCTAAAATTTGTTTTCAGGACATTAATATCAAAAAAATTATGGGGTCTGCCCTTGAACTCCCTATTGAAGTTTGTCTAAAATCAGGTTTTTGGAACTTCAATTTCGTAAAATTGTTAGGACAAATCCCTGGACACTATATTCCTTTCCTTAAAATTATACTGAAACTGGCTTACAACCATGTTTTTCAGACTTCAAATTAAAAAATTTTCTATGGAGAGGGCACCGAGCCTCCGCTACTCCAACATCACTAACAAGGCGCCGACTTGAAAAAATTATTCGAGGAGCAAGGCCTCTTTGCTTCTAAGGGGCTATGTAATCCTCTGGGGCCTCCCCCCCCCCCAGTGTTGGGTTTTTACCAGTAAAAACCGTGGTAAAGACCTATATAGAAAATACTAATAGCCCTTGTTAATTTGCTTGCTTGCAGTGATTTTAATATTTTTACCAATATGCATCTACATATATATTACAGTTTATTATTATCTATTATTTTGTACAAATATATTATTACAAAATTTTATATATTATATATAAATATAATAAGGGGAAGATAGTGACAAGTTTGTGCTATTAAAAACAAAATGGATAAATTTTCAAACTTTGTCAGTTGCTATTACAGTTGGCTCTCTGTTTAACGACTTTCAAGGGACCACAAAAAATCATCCTTAAGTAGAAAGCGTCCTTAAATAGAATGTTTTTGACACTATTGTGGACCATCTGGGACTGTGAAAAGCCGTCTTTAAATAGAGAATGTCGTTAAACAGAGAACCAACTGTATATTTAATTTAACATAAAAATGCAACTCGTTTGTGCTACAAGTGTATTATATGAGTTTAGATCGCAGTTTTATTGAAACTGAACGATATGCTTATGCATAAACTTCTATTTTGCTACGGAGATGCACAAACATTTAGATTGGTAAAGCCATCTTTTGTCTTTTGTTTTACTAGATTGGTTGATTCATTTTTTGGGTTATTTCATCTTTTTTTCTTTTGTTTTAAAAAAATTAGCTTAGAAGAAAAAAATCAATTTCATTTATTTTGCTGTGTGAATGAACTGAAAGATTATATTTCTTGAGAATTAATTATCTGAATAAAATTACAGAAAAACAAATACTTTTTTTAATCATGAGAATTTTTACAACAATAGCGTGTTTATTGCGCGTTAATATAATTATTGTCGATCGTTTAATATTATTTATATTATTTTTTTAAAATATCGATACAAAATGTTTATCAAATGTTGTTTTTTTCTTAAAATGCATAAAAATGCAAAATTCTGCTGTTGTCATGTCCAATGAAGTGCAGAGTGTAAAAGATTTAGATGCCTCCAAAAGTCTTGATGACAAGCTCTGATAATTTTGGAACCCGGTGGCTGTAAAGGATTTAAAAAATAATAATAATCAATCCGCTTAATCAATTTAAAAGTAATATTTCATTATCACCGAGTAAAAAACTGCTGCCTTTTTCATTTGCACCCCTTTCCCAGCCTAAAACTCATTTTAGGGGGGGGGGTCAAGTTCATGTGCTGTTGGTAAATTAAGTAATAACTTGTAATGAATGATTTTAGTCATTGAAAATGTATTTTAATTTTAAAAAATGGGATCTGTTCATGTTTAAAACCTTACACATGAACTCTTCTAACCTTAATTTACTTTAAAAACAAAACCATGTGCACAGAAACGGTAGAAACAATTTAAAAAAAAAAAAAAATCATGATTTTTTTTTTTCTCCAAGGTTTAAACTAGTATGTTGTGGCCATCACGAAACTTTCTTCTATATTTTTCTTTTTTTTTTCTGATCCCTCCCCATGCTTGACGAGGAAGCAATATTCCCAACAAAAACGAAATTACACATGCAAAAACTTGACGACCATCCCAATGTCTGAATTATTGCAAAAGCAAAGCAAAGAGCGAAAATTGAAAGTTATTTTAAAAGCCTTGCTTGAATTAATTACAAATATTTTATTTGTTAACAAATATAAGATGGCAACAGTTAAAAATTTTAAATCATTGAGATAATATTTCTGATCATTTCCATACAATTAAAATCACGAGAAATACGCAGACGACAATCTATTACGATTTATCTTTCTTATTGTTGCATTAATAAAACTATTTTTATTCGCTAAAAAATAATGATAATAAAAATAAATCAGCACCTCTTGGCGCGATTGGCGCCAAAATTGAACCAAAGCCTGTTTACATATGGATTCACATATATTCCAAATTTCAACCAGAACGTAGCATTACTTCTTGAGATAGGGCACTCACAATGGAAAAAAAGAACGGGCGATTGCGCTACCCCCTTTTTAGCTGTTGACACCAAAATCAAATCAGCTCTTATACCCACTAAGGGCTACTTGCCGGTAAATTTTTCTTTCATTCCGTTCATTATTTCTTGAGATACATCAGTCACAATTGACGACAAAAAACGTTCTATAGCTCAACCCCCGTTTGAGTTATTGACACCAAAATTGAATAAGCACTTGTTCCTGTTAATGACAACATATGGACCAAATTTTGTTTGATTCCGCCAGTTACTCCCTGAGGAATAGCAATCAGGCGTAACTCAAAAAAGGTCCCATTGCTCCACACCCCTTGGAGGAATTCGCGCCAAAAACCAATGGGCACAAGTTCACATAGGGGCACATATGTGTACCAAGTTTCGTTCGATTTCATGCGGTAGTTTTTGCTGTAGAGCGGCCACAAAAAACTGGTCACACACAGACGTGACACTCATACACACACACACACACACACACATACACACAGACAGACAGACATTTTCCAAAAATAGTCGAAATGGACTCAGCACACCTCAAAACGTTCGAATCCGTCAAAATTCGAAATTCGAAAATTTGCACGAATCCAATACTTTCTTCTATATATTAGATATAGAAGAAAGTAAAAACCATGGTTAAAACCGGTAAATACCACAGACAGTAAAAACCATGCCTACCCTGCCCTCCTCCCTTCCCCACTATAAAGGAGCAGATTTTCATACCTTGAAAATCCCTGCTTACATATCTTCTGACGCATAATTTTTGAAAACAGCAACTTGTAACATGGTGTTTTCAAGGTAAATAGCCTAAAAATTGGTATATACAAATTTTCTTGTTTAATTTGACCATTTCTTTTGTCTTGAGGGACTAGAATGAGGTTATTACTAGAATATAAGCACACAAATCAAGAGGGTCATACAGGGGTATATGTGGAGAAAGAGGATTGGAAAGGTTTGCTGCAAAAAAGGCATAGCTTCAATTTCAATGTTTTCAAATGTCTTGCATAACACCAATTCTCTCTCTTTTTTTTTTTTTTTCATATTTTAATAACTTCCCTTGTATGCTTCTCAATCCAGTTAAAAATGAGAGGTCAAAATTTTTTTAAAGGTTTAGACTATGATTTGGTGTTTTAAGCTTTAATGCGGACTATTGGAAATTTGAAGCTACCTCCTTTTTGCAGCAAGATCTTCAATTAGCAATGTGATCTTAGACGTAAAGTAACTTTGCACAGAAACGGGCATAGGGGAGCTCCCTCAAATAATTGTTAATATTGTAGCTCGAAAAACACGTGGACCTTTGGTGATGTTGGGAGAGGGGAGAGTCAGATGCCCTTCCTGGTCAATTTTTCGAATTTAAAGTCATAAACGTGGTTGAAGAATAAATTTGGTAACTTTTTGAAATTAAAGTTTCAAAAATACGATTTAATACCATGTTCGATGGTATTAAAAAGAGGCAGCTCTCCCCTGGAAAATTTTTAGGAGTGATGTTCTTTAAAACACAACTGTTATTCCATCTGCAATGATATGAGAAGAAGGAATGGGATTCGGAACTCTCCTTTGGAATTTTCGAAATCGAAATTCCAAAATACAATTCCAGATTATCTTTGGTAATATTAGGGAGAGAAGAGGTTTGGGTGCCTTCCGATGGAAATGTCACGAAACATTAGTGTTAAGAATGGTCGAGTTCATACTTTTAACCAGTAATTTTTTGAAACTGAATTCCCAAAACCGCAATTTGAGACGATCTTCAAACATGTTAGGCAAAACAGGGTAAAGAAAATTTTAATTTTTCGTAAAAAAAACTCAGTTGGCGATCTTTGATGACGTAAGGCGAAAGAATGAGATTCGGAGCATTTCACCAAAATTTTAAGAAATTGAAGTTTTGAAAATATAACTTCAGGCCGTTTTTACTTCCTTTTACAAAAAAGGAAGTATTGTATTCGCGAAAAAATTTTCACTCAAAAATCGCCCTTAATTTCCATTTTGCTCACCCCCAAATGAATGTTGAGTTTTTTTTTCGATTCGACCACATGCGGAAAAGTGCCTAAGAATGTATAGACACGCGAAATATGCATTTTGACCATCACCGAGGTAATTACAACGACTTTTCTCGTGACGTCTGTATGTATGTGCGTATGTGTGTATGTGCGTATGTGCGTATGTGCGTATGTATCTCGCATAACTCAAAAATGGTATGTCCTAGAAAGTTGAAATTTGGTACATAGACTCGTAGTGGGGTCTAGTTGTGCACCTCCTATTTTGGTTGCATTCGGGTGTTTCTAAAGGGGTCTTTTGCACCTTTTTGGGGGGAAATCATTGTTAATTTCGATGCAAACTCAAGTGGTGTTATAATTTGGCGTTCACTTGGCGATATATCGCCAGTCTTTTGGTTGCCAAGTTTTGTCGCCAACTTGGCGAAAAATTTGGCAATTTTTTTTTTTTTTAAATCTGCTTTCAATGTGGCCATTGCTAGTGATATTTAAAGAGTTAGAGAGAGAATCCCATTAAAATTGCAATAATAGGGAAATAGCATTAAATTGGTGTAAAAGGAAGTCATGTGATGCACACATCAGCTCGTTTAGTGTAAGAGAGAGGCAAGGTTCAAAGGCTTTCCCTTGAAAATTCTTTGAAATTAAAATCCTACTATAGGCTATATTTCATAAGGTTAAGGGAAAGGGTGGGATTTGAGCCCTATCATGGAAATTATTCAAAATTATAAGTCTTAAAAATGCGATTTTGGGCCGCCTTTCATGACCTTAGGGGGATGGAATTCGGTACTCTCCTCTTGAAAATTTTAGAAATTGAAGTTCTTAAAACGGAATTTCAGAGAACCTTTGTTGACGAAATAGGGAGGAGGCTTTAGGGACTTTCTCTCCAGAATACACTAATAAGACCATCAGAACTGAAATATTGTTGGATTGTTGGCTCACCTCGCCCCAAAAAAATTACAATATGACTCATGAGTAAAAAAGGTTGGAGACTTTTGTTCTAGTGCTACGGGACGCATGGGAAATGCTCAAAGAAAATGGGTTTGAAAGATTATGTTTCAAAATCGATAACTTTTATTTTTAAAAAAATTATTTATTTTTTTTATTTCTTTTTTTAAGGCCTGAAATATCAACTACAAAAACGGGAGAAAGGAACGATAAAAGAAAAAATAATTCCTTGGGGAGGAAGCTGAAAATCATTTTAAATACTTACTCCCTTGTTTGTTACCAAACAAAGACTATTTTAAGAAGTTCATTTTATAGTTTGACGATAGTTCAGCAGGAATCTCGCTAAATGTCGCCGAAATGACTACTTCTTAAGACCATGGGTAGACCTAGACCTACCGAAACTCGCTGATTTTTCGCGTAGTGATTGCTAGTTTACGTCATTACTTCAATATGCATTGTAATTACAATGAAAGAGTAATTTTTCAAAAGGGAACATATCTGCTTTTTAGAAAAATTCATTTTATGATTTTCTAAATCTTTCAGATGACTTTTATCAAATCATTTATCTCAAAAAGTCCAAACGTGGAAAACCCTTTTTTATTTAAGGGTAAAGAGTGGCTTTTTGATCAAAAGGTAACAAATCCGTTCTCAGCACGTTTTATTTTTAACCAAAAGGGAACATATCCTGAAAGAATCTGTAGTACGAAGACTTTTAGATCCAAAGGAACGCATGTCCAAAATCCTCAAATTTTAATCCTCCACTTTTCGGTTCATGGACTTCGATAAGAGAATATGAGAAGGTGAAATATTAGAGTTTTGATGAAATTGGAATTTTCAACATTCAGGTTTTCGTTCAAAAGGGCACATATCCAAAATTAAGATGGCGATATCTCGTAGGTTTTTTTTTTTTCCACAAACATTTCTTACTTTGGGCCATGATTTGCTGTTATTTTGTGCTCAATTCTGTACCCAGAGAAGTTGATAAAACTATTTTGCTCTTACCCTAATTCTCACCTCTTGAACATTTTTGGAAAATTGATATGTTCCCTTTTGATAAATTAGTCCTCAATGATTTTCTACAAAAGGAGGGAACTCATTAAGAGCCCTTTTGGATCGGTAGTCCATGCGTTCGTAGGGCGCATGGTGCGCTCGTAGGGCACATATGCACTTGCGGACGGGCAGATAAAACTTCTCTCTCATTCTTTCTCTTTTTTTTTAAATTCAAGGTGTCAGATTGCCTTTAACATTGATTTTTGTCCTCGATTCTGAAGGTGTCAGGCACTTATTATTGCCAGCTTCTCAATCAAAGCTTATATAAACCAACGAAAAGGGAAAGAAATGCTCCAATCTTTCGTGTAAATTCTACAGCAAATTCATTTTTGTTCTCCCTAATAAGGAGAATGAACTAATGAGTTTTGGAGTCGTTGCTTATGTTAATGTACTTGTTTTGTGAAAAAAATCGTTTTTTTTTTTTCTTTTTTGACACGTTAAATATTTTATTATATGTAGTTTCGAATTTAATTGCAATAAGGTTCTGCTAGTGTTATTTCTGTAGTTTTTAGTTTTCTTCTCTTTACATTTTTACTTGTGGTCGTTTCTTCTTTTGATTTTCAACATTTTAATGTCGTTTCTTGGGAACAGCTTTTTCGAAAGCATATTTAAAAACACGCGGACATCTGTATCTCTATCGTAATAACTTGATGTTTTGGTAGCATGTGTTCAGCTGCATTAGGATTCTTTCCTTTATTTTCACAGCGCATATCTAACAAAACGGAGGGGGAAAAAAACAGAATTTTGTAAAAGATTATTTTTAAAAAATCAACCATACTTTCTCCACCCCCCTCCCGTACAGTTCTTCAAAAATTAGTTCATTTGTTTTGAACTGCTCTAGTGTCTCTTTTCGTGTGTTATTGTTTTCCGAGGAATCTCATTCAAAAAAGTTTCAAGTTTGTTGCTTATCAAAAGCCATTGTGTACTGAATGCGTATGTTGAGGCTGATTCAGCTTGAAATTATTCACATCTGTCATCGTCCTCGCAAAAATATTTGCATGAATTTGGGTTGATAATGTCTTCGAAAGTAGCTACTTCAGGGGTGTCCTCCCCCCTCCCACCTAAGAGCAACGAAGCACCCCCCCCTCTAATCTGGAGTCCCCCCAGAAAAGAGGAAAACACCCCCTTATTTCCCCCCCCCCCCTTGAAAATTTCAATGGCGCAAAGTCTCCGCCATAACTCTCCCTCTCTTTCCTAGGTGGACACCCCCTGGGGGTTATGTATCTTGGAAGTGGTAACGTTGGCTTCATCATATAATTTTCAAATGCGTCTCAAGTCTATAAATTTAAAAAAAAGCCATCGCCATCTGTTCTCCAGATTTATGACTCATCATCGACTTTAGATTGACTTTGGAACGTTGAAGGATTTTTTCGAAAAAAGGATAGGCAGAGCTGGAAGGCAATAGACATTTTATGAATCACAAAACTATTGCTCTCTCTAAACGGGATTTGCTCGTTCAAAGTGTGTTGTGCTCACACTCACATATATACTCAACATTGAACCAGATTATCATTAGATCGTAGCTCGTTATGAAAGAAAATATATATTGAGAGTTGATTAAAATGGTAAATCAGGAAACGTTGGTCATTTGGCTGCAACTGTCTTCGAGAAAGAAGTAGTGGCCAAACTTAATATCCCAATTAAGAAGATTAAGTTATATTGTATCCGTTTTCAGTGAAGCCAAAACATGCGTGGCGGCTTTGTTCTTTTGATTATACATTTATTTAGCTAACCGAAAGTTTTTCCTTTCTTGGGTTGCTTTCTGTAAGCGATTTAGGCTACTGATTACATTGTTACTTAATGTGACAGATTGAAAACAAAGTGGGTAGGAAGATTGTAACGCATTTTTCTTAAAGGGTAAGTGTAAATACTAATTGCTTTCATAACATTCTACTTTACTGTCGTTATTTGCCAGGGAACTGTGTACTTCTAGAAACGAGATTGTAGTAGCAGAAAACATTTCATATTTCGTTTATCGAATTCATGTTTAATATTTTTTTTTGGGGGGGGGGGATTATTTTTTTTTTATTTAATGGCTAGTTCGTATCGCTCTTTCTCTTTCTCTGATTCCTTAGTTCCACTACCAGTTTTGGATCTTAACCCATTGCCGCCCAACGTCATACTTATAGAACAATAAATTTTACTTCACTTCCATGAAAGGATTTTGCTTTTTTTAGATATTTCTATCTTTCGAATCCTGTGAACAGTAGATGTATTTCTGTAGTAAAATTGGATTGGGATATCACTTCATTGTTAGACAAGCTTCTTAATGTCTCAAACGAATTTTACTAAATTTTATTCTTTGATCTAGTTGAGTGCTAGTAAGTAATTTTATTTGAAAATAAGTCACAGTTAAGGGTTTTTAGATTGCTGTTTTCCGTGTTACACACAACAGCAATTCCTTTTTTAAGCTCTAGTGGGGAATACCAGTTCTCGCTCTCTTTTTTTTTTTTTTTTTTTTTTTTTCTTCTTCTTTCGGGATTGCGGTTGTCCGGTTGTGGTAGCATCTATTATCTTGCATTTTAACTGTCCTGATCGAATTCTAATTAATACTACCCGGAGTGGACTCGGTCCCTCACCCCTCCTGTTATGACAGCAGGGACGGGGGGGGGGGGGGGCGGAGAGAAGAAATAAGATATATTTTTTGTGTGTGTGTGTGTGAAGGCTCGAATTTATTTTTATGTTCTAAAATTTGGCTGTGGAGAGACGGGTTTCATGTTTGTAGACTAATTAGTACCAAGAAGAATGAAACACAATAATGAGATTTATAACTCTCTAACAAACATCAAAGTTGAATAAAGTTAAAGGACATTTCTCAGTTTTTTGTTTAAATGTAAAGTCCGCCGAATGACACTTTTTTTGCTAAAACTATTAAATATACTGTTTGATTCGCACATTATTTTATTTTGGATGTATGTGTTGGTAGGACAAACTCAAAATAAATAATGTGGTTTTCAAACAATAAAGTAAATAGTTACGGCAAAATAAGTGTCATGCTCATGTTTCAGACTCTACGTTTAAACAAAATACTGTGAAATGGCCCTAATTGAAAGCGGGCAGTTGTAGGACAGCTGCGGTATAGTACTGAGATTTAAACCTAATCCTGATTGCTGATCTCCGACTATGCCCCCCCCCCCCCAATATTTATACCATGAAGACCCTGACGAACTAAAGCCCCCCCCCCCCCTCCTCCCCCAAAAAAGAGAGAAATTTCCCTGAAACACACATACAAAATTTTCAGTGGCGTGCCTCAATCTGCGCCATGACCTATCCCCGTAAATGGGCACCCCTGCCTCAAGATAATTTTAAAAAGAAGTCAGAAAAACATTTGTATTAATATCTGTGAATGTAGCATTTTTTATCAATAAAGCAGCATAGCCGAAGCTTAATATTTTGGAAGAAAAATTTTCTGGCTTCTGCACATTTTTCTGCCTACTTTCGAGTCCAACCTCCAATTTCGTTCCATTTCGATGCACATGGATTCCTAAGACCGACGCCTTAGACTGTAACGAAACTAAAAGCTCGAGATGGATTATTGGGTTATTAGAGAGAAGTTCATTGTAATAATTATCACACTTGCTTCCACTTTCCTCTGCAAGGTCACCGGGAAGAGGACGAGTGGCGAAGGTTGCTTTCTTTTTATTTCCCATCTTTTTTTTTTCTTTAAAGTATTCCGTAGATTTTCCTTGACTGTGAATTTCAATCCATCTTTACAAAGTATATATGAAGGGCTCGGGACAAGAATGATATGCCACATGATCTGAATTTTTCAGTGGGCCAATTTCCAACTTATGAAAAATATTTGTAGAATTTTTCGAAAGTTATTATACATTCTACATTCTGTAATACTAAAACCAGATATGTTTTTTCTCCAAATGACGTAATCCATGGTCATATTTATTTCAATTTTAGTTGCGGACAGTCACTTCTTTTGGTTTGTCACATTTCTGTCCCGAGCCTCCCCCCCCCGCCACAATATATATATATATATATATATATATATATATATATATATATATATATATATATATATATATATATAGAGAGAGAGAGAGAGAGAGAGAGAGATTTAGTTCTCATTCTTCTCTTACCTAACTTTGAAGTTAATTAACCAAATTCTTGAACCTCAGTACCGAATATTAACGTGTAGCATGTCCTCCTTTTTGACGAGAGATACACGATCTTAGGTTTATTTTTATTGAATTTGTCATTCTTCCTACTTCCTGTCAATTCTAGATATACTTGCAGCAAAAACAACGGAATTGATGTCACTCATCGCCCCCGCTGTTTCTCAGCTAGTAACTCCAGAACTTTTCAATCATAGATCTGAAAGTGATTTTGAAATACGTCTTCGATGCAATTTTTAAATGTCTTAGGGCGCAGGAGCGCAAGAAGGGTTAAACACTTGTCGCCTGGTAACATTTTATATATATTTCCAATCGTTAAAGGACCTGAGTTCTTGTTTTTAATACAAGTTGTGATTGTGATTACTGGTGATATTTCTCCGAACTTTCAATTTAATTTTTCTGATTGAACAGCAAATGCCGTGCTTTGCGCTTACGATTCTCTCGTGGTGAAATTTCACTCCCATCATCATTAGCCTAAAAGGGTTGCCAACTGTTCCGCATTTTGCGGAGTTGGGCCGCAAAAATGGCGAAACTCCGCGGCTTTGCAAAGAAGTTATTTTGCTCCGCATTTTCTGGACGAACGTTTCCGAGCTTATATTTTGCTATTATCATGTCAAACATGAAAACGTAGGAAATGAAAGATGCTTATTCTCAAAGATTGAAATAGTGTTTAAAGCTGTTTTACTAATTTAAAAATAATTATTTTTCTATTTAGTGCTTTAAATGATTATTAAAGATCTAAAACAATTTTAGTTATGTGGTTTTAGTTATTTTTATTGATTTTTATGCAAAACACCAAACTGCTCCACAAAATTTCAAATTGCTCCTCAAAATCACCTCAGATGTTCCTCAAATTGTTCCTCCAAGGTTGGCAACCGTGTCACTACTGAAATTCAAAAAAATAATAATAATAATAATAATAATAATAATAATAATAATAATAATAATAAATAATAATAATCCTTATGTATATAATAGCTAATGATCGAGTAACATCCTGACGTCATCAACAATAAAACTCGCGCCACGGCATGATTGATAATATGTTTTGGTAATGTTTAACATAGGGTTTCTAATCCCGATCCCGAATCCCGCATGATATTTAGCGGGTCTGATAGCCAAATTCCACGGGATTTTCAATCCCGCAATTTTTTTTCATATAAACGTTTTACAACCTTTGCTGCTCATAAAATGGCTATTTTCACAAGCATCATCTGAAGTTTGAAGAACTTTCCTCTTATATCTGCAAGAAGAGCAAGAAAAACTTGGTGTGTCATTTGATGAACGTTTGATTTACCATTTAAGAACACAATAAAAATTGAATTTATTTTTCTGAAATTGAATTGGTATTCTCATTCGAGGATTTAGTTTTCATACGTTCAGCAATTGAAAAAATGCGTATAATTTAAAAACATTTCCGAAAACTCACTAAAATTTAAATTCCAGAAAATTACGCCTAGGAAAAAATAGAGAGATTGCAAAACCCGCTGGGGTAGCCTCAATGCAATAGTGAAGAACTTCTGTAAGCTTAAGGAATGCACTCAAAACTTCACCTTAAAGTGCACTATATTTTTCTACTAAGAAGAAAGCAATGTAAAACCTGCTATTATTTATATATTCGGCGGGACTCTATAAGAGGCGACAGAAACTTGGATGGAACATAGGATGACTCGCATGAGAGTGCAACAAGTTAAGCTGCTCAAGTTTTTGAATGTCTCTTTAAAGTGAGAAGTAAAATTAGTGACATTATCCAAAAACTTTTAGATACAGCAAAACATACATAGCCATAGTTTTTATCCGAAATTTGCAGTTCTAGGGAAAAAAAAACCAAACATAAGAGTAAAAAAACCTATTTCAGAAGATGATAAAGATAATAGAAATCTTTTGCAAACCTTTTATTTGTATGATATTATAGAGCACTTCTCTAAGAGGATGTATACAGGGGTTTCTGCCAGGGTTGGCAAAAAACCGGGTTTTTTTAAAAAAGCCCATGGACCCAGGGTTTTTTGGGGGGTTTTAAATAAAACCCAAAAAAACCCAACCAAAGTTGGGTTTTTTAAAAGAAATGTGGTTTTTTTTGTCTTTTTTTAGCGAAAATGTGGGGTACTTGTAGCATATTGTAGCGTAAGTATATGGACAAAGTGCAAAAATTGTCTTCGGGGAAAAAAAGCTGGAAAACTAGTTAAAATTCAGCATTTTCTGAAGAAAAGTATGAAAGACGAAAAAACCTAAGTATGGTGAAGTTTCAGGTTTTTTAATTTTCATTATTACCAACAGTTAAGGCAAAGTTACTTCTCGAGTGATAAAATCTATTGTTCGTTTTTAATTACTACGTTTTTTTTTTTTTTTTTTTTTTTTTTTTGTTGTTTTTTTTTTGCATTTTACTTTATTGTATTTCATTTTGTTATGCAAAACTACTGTAGAACCTCAAGTAGTTTAAATCCCTTTTTATTGAATTCCAGCTTAATCAGACATTTCTTTGAATTTTATGCTGCCTGTTTTTTTTATTTCTGTGTACAGAGTTAGAAATATTTAACTTTTTCGTAAGATAAGGAAAATACTGTACCTGTTCTGTTTTCTGTCGACTGTTTGAAAAATCTATTTATTTCTAAAAAATATACCTTGTGTTTATTCGAGATTTGTGACGTGTTGGTTAGCAGAAAATAATTCACATGAAAGCCTTTTAACTAGATTAGTTTCCTCTGTACACATATTGAGAAAATCAGATGTGACAGGACTTGGTCGAGATAATTTGAGTTATTTATTGACCAGTTTAAGAAAAAAGTTAAATACATTTATTTAAAATCTTTGAAGTATTTTTTTAATGCCGTTAAGAGTTAAGAAATACTATTAAAGTTCAAAATTCATTTTTTATGTTCATTGTCTGCGGTGAAGAACAAATAAGAAAGAAGTTTAAATTGTGAAAGTATTTAAATTAATTATTTTTTTTAAAAAATTCTCAGAAAATTTAAAAAAAACCCAAAAGTGGGCTAAAAAATGGGTTTTTTTGAATGGAATTTTTCAAAAAAAACCCATTGGGTCCAATTCGGCCAACCCTGATTTCTGCAGTCATGGTTCATGGAACAAACTTTGAGAGGGGGGACGATATGAAGCAGGAATTATACAGGAAAATTATAGTCACAAATACATGAAAAACACCGCCAGCTCAGTCAATTCCAGCCGAGGAATGCAGTTTCGTGCTTATTAGCACTTATCAGCCCCGCATAGGAGAAGAGGTTTTTCCACCTCCATCTCAGTCACTCCTATGCCGGGCTGATGAGTGCTAATAAGCACGAAACTGCATTCTTCGGCTGGAATTGACTGAGCTGGCGGTGTTTTTCACGTATTTCTGCCTTAACCCTTGGCTATAGGGCAGTAACTTACTGAATATAGTCACAAATGTTTCTTATCCCCTAATCAAACCTCCGTCGAAAGTTGGTCTCATGATTGTAAAAGCCCCCGGTATACCTTTTATGCATTAATAATTTTTACTCAAATCAAGATAAAGTCACCTTTTTGTGGAATTGATTGTTTACGTTGGTATTTGAATCAGCGTATATTAGCAAATGTTCTTGATACCATCCAAACTGGGTTGAATTTAATGTCATGCCTCTCACCTGCTTGCTGTGTTCATTAAACATTTAGTCATTTAGTGTAGTGTAACTGGCTCAGGTAGAAATCGAGTGGGATTAAGTCTGGGGAACCACTTTGGCCAAACATCAATCTTGCGCATTTATCAAAAAATAAATTAATAAATAAACTTTTTTACAATTTGTTCAGAAGGTATTGAGGAAGATATTGAAGACAGTGTATGTACTTTTTAAGCTTCTTTGTATATTATATTTCATTCCTTCAAACTCGCATTTGATGCTTCAGGTTTTCGAAAAATCAAAATAGAAACTAGAATATATCATTGGTATGTAAATGATATTGGTTATTGTCATTGCTTGAGACAATATTGCTTCATTTTCTTGAGTTAAAAATTTCTAAAATTTGGTACACTCTATTTTTAGTAAATAAAATGCCGAGTTTTCTTGCCTGCATTTTCCCCATACTCCTTGAAGTGCTCTGACCTTTGGCAGCCATCTTTATATTATAAATAGAGAATAGGCATACACTTGCTAAGAGAATAGTCGTAAATTCAAAGGATCTGCTGTTCAATAGACCGTGTAGAGCATGTATAAACATTGCCTTTCCTGTCCTTAGCATGCATTGTGAGACTTCGTTGCAGGGTCATCCACTGCGAAGTAATGTGTTTATTTCTTATCGCTGATGTGATTCTATGGGAGCGCGTTTATTTTTAATCTGTTTGGTGCATCAGACAAGAAATGGTTACTTCCATTTTTTTTTTTCAGCTTTCTTTTTCCGATCGGTCATTTTTCTTCATCTCTTGTTTATTTATTTTTGCCTTTTTGTTTGCTCAGTTACGTTTTCTCATTGTTCCAACGTGGACGTATTTTAGTTAGGCAGTGCTTCCTTGTGAGATTAAACGCTTTTCATCCTTCGTTTAATTCCTACAGATTGACTCTTAATTAGCTTAGTTAGTCGAATTTAACAGTCTTAATGATTAATTTTCAAGGGGTGAAGACTGTGTGTGCAATTTTTCTTGTTTATCAAGGCTCAATATTTTTAACTTGAATGTTTTTCGACAATGGTGGTTTGTTGTGATAGAGCATTTGGTGTTAGAATCGATATGTTTTTCTTTTTGTGCTCAACCTATTACTGAAAACGATCGCAGTTTTTGAAAGAAGAAAAAGCAAATTTTTAAAAAGAAGAGAAGCCCTTCACAAAAATGAGAAGTTTATAAGAGTTTAGAAATAAAGAGATCAAATGTTTTGTTTTTCATCTGACTTAATATGTACTTCACTTGAGAATAGATTTATATCACACTTATATAGAAATGAATATTTTGGTGAACTGATAATGGAGGATCAAAGGCATAATTATTCTAATTCTTGCTATACTGCAAAAAAACTGCCACTGTACTAGAAAATCTCTAGAAAATTGGGCTTCCATAAAGGTTTCTAGTAATGATGCAGCTTCTTATTAAGTTGCGTTACTCAAAAAGTTGTATTGTTGCTAGAAACCTTTATGGGAGCTAAATTTCCTAGAGATTATCTAGTAAAATCGACAGTTTTCGTAACAGTATCGAGTGAAACAAAAAACAATATCTTTTTTTTTTTTTTTTTTTTTTTTTGTAACACTTCTGTAGTGAAATATATTACAGTTTACATATTTAATCAACATTAAAGTGATCGTATTTTAACCTTAGATGGTAGTAGAGTGTCGTAAAAGTAGAATTGAAGGGCGCAAGGCAGAAATGTGACAAGCCACAAGGAGTGACTTTTCGATCAACATTTTTCGTTTCTCATAACTAAAATTGAAATAAACGTGACAATGGATTATGTCATTTGGAAAAAAAACAGATCTGGTTTTAGTATTGCAGAATGTACCTTTGAAAAATCCTACAAATATATATTTTTTAAGTTGGAAATTGGCGTACTGAAAATTTACGTCATGTGGCATATCACATTCTTGCCCCGAGCCCTTCAATTATATTATTATTCAGCTAAGAATAAAGCCTATGTTCACTGAAGAAGTAATCGTTTCAAAAGAAATGTCATCTTCTCTTTCAGAATAGAATATTTTAATCTCAAAAGCAAATTTTTTGTTCTCCCTAAGTACTATATTTTCATCAGAAAACTTTTCTAAGCCTTTTTTTTTTTTTTTTTGAGCAATCACGATTGCTTATTGTTCTCATTTGACCGTTCTTGGCGTTGTGGTTCCTTTTTCAGCTTGGACCAGCGGCTCTGCAGCAGCACCGCCCACCGGCCTCTCAGGCGCGTCGGAATCCGCTTTTCCTGGTCAGAGGCGTCCATGTCCAGTACACACACGTGCTCACACACATACACAATCCTACGTGCATACACACAGGTCTATGCACCCACACAAGCCTACACATGCATGCACGCGCGCCTACGCACACACAACTATACAGACGTAACCACCCAGGAGGAAGGGCTAGCTTGGGGGACAGGAACCGTGTCTAGAAACAATAACTCCAATGAATAGGGTCCTGTCGCAACTCGTGATTGCGAAATACATAATTTGAATTCAAAATGCCAGAATGCAAATTAATTTAATTTTTTTTTTTTTTTTTTGTTTTTTTTTGTTTACAAAAGTAAATTTTTTTTGAAAAGCAGTCTGCTCTTGTAGGGGCACTACGATGGACGTAAGGGTTACCACCCGTACGGTATTTTATGTCATACTGCCAACCCTGGTATGATACAGGGGCGGACTGGGTCCCGTAATAGGGCGTCAAACTTGGCCTCTAAAGGGCGAAATAAATAAAATAATAATGATGATAAGGTGGAAAAAAAGTGCAACAAGGGAGAATTTAAAAAGAAAAAGAAATAAAAGGGGAAAAAAAAGATGGTACGCTGGTTTACGAGTTCAAAGAAAAGGGGGGGGGGGTGGAGTGAAGGGAAGTCGCACAGGTTTGTAAGCACAAAAAATAAAGAAAAAAATTGCACCAAAATATTTAAAAAATAAATTAATTAAAAAAAATAGTAAAGAGGTGTTCAGGCTAAAAAGGGCGCATCGGCCCGCGGGCCGATGGGTCAGTCCGTCGGTCCCAAATGATTGGATTGACGTGAGAACCATTATGACCTCTCCTCTCACTTCCCATTCAAAAGTAAAAAAGGAAAAGTTCTGGCTCCTTTAGTCTAGTGTATGTCTCAAACTTCTAGGATTACAATGTCATATCTTTCAAAAAATAATCCTTTTCTTCTTTCTGAAAATATCTTCCTGAAAATGGGCTGCTTGTTTCGTGCATATTGACCAAACAAGCAAGATTTTTCGATTAACTACAGCATTTACTTGATTTTGACATTCGAATTCAGTAATTGTGAAAAAAGACTTTTCTTTTTCTTCACTACATTGATTTCCTCTATCGATCATTGTATTCGGACATCGGTCGGAAAAAAGAACCATTGCCTATGCCGAAATGAGAAGTCTTCCGAGTCGTTCGCCACGCTGCCTCCACATTCCTCGCATCGGTGATTCGAAGTAGCATCAGCAGAGCAATAATAACTTTTACACGCACAGTTGTCGACGTTAATAAGACTTGTCCGATAAAGGATGTCTTCTTCGACCCAAATTTGAGTGGATTCGGAAGAAGGGAGTGAAAATACGTACGCAGGGGCGGATACAGACTACTACTTTAGGGGAGTCGTGCCGAATAATGACCCCCCCCCCCTTATTAACGAACTTACTGCACGAAATTTTTTGAAACTACTTGGATGTCAATGAAAAGCACCAAATCGGCTAGGATACTAAATGGGCATAAAAGTTTACAAATTGATTTCATAAGCAATGATAAGAAGTAGAATTCCAAATATTTGAATTAAATTAATGAATTGAAAAGACTACTAAAATCCTTGACATCTTATTCATGATGTAACACAATGTGGACGGATACTATTGTCGACGGTTCAGGGGAGGGGGGTGTCATGACCCTCCCCTTGTATCCACCACTGTACGCACGAAATCCTGTATCTTAATTTGAAATTTGAGGTCTTGCATTTTTAAATTCAGTTTTTCAAAATCTTAAGATTTGCATTTTTTTTATTTTATTTATTTATTTATTTATTTATTTATTTTTTTTTTTTTTTTTTTTATTTTTTTTTGCGACTTTAACGACAGCATCCATGTCGTACGATTATGCGGGCTGGAAAAGATCCCTCGAGTACTCGTTTGGCTTGGAGTGCTCTTGGAAAAATTAAGTCCCTAGTGCAGTTTCGCGTCGAATAAGCCCAGGTGCCTCCATCTGGTGGGGAAACTGGGTGTTGAAATTGTCGTAGTGATGGCATCCGCCGATAGTGGTGCTGCATGAAAAAAATGGGGGGATCACACCAGGTCTGCAAAAAGTAGTGCCTCCAAACGCAGCCCTATTGGAAACAAAAAAGCCCTTTTGATAACACGTGATGTAGTACAGGGCGTCCACACAAAAAAACTGAGGGTTTTGGAAAATCATGTCGAGTTCACGATATGAGTTAGGTGGGATAAGTTAATTGTGACGAAATCAATGCACACTAGTTTCAGTTTGTTTTTGAACCGTATGGGTAGAGAATGAAAGGAAGCGTTGGATACTCGATTCAGCGCGGAAGGTCAGGCCCTTTTTCTTAGCCTCCAAGAAGCCCTTATTTGACTTCATGAAATTTTTTTTCTGGGTACACGTCAAAAATAATGTTTACGATGAGAAAATTCAGGATATTTACTATTGTTGCTATTGTCACGTTGTTTACTATGTAATCACTTGTATAGTAAAACAACACTCCAGACATGCCGGCCATGACATCGTAAGAAGTTGATTACCATTTGGATGTGTGCCGCCCCATAAACTGGTCATGCACTGAAATCTACTAACTATTTAAATCTTGACGAATTAACCTTTAAGTAACAACCTTTATATAACATTAACCTAAATTTAAAACCCTGTAGTTCTCTTCAAAGTAAGATTATGTTGTTTTTGCCTTACCCTTTAAAGAAAATCAAATATCATGGCAAAACTGAATAGTTTTGGTAATGTCTTTTACCAACTCTGGATACGAAGTATCTTATGAGGGGTGGTTCAGGCTATGCATCGCTGCTGCTGCAACTCGACAGTCAAAGATATGCTATGGAGTTAGTCACGGAGTAGGAAGAAGGAGAGAAATGTCCTACGGGATTGCTAGTGTAAAAGTGGCAACGTTTGTTCACTATTTCCAGAGGGCGCTGTATGTGCACCGCTCCCGACAATCGCAGCAGATCAATGTAAATGATGCTAAGTTTCTCATTTTTTTAGAGGCAGCTATTAAAGCAAAAAAAGAAAAAAACTACTGGAAATTGGTTGTAATAAGGGACCAATATAGTGAACGATGTACGACTTTCGTCCACAGGAAGTTAGCGCAGTATTTTGATGGAAAAATTTATTTTATTTTTCATCACCAACTTGCCGAATTCGTCTGCTATTAATATTGCGCTGTGCGATGTTTTATTTTTTACGAGTTGGAATGTTTCTATTCCTGTAAATAATTGACGAAATGAGAATGTAGTAGAATTAATTACGTAAATCCTTTCTTTTAATTAGTTGTAAATTTCGTGACATGTTTCGAGAACTAATTAAAGCGAAATAATTTTTTGCATTCACGACCTTTAACAGATAAAAATAAATGTTAATGTTCTATTCACTTAATTTCAAGCTGATATTGACTATAATAATTTTATTCACGTGTTTACTCACTGCTTAAACAGATTGCATTTTTTTCGACAACCAAATGAAAAAAAAAATCGAGAAACCTTATTCATTCAAAAAAATTATACCTTGGAACGCTTTTTTGAGATAGTTTGTGGGGTTTTCTGTTGAAATTAATCATGTGTATTTTTTAAATGAAAAAGGTTTCCCGATTTTTTTTTCGATTTGGTTGTAGAAAAAATGCAATAATAATAAAAAAAATAATGATAACAATTCTGTTTAAGCAGTGAGTAAACAGGTGAATAAAATTATTACAATCAATATCAGCTTGAAGTTAAGTGAATAGAACATTAACATTTATTTTTATCTGTTAAAGGTCGTGAAAGCAAAAAATTGTTTCGCTTTAATTAGTTCTCGAAGCATGTCACGAAATTTACAACTAATTAAAAAAAGTATTTACATAAATAATTCTACTAAATTCTCATTTCGTCAATTATTTTCAGGAATAGAAACATTCCAACTCGTAAAAAATAAAACATCGCACAGCGCAATATTAATAGCAGACGAATTCGGCAAGTTGGTGATGAAAAATAAAATAAATTTTTCCATCAAAATACTGCGCTAACTTCCTGTGGACGAAAGCCGTACATCGTCCACTATATTGGCCCCTTATTACAACCAATTTCCAGTAGTTTTTTCTTTATTTTGCTTTAATAGCTGCCTCTAAAAAAATGAGAAACTTAGCATCATTTACATTGATATGCTGCGATTGACGGGAGCGGTGCACATACAGCGCCCTCTGGAAAAAGTGAACAACCGTTGCCACTTCTGCATAGTAAAGATTTATCTCCTTCCCTTTAATCTCCCTGGAGTTAGTTCAGTCTTAGGGAAGTTGTTTCAATTTTGGTACGTTTCGATACCGTCAGCAGAAAATTTCATATTCCTGTGGTCTGTGGTGTTTCATTCTTATAGTCCTATGAGAGGAGTAACTGTTTTCCTGTCAATGTTTAGTTCAGTAATTTGGTATTTAACTTTTATGTTGGAAGGAATTGAAAATTTAGATTTTGTGAAGAATTTATTTCTTTAAAAATAGGTAATTTTTAATCAGCTAATTAAAAACAGTTTCTAAATTCTGTATAGCACAATAATATTAACGTTGTATTGGAATAGGGATATTTTTGTCATGTGATTAAAAAAAAAGGAAAACGTGTCAAAAAAAAAAAAACTACAATCCAGAACTTGGGTAATTTTATGTCAACTGGGCCCAGTTGTAAAGATCATGTTATTCCTTTTTGAAACAGTTTCAGCTGATTAATCTCATGAAATACAGGAGCGCTGTCCTTTATTTTTTCCTTTGTAGAATTGTGCGTGTCGTAATTTAAATAATGATTCAGTTGTCTCACGTTATAATGATTCGCTTCACCCAACATAAAACGAACTTTTGGACATTGATTTCATTTCTAAATTCATGAGGACACTATTTATCGAGTTCAGTCTGAAAATAGATTGCATTAGAATGTAACCAGTCGAAATCTGAAGGGTTTTACGTTTTCAAAAAGTCAATAAAATCTCCCTAAAAATATTTCTTCGCATAAAATTGGATTTACTCTTAGAGTTAAAAACAGAAATACTTTTTTAATAGTAAAAATTTTGTGCATAATTTTAGGAAGGAAAAATAATGTACATGTCATATATTTTTAGAAATTTAGCACTTTTAAAGTTTCGTAAGGAAATATATTTATTAAACTTCCTTTTATGTCATTCGTAAAAAAATCGTATTGCGTACATTTTGCAATTTAAAAAAAAAAAACTGTTTTTTTTTTTCCCAATGCGGCTTTAAAATTTGCTAGATATTTTGCACTAGCGTAAAAAACAGTATAATAAACAGCATCACATCTTAAAAACTTCTCTATGTGAAAGAAATGTATGCAAACTTTAACAAGAGGGATTATTGCTTCTTTGAGTACGCATTGTGTAGCAAAGACAGGTTGTTTTCCTTGCATTAACACTGTGCTTTCAGGAAAACAACTTTTACATAATTCATTTATTTTTATTGGCTTTTACATACGGACATTTGCCAACAAAATTAATAAGTTGCCAATTGTGCTGCTAATTGGGATTAAAGAATAATTTAAAGTGGCTTTTCTAAATATTTTTAGTAATGAGCTGCCTTATTAGCAACTTGTTTCTTTATAATTAAGCAATCTGTCCATTAACGTTATACTGAATCATGTCTTTAGAAAACTGTCAAAATTGTAGTTTACTGGAACTTATAACGAATGTACATAATTTCGTGGAATTTTTAGAAATATCCGGGGGGGGGGGGGCAACGCACATAATTTCACTTTCAGTAGCAAAATAAAGGTTGCAAAAATGTTTACCGCTTACTGTCATGACTTTTATTAATCTTACTTTCACTTGTAAATGTAATAATGTAATACATTTACATTACGTTTTACATACATACGTTTATACACAATGTAACCTTGGAGTTTTATCGATGCTAATACTTTCGCGCAGAAAAAGGGAAATTCCATTTTAAAATGTTACAAAAAAAATTTAAGAACGCCGAAAGATGCAACTGGGGTAGAGGATGAAGAAAATAATTCAAAAGACTAACGAAATTATATGATAAACGTATTAATTTCATTGGATGGTGACGATTTTCCCCCTGTTCCCCTACTAATTTACGCCTTATGGTCATGCTAGGGCGCTACAAAAATCCACGTGAATCCAATACACAGTGAAATCCCGTTACAACGAACTTCAAAAGACCACAGATTTTGTTCGTTGTAATGAAATTCAAGCAATGTGCAAAGACAAAACATTTATTTCGTTGATATTTCATGGTACCAGTATTCGCTGTAGTGAGATTTTACTGTATAGCTATAAAATGCTAAATATGGATCTTACAGCTCTTAGTTAAATGAAGATACTGGTGAAAATAGTTTTGAATCCTCATTGCTTAGTCAGGACGTAAAACAAAGGGAGGAAGGTGGCAGTCGAATAAGGGCCTGGAGCTCCACCAGGCCGTATACTAAACTACCGTATACTAATTCAGTAGCAAAATGTTTTTTGATAAAATTTTATCAAAACAGATTGAATATAATTTGATTGTTTTAATCACTAGCAGTCATTCTTCTAATTGTACAGCAGTGGAATATTTTTAGTAGCAAATATTAAATTTCGGATATCGCCCCAGCAGTACAGGAGCATAAGAACACAGAATTTCTATTTTATATCCTGCTCAAAATGATAATTCCACCTCTTTTTCTCTCGCAATAAATATTAATTTTTGTTTTTATTTAGAAAATTGAATATAGCGAATCCAAACTTGAGAGTTTTTCTCTAACTGCATAAAAACTTGACTATTTTGCCACACTCTTCCTCTAGCTTATACAAAATCTTCTCTCACAAATCAACCATGAAATCTACTAACCGTAACCGTTGCTACTGCAAGATCAACTAATGGTCAGGTAGGCAACAGTAGGTCGAATCGGAATTGCTATACATAGAAACCTACATCAGAGAGGCAGTTAACCATGTCATTTAAGGAACTTTGCCATAAAAATACCAAACTTATGTCTGTACGGAAGGGATTTTAGGGGGGGGAGGTCTTGAAATTGTGACAGATAGTGACAAGACGAGGAAGAGGATAACAAAAAGGGTGACATCACGCATTTGGGTTGAAATAAAAGCATTTTTTATAATTTGTTTATGTTAGCGTGATATGTGACAAGGGGATAGGGGTAAGGTGAAGTATGATGTCATTTATGAACAATTCCAAAACTAAAGAATTTCAAAAAGCAAACGTAGAGGAATGGACTAAACATTACCATTGCAATTAAATCAAGGAAAATCATGCTTGATAATAACATTGCTACAGTGGCTCCCAAAAGTCTTCGTACACCTACGACTTTCAACGAAATAGGCCCCAATCCATTGGTTAGAATTAATATTTCGGAATAGGTATTTAATTATAAGATCTATGATCAATTTTTAACAAAACTGCATGAAAAGATTTCAAAAAAAAAATAAAACTTAATTTTTTAAAAATCAAAAACCGAAAAGTGCCGGAAATTTTATCTCACAAAAGTCTTCGTACACTTTATAAAATGTCTATATATTATTGAATAATCTAACTTTTGATTAAGTTATTAATTAGTAGAATATCATACAGTATTCATAACACCTTTTAAACGTCTGGGAATAGATTTCATTCTTTTTCTTTCTTTTTTTAGCGTAATTTCTGAGTAAGTTCTATTACACTTCGAGTCTTACTGTTTCTAGCTCTATTTTCGTTTTAAAGCCCTATTTTCGTAATCTAGCCTCCAGATATCTCTAAATACGTTGCATTAAGTTAAAATCTGGAGATTGAGGGGGTATTTTCTAAACTTTAGGACAATTTTCGAGGGACTAGACGCAAACGTTGAAAACCGTGTGCTTCTTATCGTTATCTTGATAAAAAACAAAGTTGTTTCCAATAACCAAATTTTTGGCTAAGAGTTCAAAATTGGTTTTTAAAATATTTAAAGGAACAGCATGATTCATTATTTCATCAAAAAATTACAAACTACCAAGTCCTGATGCTGATATGCACCCTCACACTAAAACACCTCCACCGTCCTGATTAACTGATCCAACTAAGTTCTTAAGATTAAGTTCCTAATTTTTTTCTTCTACTTACAGTTATACAACAATTTAACCAAAAATGTTGAGTTAATTTTTATTTGTAAATAAGACGTGATTCCAAAACGTTTCTAGCTTATTTATCATTGATTTTGCGAAGAAAATCGTAAGCTTTCTGTTTTTCGCACGACCAAGAAAATTTCTGCGGGAAGAGGTCCCATTTAATCCAGCTAATCAGAGAAATTGGCGAACAATTTTAGGTGAAAATTAAATGTAAAATGTTTCATTTAACTCTGCAGAAACTTTTACAGTACTCAAATGTGTATTTTTCATAATTTTTTTAACTTTAAATCTCCGATCACATTTTGTCAACTTTGCCGGTTGACCTTTTCTTACCTTGTTTTCGGTACGATTCCTTTCTTATAACCTTTTTTTTAAGCACTTTACTATACAAACAAATAAATTAACTAATTTAGAGACATTTCAAACAAATTTACTACTACTGTGGGAAAAAAATTCAAATTTTGAATGGTGTTTGCGGTTTTTTACGAATACCAGCCATTTTACAGTAATAAGCACAATATTAAAGAATAAATAAACAAAAAATTAAAGCCAAATGACTTATAAGGATCAACACAATGCAAAAATATTAATAAAACGGCATATGATAATTTCAATCACGAATTTATTCGAAAATATTTGAATGTACGATGACTTCTGTGGCGTGTTATTTCTCTGTTTCTTCGTTTTTTGACCCATTTCAAAAAGAAGATCCGTCAATATTTTGAAAAAAAGCAATGGGTTGTATTTAGAGTGACATAGGAATGATGTGAAAAAATATTGGACTTTATATTCGAATTCAGTTTTGAGTTATTTTGGTTTTACTAAAAAATTTCAAAGTGTACGAACACTTTTGGGAGCCACTGTATATAGTGTTGCTGCGCTTTGCTGTTGAAATGAAAGTTGAGAGTTTTCTTTTTTGCACATACATTGCTCTTTTAAGTTGCAATCTTTGTTTTTTATTTATTTATTTATTTATTTTATCTTTTTTTTTTTTTTTCAATTTGTAAATAGGAGCACTGTATCCAAGGCTTTGAGAATGGTCAATGTCTCGTCGTTCGTTCTTAAAAACAATCGTCTGCGTTGTTTCGGTGAACAGAAATTTCTTTAAAATTGTTATTATTTCACTTAGTTATAGTTTGGCTCTGATATGTTGACTTGCGATGGGCTGACGAAATTCAAATGATTCCATTTTAAAAAAACATGGTGAGGATAGGCGGTTTGCGTTGCCAATACCGAGTATTTACGTTGTGCCAATCTGAGAATTTTTCGCTTTCAACCCAAACATAAATGAGCTCGTCAAAGGTCAAGTATCTTTTTACCAAAGCCAGACTGTAATAGCAGAAGTGTTTATATCATTTTTGTGTATTTATTTATTGTTTTTTTTTTATTGAGAAAATATCTTATTGTTACTTAACTATAGGACCTATCGCGAAATTATTGTTTTCGGGAGAAAGACAAAAAAATATCTAGATTTCATAAACCTGATTTAAAATTTTAAGGAAAGGAGACGTAAAAAATATAAAAGTTATGTACAGAATCAATGAATGGTAATGAGCTAATAAACTTTATTTGATATTCTACCTTTAAAAAAAGTAATATTTTAATGTTCGAGAATAAACGTTTCACTAGCAAAAATAAAACCTCAAAGCTTCCTGGAAATTATTCCGATTCCCCCCCCCCTATTTTGTCTAGACTTTGAAATTGGACAGAACCCCTCTGCTCTGCAATTTTGATTCAAGTCCTCTTGAAAAAGCATTTCCTTCTGCACTTTATCCTAAAAATATACCCTTAAGAAGGGCGTGCCGTAGACACCTCACATCAATGAACTTTCCGACCTCTTTCTTCCTGAGGAGAAACGTCATCATTTTTTTTTTTTTTTTAAATTTAGTGTTCTTTGTTCTAGTCATATAATTCGCTTGAATTTTCAAGCTGCGGATTTCAGAATTTCAACAAGAATATGTCTTTTATTTACTTTTAGAGCAAAGAAGCGTAAAGCTTGTTTGTAAAAAAAAATATTTATTGCTTAATAAATAATAACCAAGGCTGTTTTTCTCCGAAAATATATGTTTTTAATAATAGCTCTCTATGATAGCCGTCTTTAACTTAAAGAGGGCTATGAAATTGTTAGAAACGCTAAAATATTTGCAATATATTTCTATTTTGCTTTCTGTTATTGCTTATAGCAGTGGTGTCCAACCTTTTTCTGCCCGAGGGCCTGTACCTCATATTAAAATCATTTCTGTGGGCCAGAACACGAATCAAGTTTTAAAATATTTCATTCTTTTCTAAATAACATGAGAAAATATGGAAAAGGAAAGAAAATTACAAACAACTGATAGTTGTCCCTTGAGATAATTTGAAAACTCGCCACGACCCTCTGCCTAGTAGGGGAATGTGGGGCAAAATGAAATAACTAAGATGACTGAGCTTTTTCGAAATGAACAAATTAAAAATGAGTTTTGAAAATTACAGTACATAAGGAAAGAACTGTGTATTTTTATGATAAAACTTGCACTGAAATAGTATTTTTTATTTTTGACAGTAAATTTTCGCTTTTTTAGAAAAAGTGGAAAATTTTGACTTTTCCTTTTTTTTTTTTTTTTTTTTTTTTTTTTTTTTTTTTTTTTTTTTTTTGCGTTGGACAAAGTGAAAAAGGAAATATTTTTGTAATGAAATATTTTCTATTCAATTATAAAAAATATTTTTGATCAAATGAATATGAATCTGTAAATAAAAGGTTGAATGAATAAATAAAAAGATACTGAAAAAAATAAACGAATAATTAAATAAATTAATTAATTACTGTATGAGACCAATAAATGAGTGAGTATAAGAGTGAATGAATAAGAAAATAAGTGAATAAATGAATAAATAAGTGAATTACTAAATAAAAGTGTGTTAATAAAGTAATTAATAAAGAATACGGAAGAGATCTAATAAATGATTGAATAATTAAATGAAATTCACTATTTCACTTTGCCCCACATGTACTTGTCAAATTGTACGAAATATTTAAAAAACAAATGTGCTTAATATTAACTAAATAAATACTGCACCGAATATTAGAAAGTATCATTCAATATTTCAAATGTTAATTAAAAGAACTTTGTCATTTATTAATGCCAAAAATAATTTTCGACTTACTACAAAATATTACATTATGAGTATCAATTTTTGAAATTGCTTGTATTATCATATTCTACGATTTTCAGAGGTAATTTTTTCTTGACTGGAATAGACTACATGTGCTACTACATAGTTAAAATTTTACTAGATAGGTGGCGCTAAAAGCAGAGTGAATATTTCACCATTTCTCTTTTCCCCACATTCCCCGACTGCAATTGCTCACTTTTCTTTCTGCATAGAAAATTTGTTTTTTCATTTTTGCTTCATGTATTACGGTATAACTTTTAAAACATTGCAATTTATCTGTGTTATTTCTGTATAATATTTAGCATGAATAAAAATCTGAAAGAAATAAAATGTTTGAAACATGGAACAATCACTTGGCTGCAATCCTCGATGGCAAAAACTTTAATTTGTGAGAAACGATTCTAAGATAATTTTATTGTTTCCTGAAAGTACAATTCCACTAAAACTGGAGAAAAGCAGATATTTCACTGAGAAAGTATTATTTATTCATTTCTTTATTCATTTTTTAAATCAGAAAATGTAATTTCGTTAACCTCCACTTAGTGATGTATTATTGGACGCTAAATCTAACTCGATTTGCGTTATTGTAAATGATTATTTTAACTTTCGGTTTCATCTATCTTTCATCTTCTGGTTTTTGTGCCCACTCCGTACGCTCTTGTTTCCGTATGAGTATGAGAGTAAAATGTAATAGCTTCCTGTTCCACAGTTCATGTTTCGTGTGATTGTAACAGGAAGTTTTGATTGCTTCCGAAGTGGTCGATGTGTGTACAGCAGCAGATGTGAAGGACTGCTCGACGCCCAAGATACTTGTTTTCGTTTTGGAATCTGCTACAAATATAAAATTTTTAATTCTTTTGTTGTAGTAGTTCATCTTCTAATAATATTACTTTTGCTTTATTTGCCTACTTACCCGAACAGTAAATACATGAATCAAAAATAAAGTTAATGAAAGTAGTATATTGGAAATATGAAAATATTAAAATAAATTTAAAGAAAAGAAGGCTTTGAGACAGAGAAGTGTTTTTTCGGTGGTACAGACACGCCATATTTTTTTTTTTTTTTTAATTTAATTTTTCGATTTAATTTTGCTTAGGAATTTTTTGAACAGTTTATAAAAAAAAAAAAAAAAACTTAACGTGAGACCCTGTGGGTAAATTTGAAGCATATATGAATCTTGTACGAAACGGCAGTTTAGCTTTGAACAAATTTTGTTGGAAAGAAGAAAATTTGAGGAAAAAAAGAGTTGGTTGAGTAGTATTTGACTAATTTTTTTCCCAGTGAAAAATAAAAAATGATACAACTAAGCGAAAAAAAATAAATAAAAAGAATAAAGATGAAAATGTAGAAAATTTTAGAGATTCTGAAGATGATTTTGATTTTTAATGTTTCAAGAATTAGAAAAAAATTATTAATACAAACCGAAATGTATTTTTCCGGAGACTTGCATTGACAAAGGTAAGATATTGATTAATCTAGTGACTCAATCCAATTCCTTCTTCTTACTTTGTTTTTTCAGTATATTATTTTTGAGTTTTACATTTTAATGTGGCATTGAAACGCACCAGAAACAGAAACAATATGCCAGTCAAGATAGTCTTATGTCTTAAGATTTATGAAGTTTCGCTTGAGGTGAACGTAAATAATAAGCATTTAGAGATAGTTACACTGGGTTGCCTCGCCACAGGGAAACCTGAAAAAACAGGAAATTCAAGAATGAACAAAAAAAACAGCGAAAATACAGCGAATTTTGAAAATTTCCTCAAAAACCTGAAAAATGCAGGGAATTTTCAAATTTTAGTTGCAAAATCAATGCCAAAATGCATAAACTACCAAAATACATAATAATAATAATAATAATAGCAATATTATTAATAAAACTTTATAAGTAAAATAAAATAAAAAATGGTAATTTTACTTAGGGTTTTTTTTTTTTTTTTTGTAAATATTAAAATGTCTACCATAAAAGATTTTTTTTTTTTGACATGCAGTTTGAATTTTATGCTAATTAAATTCAGAAAGCGTGAAATTAGTCGTCAATATTCATTGTTCTGCTTTACTTTTGCACTTTTATTTTATTTTTTATTTTTATTTATTTTTTTTTATTTATTTTTGTCCAAGTAATGAATGGTTACGAGAAGCCTTATTTTTTTTGTGTGGTATTTTTCCCCCTGTGATGAATACACCGAGAATGTTTTTTTTTTTTTTTTCCTGAATATGAGTGTACGTTTGTTTATAATGTTACATCCAGGGCAAACACATGGATATTTTCCCCCAAAATTGAATGGCAAACCTGTTACACTTGCAAGGGCAAGAAAAGACCTTCGTCCAGAGAGATGGACAACCGAAATTCAAAAAAAAAAAAAAAAAAGAATATCAGCTGTTAAAACAAAACTTATCACTGAGTCAGGAAAAATGAATGCAGGCTTATCAAACAAAGTAAAACATGTTATTGATGAATGGGTGAAACAATTTCAGCAACCTTAAAGGTATTACTTAAACAATATAGGGGTCGTTAGTAAATTTCAAAATTATGTTGATTTTTTATATGGTTCAAAAAATTAGAATAATCAATTCATTTAATGAGAATTTAAAAAGTAGCGATAATATTTGCATACATGTTATATGCGTAGGTTGCAACAAGTATAAAGCTTGGCGCCCAGAAAATTTTTCGTTTTTCCTTTGCTGAAAATGGTTCATTAACGTGATAAAATCGGAAACAAGGAAATTGCTTATTGTATACTTGTTTAAAGTCAGAAAAAAAAACAGTAAATCCTGGATTAAAAAAGGGATTTGCTGTCTATATTCTCGAAGATTTTAAAGAAAATAGAAGGATCGACTATAATTAAAAAATAACCGAAGTAAATGAGAAAGAATGCTTGCAGCAGCTGGTAGAGACGAACGCAAATTACAGTAAATTGTCCAAAACAATAGTTTTAAAATTGCCTCTTACACTTAGACAATTGCATTAACTGCAGTTGCAATTGCTTATCATCGAAGTAAAACTAAAGATAAGCATGAAGCAAGAGACGTGCCCGACTCTCCAAGAGCAAATAGAAGCTCATCTAGGGGCAACAAGTCTGAGAAAGTATTTTATCCTGTGATGAATCCTTATTTGAAATATCTTTTGAAGAAAGAGATGTTTGGGTTTGGCATTAGAAAAACGAAGCGCTTGAGAAATTTTGCGTAAGACGTTCTCTCAAATTGAGACATCCTTTACGGTATGGGGAGGCATGAGAGATGTTGAAACTGGGCAATTGTATGTACCATAAAACAATGTTTATTCCGCTGTTTTTCAATATATACCGGATATAGTGATACTGATTACTGCATGATACTCTCTTCTGAGGCACAGAAGGGACACATTCAGTGACACATTTATCTTTCAGCAAGATTCCGCTTTGTGTCACATCTCTAAATCGACTCGTAAATTTTAAGCAGAAAGAAGGATTTCGGCATTAAACTGACCAAGCAACTCTGCCGATCTCAATACCATTCGAAATTTGTGGCATCATCAAATCTAAAGAAAAAGGTTCAAGACCTATAGCCCATTAACAAAGCTGAACTCATTGCCGCATTGAAGAGGGTATGTAAACCGTATCAGTAACCTTGAATGTAAACAGCTGATGGAATTTAAATCTGAAAGGATTAAAGATATGATTCTTTCAAAAAATGAAGCTACAAAATATTGATTTTGTTTCGTTTAAAACTGTTTTTTAAATTTTAATATTCTATTTTTTTACTCAATGTAAAATATCATCTCTATAAACTTTTGTATAATACTGTCTAAGATAATTTTTAATCAAATTTATTTGAGGTGTTATGTACCCTTTAGTGTCTAAGAAAGACGGCACGTTCATTTAAATACCTAATTTGTTCTTTTATTTTGTTGGATAGAGCTTTTTCCTAAAAAAAATGAAAATATTCTATTTTTTTGAATTTGGGTTGTAATAGTTGATAATACACACACACACACACACCTCGACACAGACTTGCGCCAACATATTTTAAGAGCCCCTCATTAGAAACTCCAAGCACTAATTATTATTTACATGTACCAATCTCAGTTCCATGAATAAAAAAATTCATTTAGCTCCCGGAAAAAAACTAAAAATGCTTCTCTTATCCTTATAAACAGATAAGAGCAGCGTGGTCGGATTCTCTCTAGCGAAATTAACTCATATGGGCGATTACTTTCACCATAATTTGGTGGAAAATAGCAATAGCTTACTTTTAGGTTTATAAAAGACTTTTTATTATTTCTTGCTTGTAGCTTATTTACGGCCGTTTTATTCTGCTATAAATATTTTTTTATTATCCTATCCATGAGCAAAACCGAAAATAAAATAGTGATTAATAGTTTGTTTTCTTTGAAACTGGAAATGTTTAAAAAGGAAAAGGCAACTCGCATATGAGGCAGTGAGAAGCAAAGGGATGTAAGGGGCAAAATTAAAAATTTGGAGGTAACCAGTGTAAATGGTAGGTGAACCTCTTCTCTGTCTTGGTTGCGTTTAAAGATAAGGTCCTAAGTAGACTTTCATTGATTTTTTTTTTCTAAATAATGCTGTACAGCAGCACCTACGAGGGCTACTAGTACAATCTCTTGCCCCAAGATAGAGGAGAGGTTCACCTACCATTTGTAATGGTTATCTGCAAATTTTTAATTTATTTTGCCACTTAATTTTGCCACCGAAAAAATACTTAATTCTGCTGTCAATAAATATAATTAATCATTTAAGTGAAATGACAACATTTTTGTTAGTTTGATCCGCTTTCTCCGAAGAACAAAGTGCCAAAAACTCCTTGAAATGAAATTCCAATGTTTCTTTTTCATTACTGTTATTAATGGGTCCCCTCCCCTTCCCATCTTTTTACAAATAAATTATTGTTATTGTGTTCTGATTGGTATGAATAATTTGTTCTCTACTTATCTTTGTATGCATTCAAAACTATTTTCACTAATGTGTTTCACCTATGAAAATATGCGTTTCACTTATAAAAATACTAATTTACAATTATATTGTAAATCAGTCGATGGTTCAATGTGGCAAAAGTCATGTTGTAATGAATGGAACACTTTTGTTTTTCTCTTCTGGAAGGTCGATACATTTTCTCAATTGCAATTTCAGTTTGCAGATATTTCTGTTAGTTTAATATTCTTGAAGCAATTTTTCATATGTTATCATTCTGTATGTCCAAGTCAATACCTTTGTTGTGACTTTTTTTTTTTGTTAACTCTTAAAATTAACTCGACAAAATCAGAAGTTAGATTAAGCAGTAAGTTGCCGCCCTTACACCAGGGCTGAGGCAGAACTACATGCATGCCTGTAACCACGACGAAATGAACGGAAGAAATGTTGAGCGAAATTCAAAGAAATGTTTCTAAATCATAAGAAGCATCCGTATGATGTTAGCAATGCATGAAGTTTAATGAAAGTCTCGGCCTTAAAACTCTTACCCAATTTGCTGCCCTTTGAAAACTACAAGATCTGAAAAGGCAGATTATACCTCTAGTAATGCAGCGTATCCAAGGCGTGACGGTTCTCATTTAGCGGAAAATGGGAGGCTTTTAAAGAATGCGTAACGATTCCTCTGTGGTTGTCCAAAAGACGAATGATCTATACCCCCCCCCCTCCATTTATCTCTGATGTTTATCTCTTGTTCATTATATTTGACCCGCGAAATTCGTTTTTCAAATTCTTTTGCCTTTACTGCCGAGACTGGATGCGATCTTATCGCTAATGTCCTTTTCTATTTTTGTTGAAATTTACTTCCAGTTTCGAATTTGTTCATCTGAAGACTCCCGGATAAAGGAAAGGAGCAATGTATGTTTATGTGAGGGGGAAAAACTTTCAAATGTTTTTTTTAAAAGACTTTGAGGCCAAAAAAAAAAAAAAAAGTTCACTTCCTACTTATTATTCTTTGCGTACACTATAAGAAGCAGGGGCGGATCTAGAAGGGGGCCATGGGGGCCATGGCCCCTCCCAAAGCCTTGTGATTGCGGGATTTTTTTTTTAAAAAGAAAAAAAATCGAAAATATTATGAAAAAATAACGAAATTTAACACATGTTTTTTACATTAAAAAAAATTTCGGCCTTAATTGGGAGAGAAATTGTATCTCTCTCCTCGAAAAAGAACTATTATTCCCAAAATTTTGCTCCTTCGTTTACATCACATCTTGGTTCCAACTTTAGACACTTGGACGTTCTCTAAATGCTGTTGTCCTCAGAGTCACCTATTGCTCACGAGACCAAAGAGAGCTTAAATTTGCGTATTTATGGGTTTAATTTCGAAATTTTTCGGAGGGAGAGTTCACGAATCCTCCATCACTTTCTCTAATACGTGCAAAAAAAGCTTGAAATTAGATTTTTAGAGCATCTAAGGTAAAATATTTCTAGGAAAGGGGAATTCCAAACACACACACACATACCCTCACTCTCTTTTTAGAATCATTCATTTTAATAAAGTTTCTCGAGAGTTTGTTCAAAAATTTTGGATGGCCCCTCCCAAAATGATCGGCTAGATCCGCCACTGATAAGAAGGTAAACACACCAGTAGTTGCCAGTGCTTTAGTAGTGGCCACTTCAAGGTTTAAATTTGAAAAAATAGGATTCCGGGTCTCCCAATGGATTCTAAAGTACATCAAATGTGCAGGTGGTATTACCAAGGTAACCTCCTGCACGTTTGATTCCATTGGGAGGCCTGGGATCCCTTTTTTTTTTTCCAAATATGAACTTTGAAGTGGCCACTACTGATACACTCTGAAACACTGGCCACTACCAGTGTGTTTACTTCAATTTGCAATTTAAAAAATGCAAACCGGGGGTATAAAAAGGGTAGTCGCCACTAAGGTGCCCAGTTATTCTAATTTTATCTGGATTGTCCTGCTTTTTAGAATCTTGTGAAAATATGTTTGCATCTGAACGTGCCCTGATTCTGTTTTTTTAATTCTGATTTGTATTGAACTCTATTTTTGATCCGTTAGATGGAGAATTTCATTTATGTCAGATTAAAGATCACGATTTAATGTAGCTTACATATTTTCTCATGCGTTTTTACTCAAGACTGCAGAAAAATATTATAGTTAGTATCTTTTCTGTCGTTCTCTGATCTTTTCATGAGATCATCATAGATGTCTGACTACATTCTATGTCCAGGAAACAAGTTGTTTATTCTAAAATGCCTAATGATTCTGTGTTTTTATTCGGGACATCGAGTTAAAGTATTTCTGAACTGCTTGTATTTTACTTTGGTCACATTTTCCGACATGTATGTTGAGCTTCATGCCAGCTGCAATACCAGTATTGCATGTATAACATTTATGTGAAAAAAAATGATATCGATGCAGTCAGAGGTATATCGAGCGTTTGCAGTTCAACCTGACCCCAGCTTGATTTTCCTTTCGCTGGTGTTCCAATTCATATTAAAATTCAATCAATTGTTTCCAATCCTCCACGATTTCGCGCCAGTCTAGATAAAATCCGTGTATTATGGCGAAGTCAAGCACCGGAGGAGATCGCTAGGCGGCTACATCTGAATCTTCTGTTCTGACCATCTTGTCCATCAAGTTCTGGAGTCTCATTCAACTCGATTGTGTTCGATTCCATCCAATTCTGTTTACCATTAGCGTAGTGAGAAGTTTACTTTGGGATGGGGGAAAGCAACCTAAATCTTTTTTTTTCTTAATTTGAAAAGTAAATTAAACACATATCTTTTGTCCAAAGTACAAAAGAAAAAATCTGAATAAATGTAGCAAGACGAGAATTCTATTTTGAGCTTTTTTTTTTTTTTTTTTTTTGTCTTTGACGCGTGCCTTTTAATAGTTCGAATCAACCCAGTCATTTGATGATGTGCAGTCCCTGAACATGAGCAGGACTATAAAAGACACCAAGTAACATGATATTTCTGAGCGGAGAATCGAAAAGAACTATCTTGTTTTGTGACCATGACGGGCTGCCCACTCGACACTCTTTTTGCTTTTTATCATTTCGCGAGTGGCATCGATGTGGGTCGGGCTGGCGAACCCTTTTTGTTGAAACGCTTGGCCGGCATGATGAATACTAATTTGTTTTTATTATGAACGACAAAAGCTATAATTTACTTTCTCACCAGCAACAATGAAAGTTTTCGAGGTTTTATTTTTTAAGAAAGTATGAGAAAAAAATAATGACATTTCCGGCAAAGCGGTATTTCATTCTATGTTGCATATTGCTCCGATCTCCCGCCTCCATTTTTATTTATTTATTTATTTTAATAAAATCAAGCTTATTAAATACATAGTTAATTCTTCATTTTTCCTTAGATTCAAATAATTTGCTTATAAAAGTAAAATTCCTTCATTTCGATGTCAGAAAAGGGTCTGTAAAGAATTTGATTTGAAGTATTTAAAAATATACTCTGTTTTATTCAGTCTCCCTCTCTCTCTCTCTCTTTGCTATACTGACACCAGACGCGTTGTTAAAATAAAATTTTCAATACGTATCTCAATCGCCACTTGCACTGAAAAAATTGAACTCTTTATCTAAACATCCAATCATTTTTACATGAAGTAGAGAAGGCAATGTCGTTCTTTTTAATGACTCGTTCTCAGAGGATCCTCCATTTTTTACTCGTCCATTTAAAAAAGTTGTGAGAGGTCTCTCTGCTAGAGTTGCTCACGTACATCGAAAATATTTCATAACATCATTAATATTATTTGAGGAAAATCAACTAAAATTAGCTAATAGTATAAAAATATGCTAATAAAAATTTAATCAAAAAGTATTTTATTTAGGTTCAGATGTATTAAGTAGTTATAATAGTTCGTTTTAAAAGATATTTCTCGGTGACCGAGTTGTAAAATATGTGTTTTCCATTCCAAAAGTCGCAGTTTGATTCCAGCTTGGTACAAATTTAAATGAGTAAATTTATTTCAAAAACAACATAATAATAAATAAAGTTAAAAACAAGAAGTTCCGTCTAGAACTAAACGAGCCTTTTCCCCATCTCAATACCCTACTTTCTAATTTTTAATTTTTCGATATTCATTTAATTATTTTATTTATTTTTGACTTTTTTTTTTTTTTTTTTTTTGTTTATCGCGATATTTTTAAGGTGCATTAAGCCTTTTTTCATGCTTTTTTCTTCTTTTTCTGACTTTTACTGGGAAAGTAGGCTAAAAATGACGTGACGTCAGAAAATTAGCAAAGTTTATCTTTAAAAAAAAACAAATACCGTCCTCTAAAAATTTTTCAATGCTACAAAAATTGTAATATACAATTAAAAAACAAATAATGAACTTCGTGAAATAATGCATAAATTCTAAATTGAAATATCGTACGTCCAAATGCGAGGTGAAAATAAAACAAAAAATTTTGAAAAAAAAAAATAGAACCGACTTCAAAATTGCTCTAAAAAGTGAAAAATAATTTTATTCTTTAAACACTATCGATAATACTTTTAAACATAATTTTTGAAGTTGGCGCAAAAACGATCGATAAAATCATTCACAGCCATAACTCAACTACAAGTATAAATTTAACCAGGTCCAGTTTCTTCACTACCACATGCATTACGCATTGATGACAGCATATTTGAGTAACGATATAAATGTTTTGTTCCTAACTTTGGATGATTTTTTGATAAAAATATGAACGAAGCATGTTTACAATGGATTTTACTTTTTGTTTTTGCTCCAACTTCAAAAATTATGTTTAAAAGTATTATCGATGGTGTTTAAAGAATAAAATTATTTTTAACTTTTTAGAGCAATTTTGAAGTCGGTTCTATTTTTTTTTTTTTTTTTTTTTTTTTTTTTTTTTTTTTTCAAAATTTTTTTATTTCATTCTTTTTAGTGTAAATGTAGATATTTCAGTAAAAGTAAGAAGTTACCTTGTAAGAAGTTCGGCTCTATATCACTGTATTGCTTTAGAAAAGCCTTTATTCAAAATTATCATTACAATTACTATTAATGTTACTGTTATATGGCACCGAACTTTTATAACAATGAGTTTCATATTGTCGCGTAGATGAAGATAGCGAAGACAATATAGCGAAGACAATGTGAAAGCCAAATGAAGCGAATACTCGTTAGTCTCAACTCGAGATCTTTATTCAGAACCACGAATGAACGTTACATCTCCTTATATACGACTTGAGAAAGTGCTGGAACTTTCCAGACTTGGAAAGATACAGAAATTAATAGAACATTCGAGAAAATACGGGAAACAGTAGAAACGAAATTTTAGTAAAATTCACTGTGTCCTAGTCGGGATTTGAACCCGGGTCGCTCGTGTGGGAGGCGAGAATTCTACCACTGAGCCACCGTTATCCACGGATGAAAAGTGCGATTTTCGCTACAATATCATTTTAATCATTTAATAGGGAAATTGCATAAAATTTACTGTTTTTTGCCCATCACTTTTTTTCTAAAGAACAAATACGGTCAAACAAAGTAATGGGACCTAAGTTGAGCTATCCCCTATCCATTAAAAAAAGAATCATCAAAATCGGTTCACTAGGTGAGACGCTATGAGTGGACAAAAAAAAAAAAAACATACATACGGTATGAACTGATAACCGCCTCCTTTTTGAATTGAACCCGGGTCGCTCGTGTGGGAGGCGAGAATTCTACCACTGAGCCACCGTTATCCACGGATGAAAAGTGCGATTTTCGCTATAATATCATTTTAATCATTTAATAGGGAAATTGCATAAAATTTACTGTTTTTTGCCCATCACTTTTTTTCTAAAGAACAAATACGGTCAAACAAAGTAATGGGACCTAAGTTGAACTATCCCCTATCCATTAAAAAAAGAATCATCAAAATCGGTTCACTAGGTGAGACGCTATGAGTGGACAAAAAAAAAAAAAAAAAACATACATACGGTATGAACTGATAACCGCCTCCTTTTTGAAGTCGGTTAAAAAGAATAAAGATTTTAAATGTGTAAATAAATCAAGAAATAAAATAAGAGAGAGAGAACTATAAAATAACTATCATCGTTCAAAAGGAACGGTCGTTCCCTTTTTAAGATATTGTATTGTAACAATATTTTAAAAAGTCATCTAACAAAATCATTTTAAGGAGTCGCGGTCATTTAGAACCGTTCGTTCATGAACGACACGTACCTAGCATTAAGCAAAGGCAGATAAAATTAGACATAAAATGCTATGAACATTGTGCACTCTTGTTTCGAAGTTCAAGAGAATCATTTCCTCTGTAAGAGAAAATACGGTCTTTGGGACAAATTATTTATGTCCTATAGTTCTAGGAATTTCTCGCAATTCTGAAACACGTTTAAACAAATGACGTGCGTAGTTTTCACTTAGGTCATGACTTGTTATACGTATTTAGGAGAAACAATTAAACAAATTCTCATGTAAGAAATAAGAAATAAATACTTTTATGCCAAACGGTAAATTGCTTTTACATTGAGGCAGTGAGATGCAAAATGATGTAAGTGGCAAAATTAAAAATTTGGAGATAACCAATACAAATGGTATTTTAGGTGAACCTGTCCTCTGTTTTGGGGCAAGAGATAGTACTAGTAGCCCTGATAGCTGCAGCTGTACAGCATGATTTAGAAAAACTTTTCAATGAAAGCCTACCTAGGACCTTATCTTTAAACGCATTTTACTCAAAACTTGAAAATGTCCACTGACATCCCTTTGCTTCTCACTGCCTCATATGCTTTTACATTTTTCTCTGAATCAAAAAATTATTTCAGAATAAAAATTGTATGGTTTTCTGTGCCGAAATAAAAGTCTTTTAACTGAAAATTTTCAATTTTCTGCTCACGTGTGAAATTAAAATGGTGCGATTGAGAGAGAGAGAAAGAAGTACGTACTTATTTCTCCAACAACTTCATAACTTTTTGCTGGTGTTTTTAATACAGTTGCTCGTCAACGGTTTTGCTAAAATTTAAATCCTGGCGTAGTTTTGATTTTCTATTTCAATTATACACTAAATAAGTCTCGGAATAGGTTATTTTCTTCAGAAAATTACAGTATTTTTTATTTATTTATTTAATTTTTTTCTTTTATTTATTTTTTATTTTTTTCTTGGCGCTTCATCTGGAACATCTATACTAATATACAGGGGCGGCATTTCAGCATTTCATTTGGGGGATCAAGTTTCTTAAATATGTATTACCACAGTGCGGTACCAAACACACATTAGCTAACAGGAAGTGCTCATAAAATCGGTTTGGAATAAAAATTAGTGTTTATAAACAATAAAAATTTTGATTCGTTTTCTAATAAGTTATCATACAAAACATCTCGATACTAAAGTTTTTATACCTTTTGGAAAAACTTTAATGCTTGATTTTTGGAAAAATGGAAGAGCAAGGAATCGTGTTACTAATTTATCAGTGCCCACTGTCGAGCTGTTTTGCCAGTACAGCTAAATGGAAAAGTTTTTTTTTTGCCTATTGTACTTTGAATATATAATTATCTAACCTCCTGAGATATAAAAAAAATCTTCCTCTACCAGGAGCTGATTGGAATAATAAAAAAATAATTGAAGTAACAAAGTTATGTATGAAAACACTTTTTATATCTTGCTCTTCAAAATCACTCTGGCAACTTCAAAAATTGTGAGGAGCTTAATTTTTCATCATTGAATAATCTAATCTCGTCGGCGCTCTCAGCTTCAATGAGATGTCATCTCACTCCAGCTCTGTTATTCACTATTCTAGACTGATGAGTCCATAACAAGGACGAAACTGGGTGTGATAACCGGTCTGTGGGTATATTGCTTGTAATTTTTCTTGCCTCATGCTAAAAATTTTACTCATAATTGAAACATTTTATTTTTCGTTTTCAAAATCCAATCCAGATAATACAGAGCCAACCACACAGAAAAATAATTATCACCAAATCTTGTGTTAATTTCATTCGAAACTGAATCTATTACTTCATACAAAATATTAAAAAATCAATGTTTGACTTCACATCATCATGTGCATTTTTGTCACGTTGTTTCTTTTTCATCTGTTTAAAATTGACTCCGAGGAAGAATTTTTTTGAAAAGTTTCTTGATTGATTAAAATACAATAAATACATCTACGTAAAATCTATTTTCAGTTTCAATTGTAGATTGAACTATGGTAGTACGAACGCACAGATCAATTGTAGATTGAACTGTGGCTTGAATAGTCCGAAAATTAAGGGTGGCGGGTTGAAGATGTCTTGATAGAGTAAAGCGTTTTTCACAAAGACTTTCCTCAATACAAACAAATTGAATAAATATTCAAACGAAGTCATACATGCTAAAGGGCATGAGCTTTTTCATCATTGAAAGAGTCGTTTTGCAATAATTCTTCAAGTCGTCAAATCACTGCTTTGAAGTTATAGAGAAATGTTTTATGGTTTTAACTCTTGAATACCATCTTGATTGCATAATTATAGAGCCCCATAAAAGGTATTTGTTGATATGCTTTTTTTATTCAATAATCACATGCATTTTTAAGAAGTTTCTATGAAAGCATATAATGCATTGAGTAGCTGAAACGTGTTTCTAGCAGAAGAAAGCGATGAACACTCATTAAATGAATATATACACTTAAAAAATGAGCGTAAAAGTGAATGTAAAATATCAAGGAATATTCTTGAGTAAATCATGTAGCCACACCACTTTGCACAGCCTCTCATATTGGACATACCATCGTTACACTGGGCACGCAAGTATGAAATATTTAGCCTATATGAGGAAATTTCTTTTTTAGTTGAAATTAACCATGGTTCTCTATCAGCTTTCTCTGTTCTGAAACGGACGGAGAATACTTCATGAATTTCTAAGTCATCATCCAAATAACGAAAAACACTTTTTGTAGTATGGCAATGTGTCGAGTTTCAAATATCTGAGAACTAGCGAGATTTTTTAAAATGAACATTGATTTCCGACTTACATAAATTGAATTCACCCATTTTCTATCATTCTGCTCAAAAAATTTGGGGTTGCGACCGCCCCCTCTTGACCTCCCTATTTGCCGCCCCTGCTAATATATTATAAAGAGAGAGGGCGGAATTTTTGTGTGTTTATATGTTCGAGGTAATCTCCGGCACCACTGCACCTATTTGGAAAATTCCTTCACTATATGAAAGGTGCTTTCTTACTGAGTGACATAGGCTGTAATTCGAAAAAATCCGATAAGTAGTTCTTTTTTTATTCCAATTTAGGCCCAAATTTTACATAAATTACCGGATATGGGAGTGAAAAATTACTTGCACATATTAATATTATATATCGTTGAAAAGGGTAGAATTTTTCGCGTTCTAAACAATTTGTTTCAATGCTCTAACTTAATTACGGTGGGAGTAATTTGCATTTTTAGCTCGACATTTTTTAGGTTAGCTGAAATTTAGTCATTTCTTTCTTCATTAAATCTATCAATAAAAAGTGAAGGAATTGTCCCACAGTTTTCTTTTTGACACCATTGGAAAAAGCGACATTTTTTTACTCCAGATCTCTCTCGACCTGTGGTCGAAAAACTTAGCTTCTATCTTCAAAGGAAAAAAAGTTAAAAAGAGTTTTTAAATCAAGTTCGAAAAATTTCATTTTGATTCAGGTTGTCAACCATTTTATTCTCGCGTTTCCACGGTTACGCTTTTTGAATCCATTGTTTCATTTCTTATTTTGCATTTAATTTCTTAAACTTATTTTATTTCGTGTTTCCATGATTACGCTTTTAAAATCCATCTTTCGCATTATTTATTTAAGTTTGATTGCTGAATATATGTCACTTGACACAATTTTTTTTTCTGAAGGTATACCGTGCAAAGTCGGCAACGCAGCTCTTAATATATAAAGATTTAAAAGCTACTGTTAATGTGATTTTATACTTTTTTGTTTGTTTGACGAAACATTTATTATTGCCAAAGAAAAAACATCCGCTTCACTCGCAAAAGGGCTGGGTTCCGGTAGCGTGGTCGCTTGGCGCGTTAGGCACTGAGCAGTTCAGTCTAGGATTATTGTTCTAAAGCAACCGTAAATGTAATTCATTGTTTTGGCGATTTATTTTGAAGGAAAAGAAACTTTTGATTTGTTTTTATCCGAGTGAAATGTACGACATTTTTTTTTTTTTCTGACGTTGATTTTTGAATGTTCCACTGGATATTTTTTTTTTTTTTCGTTAGACGGATGATGGATTATGACAGCGTGGATGCTGGGCGAGTTAGGCGATAAACAATAGAGTTGCGGAATTATTTTTACATTTGAAGGATATTATTTGATGTCTTTTTTTTTTTTTTTTGGCGAAATATTTTAAATTGCAGTAAAAACCGCTTCACTCGCTAAATACAGTTTTAAAGCAACTGTAAATCTAATTTAATGATTTGACAGAAAGGTTTAAATTCTAAAGAAACTTTAATAGTTTTTTTATTTTATTTTATTTTATTTTATTTTATTTATTTTTTTTATTATTATTATTATTTTTTTTTTTTGAACAGGTGCGTACGCATTTATACAAAGAAAAATAATCATTTCACATCAGAGGGGGGGGGGGAGGGGGCGTCATTTTTTTTTATTCAACGGACTTCCATTAAATTTTTAGCACGGGCATTTCTGTGCGGCTACTGCTAGTTATGAATAAATCGCTAATAATATTCAACTGATCATCAAACACAATAAGCTAGTAGCTATTATTTTCATTTCATTTGCGTACTTACATTCTCTGCATATTTATTCTTTCTGGAGGTCTTAATTATTCATCACCAGATTCGTATTTCCGTCACGGGATACCCTTATTCATCAGACGACTAACATCTAAAGTGTCGCATTTCATTTGTATGTCATTTTTCGATGATTTCATATTCTGCATGAATTCATTACGAGGCGTTATATATTAATATTCTTCTTGAGAAGTATAAAATAAAAATATGTGTCGTGTCTTTGCTTTCAATTTCTACTTGTGTATTTCTAAATGTTTGCTTTCAGGTTGTTGTTATTATTTTTTTTCCCAAAAGCTTTTTATTTTCGAGTATTAAATCTTAAAAAAGCAATGCAGATTAACCCATTGTTGGTGAGATGGGGTGTCTTACGCCCCATACGAATTGAACTTTTGCATCCAAGTGTTTTGAAATGTTTGCCTGTATGGCTTTATACGAAAATGTATGTGGTTTACGGTGTAGGGTCTGGTGGGGTAAAGTGGCCATAAAATCGCAGGTTTTCAACTTACGTGGATAATAAATACAACAAATTCTTTAAACACTTAAAAAAATTTTATTGTTATTTTACATTACATTATTAAAGAACACGGTACATTGAATTTTAGGAAGAAAAACATTGATTTTAGTAGTTTTATAGCACTTTCTTTTCCCTATGTTTTTATGACCACTTTACCCCATGGGGTGGGGGAAAGTGGTCATAGCATGGGGTAAAGTGGTCATAATTAAAAATAGATGCAAAACCATTTTAAATAACCCTAAAACTTGTATATTTCGGTTGTTTTTATAGTTACAAGTATATTTACGAGTACATGTGTGCATGCACGAATATATTCGTGTGTTATACACGAGTAAACACATTCCTATATGAGCAGATACATGTATACACCAGATATATGCATGCACGTGCCTACTCAAGTATATACGTGTATTATACTATATAAGCATATATACGAGTACATAAGCATGTATACGTGATTACCTACAGGAGTGTATACGTGTCTACATGAGTACATACGTGTCACGTGTATACACGTGCCATGTGTACACGAGTATATACGCGTATAAACGAACATCATATGCGTGTATGCACTTGTATCTCGAGAAAATAAGTGCATACTTGAGTATATATGTGTATAGTAGACGTATATACGCATATATGTGTACATACATACATATACGGGTATACACGAGTTAATTCGTGGATACATCCCGTGCGTCTTTGGTATGTATCTACTCACGTATATATAATATGAAAGCACAAGTATTTTTGCAGTAAACGCGTAAGCACGATCATATACCTGTATAGACGTATACCGTTCATTTACATGCATACACCAGTACATGTATGTATACACGAGAATATACGCTTATATACATGTCGGCCTACAGAGTGAATTTAAGCTCTTGGGCAAAAATCAAAGGGGTGTGAGAGAGAAGGATAAAAAGCCAAGAATCATAAGGAAGTTATGGCGCACTACATGCACAAAAAGCCAGAAACTGATGGATGCAAAGCAGGGCAGAAATTTGTTGCACAAATTTTAATTTACCTAATATTTTAGTTTTTAAGAATATTTAGAGCAGTTGTTAAAAGTTACGGCCTGTAGTAGCATCGCAACAAAGGCGCAGCGGCTGATGAAAGTTTTTCAAAAGTCTCGTTATTGCAACAGAGAGTGCTTTGTGATTGAAAGGCACATGTATTACAGCTGCAGGCCGCAAATTTCATCAATCTCTTGAAAACTTTCTTGAGACCTAAAATGTTGTGTAAAATTGTCTTTGTGTAGTAAATTTATGACTTTTTTTGCATCCATCAGTTTCTGGCTTTGCATGCATGTAGCGCGTCAGCATTGTGTTTGTGACCATATGTTCCTTATGATTCTTACTTCTTATCCTCCCTTCTAACACCTTTTAATAATTTGCTCAAGAGTTTAAACTCACCCTGTATACTTGTATTTGTTATGCAAAGTGTCTACTCGAGTACGACTGCGTATATTACATGTCTACCTGAGTATATAAGTTTTCATGTATATACGAGTATAAGCGAACATATACGTGTATAGTAGAATGTATAGCTGTATGGATAAAAAAATACTTGGACATACCCATTATACGTATTTATTGGCGCATTTATGTGAATATGCCTATGAACGTGCCTACACGAGCATTTATGCGTATATATACGCATATACTCGTATATTTAACCCCGTTTACTGTAAAAACAACAAATATTAAGTAAAACTAATATTTAATCTGTATCTGCTTTTATACTTAAAGATTAAATGACATTAGAAGAACAATATTCGTTAAGCCTAATATTATGACCACTTTACCCCATCTTACTTAAATTGTTCTAAAAAATTACCTAAAATAGATTCAGCTAACTACTAACGAGTAAGAGTTCTTGAGACATGTAGGAAGCTTCCTGTGCAGTCAATCTGTTCCTAATTCTAACAAACAAAATTTCCCAAGGAAGTTAAAATAGGTGTTTAGATTTGAAAAAATTTCATATTCATGCAAAATATTTTTTTAACCAAATAAAATTTTGCCAGTTGTAAAATTTTGTATTCAAAAAGTAGTTTCTAACTGCCCTACTCTAAAATAAAATTTTTACATTCATTCGAACATTTATTTCCAAGCTATAGCCATTTATTTGACGTATGACCACTTTACCCCATTGACCACTTTCCCCCACCAGACCCTATTCTTTTAGATGTATTGACATAAATACATAGCATATTAGGGCTGTGCGATATACCGATATACCATCATGTATCGATATATATCTACTTCCGCGATAACGATATTTAGATTTCGAACCATCCGATGTATTGTTTGAAAAGAAAAGTACGGGACTTAATTTCGAAAGAAACAAAGATTAGAAATTAAAATACTGACTTAAAAATACAATCTTTCATAGCTCTGTCTGATGGGTGAGTTTGAAATTTTCAAGATATTTTCTGCATTCTTCGAACAGTTATTTAATTTTTAATTATAGTAAAAGGGAAAAGTTCACAAGGTCGCCGAAGGTAAATGTGAGCCCCTTTGTCAGTTAGGTCTCCAGATCCCCTCCCCCTATAAAGTTTTCAAAACTTATACTACTACCAATCAGAGCGGGGTCCTTCAAGGTCCCCCGCTCTCTTTCTGACAAAGCTGACATGGCCTCTCGTAGGCCCATAAAAGTGAACGTATATTGTTTAAGAAAGCATCCTAATGCAACAATTAAAAATTAACCAATTGAGGCATCAACACGATTCATAGTTCAAATTAAACATAAACTATTGATATTGCGCTGAATAAAATGTTTAAGAAAAATATTGAACAGAAATATTTTCATTTAAAAAAAAATGAAAAACGAAAAAATCCTAATAAGAATACTTATGTCGCACAAGAGGGAGGCAAACCCATTTTTTCAGTTCTGAACGAATATAACTTTAATTCCGATATTAAGAAGAAAAATATTAACGCCCTTCATAACACAAGGCAAAACGATCTGATGAAATCTCGCTTCGCTGGCAATAACGAAACTGAAACTTCCTAATTTCCCCAGAACTAGCGATTTTTTGGCATATACGAGTTGACGGAACTTCTGGGTGCATGCGCGAAAATAGGGTTTTTATGCAAGTTTTACGCATTAACGTATTTGAAGTTGTAATTATTATAGCAAAGCGAATCCGAGCATACTTACGGTTTTACGTTACATCAGATTGAAAGATTTAAATAAAATATTGAATTGAATATTTAAAACTTTTTCGTTGCGAAGAACTTTCGTCATTCATTGAGCTATGCCATTCGCACGCCCTCCCCCCCCCCCCCCGTCCAGGAAAGTTTTGAATTAGAGAAATAATTGTATTTATTATGTTTGGAAATGTTTTTTGTTGTTTTTCGATCCTTTGCAAACCCCCCCCCCCCCCTTCCCCAAGAATATATCGATACATCGAAAATATCGATATTTGGAGAGCGATATATCGCAGTATTAAAATTCTGATATCGCCCAATCCTATAGCGCAGAAATCATTCCAAATTTTTCCCATTGTAATTTGCTAAATTATGTGTAGCGCACACGAAACATAATGTTAGCGTTACATGCACATCATTTCTGGCGCTGTAGTTCGAAAAAGAATATTTGGGGAACGCAGTTTTTTTAGTAGAAGTCATAATTGACAAATTTTTGGAAGGCTAAAATAATAATAATAATAATAATTAAGATTATTTAGCTTTAATTCAAAGATCAATCTTTTTTTCCCTTCCCCTTTTTTAAAAAAACTGGTTTGAAACTAATTTCTTGTTCATTATTTTTACAATAATAAACGAAATATTTTGGGGAACGGTGTGTTATTGTAACTTTATTGGCCTTTGGAATGGTGTGACTCCATTGGCTTCTTGTTTAAGCATGCCATGTTTTAACAGCGAGAGCTAATATAGCATCATACGTATACAGTAGAACCTTTCAATAAGGGACACTAAGGGGACCGGAAATTTTGTCCCTTAAATAGAGGTGTCCCTTCTTCGGAGGTATATGAAATGATGCATGCAGTATATTAACTTGGTATAATTTCGTACTAAACATATACTATTAGCATTTAAGATAAAATGCTAAAAAATGATTTACACTGAATGGAATTCAAAATAAATCGAAATTTCAAATGTTATTCTTTTCATAATTAAAATTTAATAAAAAAATTTGGCAATGGTTAAGTTTTGTAACATACATGAATTATTTTATTTTGAAGTAATTTCATGACTGAACATGAATGTGCATGAACTTGTTCGATTTCATGGAATTTAAAATTTAATAGAATTTAAATTTCAATCAGTATTCACATTTCAAGCTTTTTATTACGAAGCTATTCATGAGCCGTTGATTATCCTTCGGCTGTCAGCCTACTTTTAAAAAATACTAAGGAGATAAAACATGCATGCAAATTTTCGCAACAATTTCACAATACATCATATTTGTAAACGTCAATGTCAAACTTTCATCAGTTGAATTTTAGATTCTTAAATTCTAGACAATTCAATAATTTATATGATGCATTTATTCATTAATTGTTGTAAGTTTTCTCTGTAACTGTCCCTTAAATAGAGTGTCCCTTATTCAGAGGCAAATACATGGAGGTCCCAATTCAAAGGGACTGGGACCAGAAAAAATGTCCCTTAAATAGAGGTGTCCCTTATTTGGAGGTGTCCCTTACAGGAGGTATTACTGTATTTGTAAATTCAAAAACATTTTAACTACCAAATATCCGGGTGAGCTGGTCTTTTGAGACAAACCTAGAGATAAGGGAGAGAGGCCAAGCTCCATTTCGATCAGTGCAAGATAAACTTTTAATTTCAATCGAAGAACTATTATAAAATATGTGTAATCTTCATTCCAAACGCTTTTATAACGTAATTAATCTGGACGAACAAACTATATGGTTGTCAAATAAAAACTAATAAAAGCTAATATTTTCTTATACATTTTACGATATTTTTCTAAACTTCTTATGCTTAAATCTGATATCTTGCAGCTCCTTTACAACCACAGGACTAAATATAGCAAAAAAATTCACTTTTATGAGATAACTCTTTGATGATCATAAGTGGTTGCCACTCCTGAATTTTTCGACTCTTGAGAAAATGCTTGCGAGAAACAATGCTTAGATTATCCTTCAATGCCTCTCTTTATTTTTGCCTACTTCTATCTGTCAGAACTTTTCTCTCGGCAGGGGATTTTCTTCTTGAAATTGAACTTTTACATTAATGTGGCCAATCAATGAACTTTTGGCTAGATAATCGCTTGAGACTTCACATCGAACTTTCGCTTGAACACATACCGATGTGTATGAATTTCTTAAGACATAGCTTAGAAATAAAAGTAAATTTCCCTCCTACTTAAGAAATAAATAAATACCTTCGTGCTAAGACGTAATGAGAAATAACCAACGTTTTGTAGCAGAAATATGCAGATTACTGCAAATACGTGTTTCGGAGTTTCAAGGAACCTTTTCTTCAATGCAAAATTGTAAGCTTTTGCTTATTAAGACATCTGGTATGATTTTACGCAAAGATCTTACGCAAATATTTTTTACTTCCTTTCACAAAAAAGGAAGTATTGTATTCGCGAAAAAATGTTCACTCAAAAAATCAGCCTTAATTCCCATTTTGCTCACCCCCAAATGAATGTTGAGGTTTTTTTTCGACCCGACCACATGTACATGTGTACCTAAGAACGTATTGAAGCCCGAAATATCCATTTTGACGTTTCCCGAGTTAATTACAACGAGTTTTCTCGTGACGTCTGTATGTATGTGCGTATGTGCGCATGTATGTCGCATAACTCAAGAACGGTATGTCCTAGAAAGTTGAAATTTGGTACTTAGACTCCTAGTGAGGTCTAGTTGTGCACCTCCGCTTTTGGTTGCATTCGGGTGTTTCTAAAGGAATCTTTTGCACCTTTTTGAGGGGAAATCATCGTTAATTTCGATGCAAAGTCGGTGTTATAATTTGGCGGACACTTGGCGATATATCGCCAGTCTTTTGGTCGCCAAGTTCTGTCGCCAACTTGGCAACAACTTACGATTAAAGTTAACTAAAGATGTGTTAAATAGTATCTGGGAATATGAAAGTGCTACTTCTTGAGCGATGGAAGTAGCACTCATATTAGACTGGTTTTTGGAAGGATAACTCATATGAAGCAGTGAGAAGCAAAGGAAGGAAAGTGTACATTTCAAGTTTTGAGTAAAAACGCATTTAAAGACAACATCCTATGTAGGCTTTCATTGAAATTTTTTTCTAAATCATGCTGTATAGCAGCAACTACAAGGGCTACTAGCAGTGGCGCAGGCAGAAAATTTTTCTGGGAGGGGTTTTCAAAATCGAAAATTATTGCTTTCTTTCCCATTCATTTACAATGCGTCATTATTCAATATCAAAGAATTTCTACACATTAGTAATTATTCATTCAAAGTAACTGCTTGAAAACAATTAATAATTCGTATTAATATCACTATGAAACGAAGAAAGTGGGAAAAGGCACAGAATATTTATTATTAGTTTTACTTTAATCTTATATCCCCCTTTTTTGTGTGTGTTTTTTGCGAGATCATTTAAAACCTCCTCCTCAAATAGATTCATGTCTTTATGAATGTCAAATGCTAGCTAATAACGGTTTCGATGAGAATTGGTTAAGACCCTTAGAAAATGCGGTGCTGTAGGCTTCCTCTCTCTAGATGTCCCTAAAAAGAATTTGTGCAGTGATGGAAGTGCTGAGGGACCATGATACTCTGTAGAGGTTTATTGACACCTTTTTAGCTATCTTATTCCAGGGGGGACGTGGGTTGCTCATCATGAAATACAACTTTTATATTTAAGAATTGAAAAGTAATTTCTGACTGCTTCCCGATCCCAGTCATTAAAAGCATTAAGATGTTTTGTTGAAACCTATTCCGCTTGGAAAAGCTCAAATACTCTGCTTTTTGCCCTTGATTTTAACGGAGGAAATGCATGTGCTTGTGATCTGGGAGGGGTTTTAACCCCAAAACCCCTCCCGTGGCTGCGCCACTGGCTACTAGTACCATCTTTTGCCCCAAGACAGAGGAGAGGTTCACCTACATTGTGTACTGGTTATCTCCAAATTTTTAATGTTGCCTCTTGCATCCCTTTTAGGGATTGCAATACCGGGCCAAAAATTGAATACTACCAGTATTCTGTATTTTTAAAACGTGATACCTTAATGCCGGTATTTCAAATTTCTCAAAAATTGCTTGAAAACTATAGTTTCGTTGCCACATTTCATAACTTTGTACAAAAATTGTAATATTATGAAAACGTACTGTGAACAAATATAAAATGAAGGAACAAATGTCATAGTAAAAAATCAATACTAGTAAAAAACATCTATTGAATTGTCTCTAAGCCTGGAACTCATTTTTAGGCTCAACTTTCCTACAGTTGAAACTACTCTTTCTGAATTCACGCAGGTCGGTGGTACTACTGTTAACAATGCGTGATACCCCTCCTCTAATTTAATTGCCTAAAAGTATTTTATCTTCAAAAAAAAAATCGGTCTGTTGCATGTCATTTTTGGATAAACCCTTTTGTGTCAGTGCTTGTGTTTCTTTCTTATTGTGTGTTTTTCTATTATTCTTTTATTTTAAAGCTCGTTGAAATTTCTTTTCTGAGAGACGATACTTTTCCAATATTAACATCATTTTCTCTTGAACAGGATGGGTTTGTGTTTACTTTTTATTACTCCTTTCGTTTGAAATTTACGATAAACTTGACTAAATTTGATCTTGTTGGTTTCTATTATTCGTTTTAGCTTTCTTTTCAAAGTTCTTTGCAATTATATAACTATGTAAATATCTGAAAATATCTTTGAATTCGTGGAACCTATTTATGCTATTCCTCTATGCAAATTTTCAAGGCAATATATGATTTCTAAATATTATCTTGCCAAGCATAAAGCCAAATAGCGAGACGGCACAACAAACCAATACTGGTGCCAACAAACTGCCATTTGTAATGCTTACATGAAACACTTTTTGTCAAAATTTAGTACAGTTCAGACAAATATTTAAGAAAAAAAATCAAAAAGCATTCCTGCAATTGATGATTTGAACAAATTGTTCATCGGACAAGGGGGGTTCAAATTTACACTCGAAATTAACTTTCCCAAAAGGGAGAATGGAAAGGAATCAGGGGAAATGGCGATCAGGGAATGGAAAAAATAAATACATGGTGCACAAAATACTTTTGTTTAATGATATTCTATTAGTTCATTCTTTTGAAGCTAAATTTTTACATCAATAGATTGATTTCGGGGAAAATAAATGTACATTTAATGATTACGGTTCTGTATTATGGGAAAATAAATACATCTTACTACTATTATATATGCGAAAGTTTGTATGGATGTATGTATGTTTGTTACTCTTTCACGCAAAAACTACTGAACGGATTTTGATGAAACTTTACAATAATATAGCTTATGCATCAGAATAACACATAGGGTAGTTTTCGTCCCGTTATGGGGGGCAAAACCCCCTTTGGGGCATTAAAACACAATTTTCGTATAAATTCTCTAATATGGGGATGAAAAAATACTTGCACATATTTACATTATGTGTCCATCGAAAGCTCTGATTTTTCTGCTGAAGGTGGCACCTGTTCGAAATTTCTAAGTAGAATAAAAAACGAATTATGAGCTTTTTAGTTCCTTGTTCGAAGGCTTTCCTCAACTCAATACAGTATTTAGTGTATCATCTCAACTCCCTGTCGATAGCGAATATTGTTGTATTTTTTGACTATCTTTAATTTTGTGACTGTTCAAGGCTTTTCTCAAGTCAAATCTTGGAGTAAGATTTTTTTTGCACAAGATTGGCAAATAATACATGGATTTGGCTGATTATTTTCCATTTTAATGCAACTTTGAGGCAATTAATGCGTTGTTTTTTATTTATTTGTGTTGACTGGGTATTTAACCGATCAGCAGGAATCTAGCCAAACTTTTTTTGTGGAATCATTTCAATAGCTAAGGCATTTAGCAATTTTTTCAACTGTCGCCGTTTGTGAAGCTAAAGAGTACGTAATACTGTTTCTCGGTTTTCACCATGTAACCAAATATCGCTATTTCTTTAATATTTCTTTCTTAAAATTTGTTAACAGGTAAAATATTTCGCCAACTAAATCAACAAAATCCATAAACAGCACAAAAACTTCCATTAATTTGGCTTTGCGCACAATTTCAAACAATTGAAAAGTTTTTACTATTTATTGGAAACATTTCGGGTAGCAACATTTTATAATCACCAGGAGTATCTCAGTATTTGGCGACACTATCTCTTCGATGAAAGTTAGTAACACACAGTTTTACAAAGTAGGGAGGGGGAGCCTCATTTAAGGTATCCCAATACGATTAATGCAAATTTAATAACATTTTAAATCGCAGTAAGGGATTACGGGCGGTTAAGTTTTATTTCAATAGCAATATGAAAAAAGTTTTAGACTAAGTTCGAAAAAAAAAAGATAAATCTTTTTAAACAAATGAAGTTTCATTTCATATTTTGGAAATTCGTCAAATTTGTATATGCTTAAGTATCGTTTTTTCGTTTCTAAAAGAGTACTATTTTGTTCTTCATATTTATTGCCATTTTACTTTTATGGGTTAGGAAGGAGCTCGATTTTTAATGACGTCAAAGTTTTGAATTATTTCAGTTATAGCAGAGAACGAATAAAAGTAGCGATTGTTTCTCATAATTATTACAGACCCAGGCAACGCCAAGTATTTTTCCTACGTACAATTATCTGGTAACTAAATAAAGTTATGAAATAGAGTCTGCCCCCTACCCCCAGTCAAAGATTTATTTTTCGCCAGGAACGACCAAATACATGCAAACATTTTCTTTACAGCATCTTCTGTTCGGAATTAAAAATCATATCTTATGAATATAGATTAACCAAATATTTTACGCAGTTTCATAAACTTGGCAAGTCTCTGCCGAATGTGGTGAATTACTGCCGAATACTGTGGTCCTTTGGCGATTAATAATGGATTTGGATTTATTATTTTATATTTTAACGCTGCTTTTAATTACAAAAAAATAAAATGAAACTAAACAAAATGACATTTTAAAAACTTATTTGATAGGAAGAGTTATGACAACGTGTTCAGTACGAGTGTTTAAAAATTTTGGCGCTACAGCCATTACAAAAGTTGCATTAAAATGCAAAAATTCCGCGAAATTAATTTTGGAAAAAAGACCATTAAGTACTATGAGGTATTGAGGTTAAAATTAATCCACCAAATTAGTGGAACAACACTCTTAAATAACATTAAAACTACTATTAAAATGTAAATTAATCCACCAAGTTCATTTTTTATCTCCAGTCTTACCAGACGACTACGTCAGTGCATTGGCGAATTATTTAAAATTTTTATGAAACTTTTTTTTTTTGTGTGTGTATTTTTAAGGCTTAATGATGCTAATTAGGATTTTGTGGAATTAATGTCCCTATTTTAATGGCGACAATGGAGAATATTGTTCTTCCTTTTATTTTGTTTTTGATTTTTGATTTGTTTTTTATCCTAGCGGAGCTGTACTGATGAAGATTTTTGGAAATAATCATGACTGAGATTATCAGAGGGAAATGTTATTTGAAAACGCTGATAGAGACCATTCTAATAGAGACTTTTGGGACTATTGCGCGTTTTTTGTACTATTGTCCTCATTTAAATGGGAACTTAAAAAAAAATGTTGTCCTTACTCTGATTTTAATGGTATTTTCACTCTGAACCTTTTGGTATTGTAATCAGGACCGTTTACGTTATTTAGAAACAGTTGATTTCCTTCTGATAGGGATTTTAAAGGTTTGATGTTCTCACTCTAAAGCATGGGCGGATTTATGGGGGTCAGAGGGGGGCAATGCCCCTCCAGTTTTGGGAGGACTTTATGTAGTAACAACACATCTTCCAAAAATTTAAAAAAAAATCATTATTTTTTCGTTTTTGAATAGTTCAGAAGAGCATGGGTGGATTTATGGGGGGGGGGGGGGCAAAGGGGACAATGCTCCCCAGTTTTGGGAGGAGTTTATATAGTAACAACTTATCTTCCAAAATCTTTTAACAAAAAAAAATCATGATTTTTCTTTTTTGAATAGGAAGTTAAAGTTTATTTTTTCTTTTAAACTTAAAATAGCCGTTTCTTACAAAGTTTGAACAATACTGTACAAGTGTATAATCTACTACTCAATTTCAGAGGCTGAAAAGTGAAATTATTGATAGGTTCTAAAATCCCTGAAAAGAATTGGCGCAGTATAGCCTGCAAGGGCTCTTGAACCAAAAACCCAATCTAACCAACCAAACCTTGAAAATAATTAGACAAGTCTTTGAAACTCCTAAGCAAAGTGTGCTTCAATTTTATTTCTTATCAAGTGTATAAATTAAGAATTGTTCAAATGGGTAGTATGTTACTCTCTTGATACCTATTCTCTAAATCTGTGCACCATTTCTTTTAAAGTATTAACTTGCATCAGAAAGCACTTTTAAAGCATAAAACTTAAAAAAAAAAATTATTTGCCTATTATTTCCAATTAACCCTTATAAGACTTCAAAATGCTGAATTTTATATCCATTTTAGATAATTTCCTCCGGGGGAGTAGCCCCCGGGTCCCCTAAAACTGGAGACATTCTATATCCCACTTAAAAGGGAGCACTGCGTTACTCTCTTAATACCAGCCCCCTCTCTTTTAAGGTCAATTTAAAAAGGACAGCATAATTACACACAGTAATGAAAACGACACATAAAAAGTACAGAATGGCTTTACGCATCACAGAAAACAGACAAAAACATGGGAGGGGGGAGGGCAATTAAAAATGTTTCTCCAAAAAAAAAAAAAAAATCCTGCCCCCCCAGGAACTCAGTCCTAAATCCGCCTATGCTCTAAAGGAACATTTTTAGAATCAGGATTTGTTGTGATTGTTGACCATATTTTGGGACGATATACATTATACAATAATTTAGATAGCCGGTGTAGCGCTGGATATTATTTGACGGAGATTGGGATTACAAAGGAACTGTTTCACTTTATTTAGGAATAATTGACCTCACTCGAACTGGATTTTTTGACAATTACCCAAACTAACTTCTTTAGAATTCCTGAAGGTTTTCGTTATTTTTTTTATTTATTTATTTTTTTTTTTAATGTGTGATTTTTTTGGGTGTCTTCCCAGTTTCGCCGACATTTCATTTACCCACCTTCCCCCTGATTCTCAGTTTTAATCATACCTTTTGATACATTTAAAGGGGCAGGCAATTTGAAATGTCTGCGAAACTGGAGACAAACCATTTTTTGGTAACTATTTGACCTCTGCTTGTGTTGACCGTTAACTTGAATCGATTGAAAAAAAACTACATCAAAGTGAGCGAAGCCGCGGGTAAAAGCTAGTTTAAAATATAATTAGATTTTTAATAAGTTAAATTAAGTGAGAAAATTCTCGAATTGAAACTATTTATTAGCTTCAGTTAATACTGAAAATACCGGTATTTTCCTCAGCAAATACCGGTATTACGAAATTGCAAAATTTCTCAAAATACCAGTATTCGGTATACCGGGATATCGGTATTGCAATCCCTAATCCCTTTGCTTCTCACTGCCTCATATGTTACTTTTATGCAAAGTTGCATCAATATTTGCTAGGGGGAAAAGGCTTTTTTTTCTCTTTTGATGAAACTTTCTGTTCCAGAGAAACACGAGTGCTTCTTTTTTTAATAAAATTTGGAAGTGGTAGTTTTAATCAATTCTTTAGTCTCCAAAATTTGTGAAAAAACATGAGTTTGAATTTTTTTCGAAACAGCTGAATTGTAGTTTTCTAGTTTTTGTATTCAACCCCACGATTTGATATTAGACTACTAGAGCAAGATGCAAACCCCCCCCCCCCCCTCCCCCGTTTTTGTTTTGCGCACTTGAAAGGTAGATTTTCAACATCCACAGCCAAACACGTTATTGCAAGATGTGGATACGTGCTGAAAATTCAAATGATACAGTCGCCGCTAAAAGGAACATGGAGGAAAGTTTAGAATTATTTTTCTAACGATGAATCGGAAATTATTCAGAATTCTAATCTATTTTATTTTCGTTTATTAATGATAGCCCGAAAACTTCGATTAACAATATGAAACTAAATAATAACTGACGATATTTTACTATCGTGTTTCTGAACGGTCATTTGGCCATTTGGCCAATGTTAACAAAGCTCGACGCAAAGCTAAAAAATAGAATCAGAAACCAAAATTTGTTTGGAAACATGGGGCAGATGTTCAAAGCAGGAAGAAATATAGACAGATGTAGAATCGTTACGTCATGACCTCCAAGCACCCACCCTCTCGGCGTGGCTTAATTTTTTTCATTCTAAATATAAATTTTCTCTCCGCTGTTGTCCTGCGTTTTTAAAGCTTTGTTTTCTGTGTAAAAAATATCAAAACATTGTACCCCGTTGACGCAGTTAGAACATTTAAAAAAGCAACTATAAGTTAAAGGTTAAAATTAATCTTTTTCCGATCAAGAAAGCAAAAAAGTAGTAGTGTTTTAAAAAGGCATAAATTAACTACGTTTAGGATGTTTTTATTGTTTTTTTCCTCTTCCGATGGTACTATGTTTTTGTTGACTTGAAGCATTAACCTTGCTTTATTTTTTCTTAAATGGACAGTTTTATAATTTTCCTTCATTGAACTGGAAAAAAAACGGTGTCGTTCAGCCGGACCAGCGCAGCGGTTATATAATCAAGGCTTAATTTCTAACCAAAAAACTGCATCAACCCTACATTCTCTAGAATTTATATTTGTGCATAATTAAGTTACCGTAATTTACGTATGCAAAATCCGGACACTTTCCTCGTCTTGGGGCGGGGTGGGGGGATTGTTTCGCCGATCAACTTTTGATCATACTTGGCAAAAGAAGGGGGGGGGGTCGGCTATTTTTTCGTTTCATAGTAGAGCTTAAAATACTTTTTAAACACCTCATTTGTGTTTTGCTCAAAATGCTGTTAAAAATAAAATTCAAATTTTAATGCATTGAATATATCAAAAGGAAACTCTATTAACTTTGTGCTAAACTTTTTTTTATGCTATGTGCTAACTATGATTTAAGAAGTATACTTTTGCACCAAAACAAACTTAAAACAACATTTCTTCACTTTGAAATGAATTCCTCATAACCTCAAAATTTATGTGCTTCTGTGTTGTTCTCTTTTTGTTTTTGACCTACTTAGTTACACTATGATCAGTAGGGGGGGGGGGATAGTACAAGTCTTAAACGTGATTTTTAACAAGTAATACGAAACTTATTGAATTTAGAACTGAAGCTTAGAACAATATTAAAGTATTAATTATAAGTTATATATTAACATTTTCTGGATTAGCATAGCATCTTTAAAGAAGTTTCTTTTTCAAAGTCGAACCTGGGTTTGAAACCTGGACTGCCCATACAAAATCCACATCTGGTAAGCCTCTGAAATAACCTGTCAGAAAGAAAACGAGAAAGCAGTAGCGAAGCTCTGCTTCCAAACAATTAAAATAACTACGTATAGTTAAAATATAATCATTGTGAAGGCATTTCCTCTATGTTCTGAAATTGCATTTGAAAAAAATCTCGATTTTCTTTTCTTTTTAGGATCAATATGACCACTTATCTACCCACACTTTGAGAGGTATAGAGTTCCTTGAAAAATATAGCCAATTTATCAAAGATCGGTGTGCCATTGAAAATGAATATGCAAATAAACTCAGGTAGCTCATGTTCATATTAATTTTTAATCTTAAAAAATGGATGTAATGTTTACTAATTAGAATATATATTTATTTTTCAGGAAATTAACTAAAAATTATCATTTAAAGAAAAAGGCCGATGATGACTTGCAGTAAGTTTTTCGCTCAAATACTGAAATAACTTTATTTCTTTGTATGCATTTTATACAACAGTATTTTGATTCTTATCTATTTTAATCTTCAGTATAGCTGCTGAGAATTTTCTATTTATTACTAACTTAAATAGTATTTCTCACCTTTTGTAATTTTTTCGTTCCCCCCCCCCCCCCTTGATAAAACTTCAACAAAAAATTGGGGAGAGGGACTTATAAACTCTCTCGAAATTAAAAAGTTCCTCTCCGCAATTTTTTGTTGAATTTTTATCGAAGGTGGGGGGGAGAGAAACGCTCCCTCTAATTACTTATCCACCATACGCAATGGGAAAACAAGTGGCAATTTATATAAGGTTTTCTTCTGTAATTATTAAATTTGAATTTTAATAAGGAAGTTTATTCGTGTTAAAGTGCATACCAATTAAAATTTCTGATCGAATGCCATATTTTTGACAACAGTAGTGAATTCAGAGTGCTCAAATTACCTAAAACAGAAGACATTCACAAGGAGGCCATCTTTATTTTTAACATGCCAGAGTACAGGTCAGGGTCGAGGTTTATTTAGCAATGAAAACAAACATTATGTTGAACGAAAATAACCTCGTTATTCACCATAATACGTAGGTTTTTCAATTTTGTTAATCCATGGCTTGAAATTTTGTGCATTGAAAAATGGTATACGTCCTTTAAATTAACATCTTTTAACAAGCAAATACTGATGCCTTTAGACTACTTAGTAAGTAAAAAACTTACTGCATAGAACGTGCGTGCGAGAAACGCCGGATTTGCAAGTGCTTCGTATGGTTGATCGCGGGGAAATTAGCTTTCGTTCATAAAAAAATAAATGTTATATAAGTACAAGGAATTAAACAGCAACATTCTAACGTTCTTTATTCAGAATAAAAACGGCAATTAACGGTTATATTTTAGAAATTAAATTAATCGGATTCGCGAAAACGAACTCTTTACAAAAATCGCGATTGGCGAAAACGAACTCTTTACAAAAATCGCGATTGGCGAAAACGAAACCTTTTCGTACAAGATTCTAAAGGTTGCACTTTTCTGATCGTAAACATCTTTGTTACATTTCATTTTTCTTCTTTTGAAAATGCTCCCCCCCCCCCTCCAAGAAATTCGGCAAAGCATTTACGATTTTTCTCTTAAAGTAAGGAATCGACTTATATACACACGTATGTACTATACTTGTTTTTTACATTTCTCTTCGTGTCCATGATGACAAAACTGTGTGTTCATCTGTGAAGGAGAGTTAAAATTCATGCTGTGAAATTCAAAGTTTCCAATTTTTACATTTACTTAAAAAGAGCAATTAACATTAATTTCAACCTTATAATTTAGAGGTTTTGTAAATTGAATTGTAACCTTGAACAAAAGTAAACAGCATCTATTTATTTTATTTCATTTTTTATTTATTTTTTAATTTAAACAAACATATTTTTTTTTCTGTTTCATGTTTTTTTTTTTTTTTTGAATAAAATTTAAAATAATTTTTGAGAGATAATTTCCGATCTTTAAAATATTTCATATTGCATTTAAGTCATTTTCTTTCAGATACTCCACATGTAGGGCATTTGTTTTAATGATGAATGAAATTAATGACATGGCTGGGCAACATGAATTAATATCAGAAAATCTTAATCTTCTGGTTGTTAAAGAGATAAGCACTCTTTCAAAGGAGCTTAGAGACTTGAGAAAATCAGTAAGTCTATCTTAATGTATTGATGTTAGAATCTCATGAACATATTTTTTTTAGATAGTGTTTGAAATTTGTTGCAGTATTGTTGTTTCATTCAATTTGAATCTTTCAGCATCTACAAGAAGGAGCAAAACTACAGTCCAATATTCAGTCATCTTTAAATCATTTGGAAAAGGTACTTAGATATTTATTTCTGAGATTTGCCCAGTTGTTTTTTTTTTTTTTTGCTATCGAATAATTGCTTTATTAATGATATTTTAAATTCTTAGTGCAGCAGTGTGGAGCCGAGTCATCTTCAATATGGGTTGCAAAATCATTTGCATTCTTGTAATCCTTTAAGAGGAAAAAATTGAGTCCCCAATTATAAAGTAATTAATTATTATTACTGTATGAATATGAAAAGATGTTCCTCCCCTGTTTCAGCACTAAACTTAAGAGGAGGTGAACAAACTCATGTCACTGCAGATATGCACAAAAAAAAAATCCATTTTATTCTTTTTTTATTCCAATTTTAAACGAAATTTTCCTATAAGTTCCTAAATTTGGGAGCAAAAATTTCTGCCACACTTTATTTTTGTATGCAAGATTAACTCTATTAGAACTTTTTAAGTTAATTAGAACACCTGTAATTAACCTTTAAAGAAAAAAAACCTAAAGGCTTCTTGGTATATTTTTGTTAGTTAGCAACCATTTTGAGTCATATTGCTCATATTATGTTTTTTTTTGCACTTTTAAAGAGAAAGGAATGATTTTTTTCTACTAGTTTGTTGATTTTTCCTTTACATTTTCACTTTGATAATTTTGTTTTACCTTCTTTCATCTGATATATTTGTGGTGCATTATCAACCACTGGTTCTGATTTTATGGTGCGTCTACCAGTGTATGATCAAAAGCTGATAACATCTGAAATGAATTAGTTTACTGCAGAAGAGAAGATTTGTAATTAGACCGAGTACTGAGTGATGGCGACAGTTTCACTTACAATTCTAATACAATTGTAATTGGGACCTCTCATTTGTATTCTAAACTATTCATAACACAGGGGAACAAAAAAAAATGTTTTTCTTTGGTGCCCAGAGTTTGAGAACTGATTTTAGATATCTATAAGTGCTACTGTTTTACCCAAAATGTGCAGTTTTGACTCCATTTTGTGCACTTCTAAAGCAAGTATAGGCTTCTTAAACAAGGATTGCTTCTGGCATATTTACCCTATTGTCAGCCTACAGTCTAGTAATTTAAAGGAAAATTCACCAGATGCAGTAAAAGTTTGACAAGTTTAGTAATAAGGCTTCAACAAGTTAAGGTCAATTTGTAAGTTCCTGGTTTGCATATATTCGCTTTGGGCGATGTGTTATGAGCTGGATCTTTGTATACAATATTTTTCAGGACCCGATTAATATAGTGGGTAACCCGAAATAAACATTTTTTGGGGAGTCCTTTGAAGCCAAACCTTATAAACATAAACATTAATGGGAAATCACCAAGGGGGCCCATATAGGGGGACTCATGCCCCGCTTTGAGATTAGAACTTCCTTGCTTTTAGTACTTTTTTCTTTGAAAAAATATAAAAACATTTCTTTTCTAGCCATCAATGACTAAGTTAATAAAAATGTTAAATTTTAATAACTCTAATTTGTGCTGAAATCGGTTTTCATGGGGAAAATATTCTGCTAAACCATGGGGAAAATATCTGAGGCCCCCCTTAAAATTTTGCATATGGGTGCCCATGGAAACCACTATTTCAGGGGTGTTGAGGTGTTTTACCACTTGTTCAAAATATTGTTGGGATGCAGAGTATCCCACACTTAAGTACACGTAAAAAAGGTAAATAAATAAAAGAGAAAACTTAAGAAAATGGAAGGAAATTAAGGTAAAATTTTCTTAAGTAAGCATACTGCAATTTTAGTCATTTTGAGGCTCTTGAAAATTAGGGACCCATGTCTAAGAGCCTAATTGGACTGTTTGGTAATCAATCTCTTATTATTTGTACAATACAATAGGAATAAAAAAAGTCTATGTTTTGTATTTATTTGACCTATAGATGTACTTAAACCCGTTCTACGTATATTTAAATGTTATATCTTAGAAATTTGAGCTTCTGGACAAAAACTGATGTAATATTTGAACTCGGGGTACAAAATTCATTTGAAATCAGTTCAAAAAACCCCAGCAACAAAACCACTGTTCCCCTGTGATAATTAATTTCAATTTTAAAATGTCATTACCTCATAGTAACAGCAACATCAATCCATGGGTAGTAATAACAAAACTGATAAAAGCGTCCAAATGTTTTAGATTATTATAATCAGTCCCTCAACCCTCCTCAAAAAAGAAAAAAAAAAGGTAGCTATATAGTGGAGGGTAAAAAATCCGCAGAAGAAGGGAGAAGTCGTTTCAGATTTTAGGATTTTGTGGATTTCAGGCCATAATGAAACTAACTTTGAGCTATATCTTAAAATTGTAGAATGAAACAACAGTAAAAGCTTCGAAATATTCACAAATTACTTCCAAGGACACTTGAATAGTTTATAATCATTTTAAAAGATTTATGATAGCTAATTCTTTCAGCTATTACTTTAAAACCTTTTAAATCCAAAAGTAGGTATGAAAACACTTGATATTTATTTTCAATAGTTAAGTCATTCGTTTTCAACTAAAATGTCCAAAATCATCCACATTTTTCTTTTACATGCTGAATTGTTTGTATATTTTCCTTATATTTGTGTTTCTTTGATACGACTTGTCACGCGAAATATTAGCGTTTTGCTGTAAATTGCAGCAATCTTTTAGCATCTGCTTTCGGTTTACAATATTTCTTATTATTTCTTCAGTAGTACGCAATATAAAGCATATTAAGCAAAAGGATGTACTTTTTTTTTTTTTTTTTTTGAATAAAAGCGTTTTTATTTGACTGGCTCAACTTGCATATAATGCATTTTTATGAAACAGAAAGTATTATCCCCGAATTATGTGTCTGGACAAATAATCTTAGATAGTTATAGATCTAAATAAAGTAAAAATGAAAAAAATAAATTTGCACTGCAGAAAAAAAAGTTATTTATTAATTTATTTTATTATTATTATTATTATTATTATTATTATTGTTGTTGTTGTAATCAGAAGTAAAAATTGACGTGGATTTCTTTCAGTCGTTGGTAGATTTCATGTCAGGGGGTCGACGGATCTGAGGCGCTCCACTTGCTGTATTTATTTTCTCTGGATTGGTACATAAGATATAGATTGTTCTAAATAATATGATACAGTTCAATTAGAAAATTTTGGCTTTTTTGAATAAGAGACTGCCCAAATTTGGCATCACCTGGCTTGTATTGGTTTCTCCTTTTTTATGCTGTATTCTGACCTAGACCAACTGCAGTATAGGCTTTACAGACCATACAAGTACCCTAAACAACCCCAGGAAATCATTTTTTAATGTCATACCACTGAAGAAAAAGAAACATTCTGCTTTTTAAAAAAAAAAAATAAATATTGATTCTTTAAATAGTACACCTCCCCCTCAACATTACTTCTTTAGCTGCAAAGGATATTGACATTCTGTGAGTAATGCTGCTTTTCTCTTTATAGAATAAAAAATGCTATGAAAAATCTTTCAAAGAGTCGGAAAAAGCGAACGAAAATTATCAAAAAGCTCTTGCTGATCTTCATCTATCCAGGATAGAATTAGAAAAGGTACTGCTTATTTATTTATTATTTTTTAAGAGCTTGAAGCAGGTTACAGAATGTTTTTTTTTTTCGTCAGTTTGTTGATATCTTCTAAAGTGTTTCTTCGTCTACCTTTTCAGGCAAGGTTAAATAGTATATCGAAACAACAGGCCTCTGAAAACGCAAAAGTAGAGTATGAAGAGCAGTTACATATGACAAATGAAGCACAAAGACAACATTATTATGAACTAATGCCTAAAGTTTTTCAGGTATAAATTTTAGATTCTTTTGGTTAAAAAATTTAATGATGTCTATGTCCAGGTTTTGAAAAACTTTCTTGTTTTTTTGTAATATTATTGAACACCATGAAAAATGCTATCATATTTGTTTCGAAAATGTAATTTTTATTTCATTAGAAGGATGTATATTAAAATAATTTGTAAGAATGTATTAAGTTGTTTGAGTTATGTTGGAAATGCCTGAGTTTGTGGCTTATTTCTTGCTCTTTAAGTGGCTGTCCACAAGTGGTGTTGAGCTTTGAGGGAGGAGGAGGGTTTGTAAAATTGGGACAGTTTGTGACATGTGGGAGATTGGGGAAAGGGAGACATAAAAAGAGGTATGACATCATGCTATATTTTATAACAATGTGCTTATGAAGAACAGTGTGACATGTAGCAAAGGGAGGAAGGGGTAAGGCAAAGTGTGCCAGCAATACTTTAGTTTAAAAGTAAAAAAGGTTTTATTATTATTTTTTTACTCACAATTTATTTTTATTTGCTAATCTCAGTAAAGTTGTTACTACTCAAGGCACAACAGCCCGTAGACGCCAAAACCTACTGTGCCCATTTCAGTTTTTGTGACCAAGAACTTTGGGTTGCAAAGCAGGTGTTCGGGTTAGGTGGTCAGCCCAATGTGGAACCCCAGTGTTAGTTCCCAAGTACACTTGGTACTCATTTTATCAACCCACTGAAGGAGTGACAGACTGAATCGACTGTGCCCAGACCGGAATTTGAACCCAGGCCTGCACTGCAAAAGTGCAAAGCGCTAGCACTGAGCTTCCGAGCTGTTACACATTTCTCTAATGTGTGTTTTTGATTTTTTGACTAAGCATTAGGGGTGCGACATCGAAGTCGATGTTTTGGAAACATCAATATTTTTGTTAAAATATCGATGTTTTACTTTCGATGTTTTTAGACTATCGATGTTTTGGTTTTGATGTTTATCCGATGCTGATGTTTTTGCATTTTAATTGAAAATTATCAAAAAATTTGCTCCAATTTTCTTGCTAGGTAATTAAATTTACTTATGGAGTTGCCAAAAAAAAAATCTTTTTTTGCACCCGTTTTATAAGCACAATTTTTCTGTGTAGAGGATGATTTTTGGGAAGATCACTACAAGATAGTAGAAGATTAACTAGAGGGTGAAGAAGAGATCAAAGCTATTGGAAGAACCTGACACTAGTAGTCTGGTGCCAGAACTTGCAGTCTATTTCAAGGCTCCAGTTCTTAAACTAAAGGAAAATTCTATACGTATTTGATAGTGATAACAACTTCTGTTCCATCAGAAAGAGATGTTTCTCTGACTGTTGGGATAGTCTGCGAAAAGAGAAATGCCCTTCTGGGGGACAAATTAAAGAAACTTCTTTCTCTCCAAACTGTTAACACCAATATTCGGGATTACTTATCATTTCCCCCCAACGAGTCAACCCTCTATTACTTGCACTTTGTGCTTAATTATTAACTAACAGTACAACACATATTTCTTACTCTTAAAAATAATTGTTAGAGTTAATTTTTTATTTTTAAAATTATTAGCACAACTTTTTCTCATCATTCAACTGACTGTAAGTGCTATGATACATTTTTTTAGATTCTTTTTTGATGTAAATTTACTTTTAGTTTAATTCAGCTTGAAAATATTTCCTTATTATTATAACTAGTTTGTATTAACCGGTGCTTGTCTTATTATCAATTTTTGTCCTACTATAATATCAAGATGTTGCGAAATTATTCTTATTAAATTATACTCATGATTTTAGGTTCAGTATTTTCAATATATTCACGGATTACGTATTCTTTTGTATCGCTTAAATTAGTGTAGTATATTCAAAAATGTATGTTATACATTAATAAAAAGATCGATGTTTTAAAACATGGATGTTTGGAAGTATGGATATTTTTTGGTTGATGTATCAATACCATCGATGTTTTGAAAGATCTACGTTTTGCCATCGATGTATCTCCTCTACTAAGCATATAAATTAAGTGAACACTTTGAACTGCAAATACTTAGTCTGGCACTTCTGATTTTTGATGCTTATCTGGTATGATTAATTCTGATGAAAATAGGTATTAAATTATTATTTATATTTTGTTTTACAGGATTTACAAGATATGGATGAGAAAAGGATAATAAGTTTTCAGAATCTTATGAAACAGACAACTGCTGTTCAGCGACAAGTCATACCTTTTATCAACAAATGTTTGGATGAAATAGACCAAGCTGCAGATTCTATAGATCCTAAAGAAGTAAGTTAGTTTTTCTCTTTATTGTTTTAACTGACTTTAATTTTTTGACCTTTTGTAAGTTTCATTTATTCAAAACTTTTAGTAGAGTATTTACGCTAATCCTAGCTCTGCTTAATGTAAGATGCTGTGAATAATTTACTTTTCACCCTCTGTGTTTAGAATTTGTCATAATCTTATTGAGCCAGCAGTCAGGTTCGTTATGCAGGAGATCAGGAGCATAGACGTGCGCACAAGGTTTACCAGGGGTACCGCAGTGCCCCCATTAGCTCAAAGAAAGAAAGCAAAGGGAAAAAAATAAATAAAAATGAAGAAAAAACAAAACCATAGAAAACAATTTAAGATGCAGTAGCGTCATTGCGGGTGGAAGAGGAATTGAGTGGTAACTGCACTCTTTTTGACTCCCTTAAATGACGGGCCTAGATGCAGAGGTCAGAACCAATAGTGGTACCCCTATTACTGAAGCTCTGTGCACGCCTCTGATCCGGATGGGTGACCTCCCCCCTCCCCCCCCCCCCACTCACTGGCTTTGAGAAATGAATATATTTGCACATAAGTGAGACTTGTTTTTTCTCTCCTTTATTTTTGGACATTATTGCCATTGAGTAGCCCTTTGAACCCCCCTCCCCCGATTCTTGTCAAATTGCCAGTACAGTGAAACTTTGATAACTCGAACTTCGATGAGTTGAAAACTTCGATTACCCGAAGTGAATATTTATTCCCGTCTAACTGAATGGAGAATAAATGTTATATATTTTCGATAAGACGATTTCGTTGAGTCGAAATATTGGATAAGTTGAATTTTATTTCTTGAGTGTCGTCAAAGTTTCCTTGTTAACGTAACTCTATAAGTCGAAATCTTTTCTTTTTTTTTTTCTTCTTCTGAAAAAGTATGATCAAAAAGAAAGAAATCGGCGCCATTGCGTTGCATCAAAAGCCGTCTAGACAAAGTGGATCAAATAATTCTTTGAAATCAATTATTAGCACATAATTTGGCCATTTTTTTTTCAAATTATTGTTTACTTTATTTCCTTCCATGGAAAAGAAAACCTGCTCATGGGGGAAACCAAGGCTTTGATTAAGGACAGCCTGAAACTGGGACTTAAAAATTACAGAGAGGGGTGCGTATATTTGGAATTATGGAATAATTCCACTTTTAGTGAAAATGGGAGAGGGAGGATTATGGACTATTTTTGGGATTATGCGGTATTCTACAAAGCGGCTGGTCTTTCCAAGACTGATTTTTTTCCTTTCGTTTTTATAAAAATTCTAATGTTTCTTGTACCCTTTCATTGATTCCTGAACGTTTGGAATTGAACATTAAAATAGACTAATAGAATAATTAAAATTTTAATCTACAAAAAAAGTTGAATTTATTTGATTGTAGCATAGCAAAGATTAGGGAAATTTCATTAAAGTTTGATGTGCCTTTATAAGTTTTCAACAATTTTGAAAAATTGAAAAAAAATTGTTTCAATTGTTTATGCTTTTCCTCCCTATTTGATGCTTTAAAAAGTATCCAAGAACTATTTAACAAAAGAACAAATTTTTTCTGAAAGCAATGTTTTATAACAGAATTTCGTTTTAGAATATGTTTTTTTTTCCTGGTAAGTAAAAATTGTTATATCTAACGTAAAGTTATAAATGTGTTTTCCAACCTATTCAAACTCTAGAATTCATAGCATCATATTATACATTGATTAGGTCAAGTATATATTGTCGCATCAGAAGAACAGTAAGACATCTAATCCCAGGAATAATAATAAAATATCCTACTGGTGCTTTGAGGAGATGTTATATTATCTTTGATACATTATTCTATCACTTTGTTGATCATATTATAAATTTAATGGTTGTCATTGGTAGTATTTTATATTATTCTACAGTTTTGTTTTTGAATTCAATGAGGCAAATTTTTGATAACTAGAATTTTTTTCGCATTCCCTGCAACTTCAACTTATCTAAGTATCACTGTATATACAGTTGACTCTCTACTTAATGACTTTCAAGGGACCACAAAAAATTTTGCTTAAGTAGAATGCATCCTTAAATAGAGTGCTTTAAAACTATAGTGGAGCATCCGGGACCGTGAAAAGTCGTCTTACAATAGAGAAAATCGTTAAATAGACTGTCGTTAAACAGAGATCCAATTGTAGTTTCAATGCTTGATGAAATTCTAATGTACAAAGACATATTTAAAAAAAATTCATTTTTTTTTAATTTGACATTTTTAATGAATTATAATTTTTTATTCCTCATTAGTAAAAATCCCATATTGCTAGCCATATGCTGATACGACATGAATTATTTTTATGCATCAGATATAGTTAGTTTGTACAAAATTTTATGTTTTGAAATTTGTTTGCCATGCAATTAACTTTTTTTATTTTTGAGCAAAGTTTGTATTAATAATATTTCTGTCTATTCTAAACACTCTTTTCTTCGTGAACATTTTGCGATTGTTAAGGTTCCTCTGGCTTGTTTCGTTGCTTTTTTATATATATATATTTTAACTTGACTATATTTTCAGGTGTTTTTTGTTCTCAGGTTTGTGAATGTACCATATATTTAAAATTGTGCTAACACATTTCATCCTTTTTTTTTTTTTTTTTTTCTGAACAAATATTGATGATCTTATAACTAGCAGCAATCTATTTGTAATACTTAGAAATTTGGTTTTTCTGTTCTGATTTTTTTTTTTTTTTTTCAACTGACTGAAACACAGCAAGTGAGACACCATGGTATGCTGATTATCTCATAAGAAATAATGCTGATATTAGACTAGCAAACATTTGGTGTTTCAGAGTGTATAGTTCCAAACTAAAGAGAATAAAAAGGAAGAATTGAAGAAAAAATATTTTTTTAAAGTCCTTCTGTATGCTTAATGTTTCAAAATTTTATGTGGAAATCCACCTGGAATTTTAATCTTCTGCATATAATCTAAACCCATGGGTACAGTGGCACCTCCAATTTTCAGGTGCTGTACGGACCTATGAACCCAAAGATGAAGTTGGTAGGATTCAAACAAAATATGTTATTAAATGTTTGACTGAAGAACTTGAAATTTAATAAATTTTGTTGTCTTACAAATGTGTTAAATGGATTAGTGTAAAGTAGAGTAAAACATTTAAATGAAGTAAAAGTAAATAATCTGTTTAAAACCTTTAAACTAAATAGAACAATTAAACATATAATTTGAAAATAATATTTTTTAGATTGATTTTGTGCAAACTACACCTACCATTATGGTTTTAATCTCATGGTTGTTTTTTCTCATAGGACTGCAACATTGTGATTGGAAAATTAAAATCTGGATACTCTATCCCTGGTGATATAGTTTTGGAAGAACTTATACCCACTAAAATAACGGATACTGCCACATCTCCTCCAATATTATTACAGGGGAAAAGTGATACAATAAAGGGTACAATTTCAACACAAAAGATTAAGAAGAGGGGAGGACTTTTCTCCATTTTCAGTGCCAACAAGGTATTGCTGTTTTTGAACTAAATGCTCAACTTTTGTAGTTGATAGATATTTTGCCTGCTAGTATGTTATTATTTGAATGATATCTGTCGTTTAGTTTATATATTGATAAATAAGTATGTTCAGTTTTCCCAGAGTATATCATACCACATCACATGGTTTTTTAATGAGTTTCATTGTGGCTGTGTGAATCCCCCCCCCCCCCCCAAGCAACAGCTATAAGCCATGTTCTTTAAATTATGTTAGTTTAGCTGATGAATTTGTTCCTTCATCTTTTTTTTTTTATGTATGTAAATTCTTTTGTAACTATACTTTGTTTTTAAATCAGTGAACTCCTTTATGCATATTTTTCATATCATTCTTTATATTGTTTGCAAATCATCACAAAAGTTTTGAAGAAATATATTTTTAAAAAACAATTGTTTTCTCATACGAACTATTTTATAGCTTCTCTGGATGTATTACAACAAACTTAGTTAGTTCTGCTAATTTGAAGAATTATTCCATAATTATTACATAACATATTCAAACAAATTTGAGTCTGGAATTAAAATATGAAGGAAATAAGGTAAGTTTATATAGGGACCATTGTAAAATTGCAACCATTTTGTAAAAATTATTACAGTAAACAGAAATTATTCAAATATCAATGCTGTACTACAAATTAAGTTCTGGGTCATTCCATAGTGCAGTGATCAGCAACCTAAATTCTGTGCTGATCTACTTTCCAAGCTTGACCAACACTAAGATTGATTTCGGGGGAGGGGGGAGGAAATCTCCCCTCTCTGTGCCATTGGTAAAATGTTGTTCAAAACAATGTTTTCCCACTTAAAAAATTTCTACAACATTCAAACTGAGCTTGATCAGTAAATCTGTAATGACTCTTGTGGACATTTTTTGAAAACAAAAGTCAAAAATATTTTGTTTTTCTTTTCCTCTTAAATGTTAGAAACTGTAGCACTTCCAGCGTTAACAAGTTCTAAAAATGTTTTGAATAAACTTTGTTTTAGAAGTTGAGTCTTTTGCAGAAAATAATGTTTACTAATGGTACTCAGGACAAAAAAAAAAGAACAAGTTCTTGATTGTTGTAGCAAGCGACTGAAAACAAGCTCGAGATCAACGGTTTGCCTACACTGCCATAGTGACTAACATAACATTCGCAGCTAATTTTCTTACTCTTTTTACGTACACCGGGAATAAAAATATTTTTGTTTTTTTTTGGTTTAATATGCAGATTAAAAATATACAAGGTGACTATTTTTCTTTTCTATCAAGAATTTGGAGCAAAATAAGTGCTGGCAGGTATTTTTTCACCAAAAAAGGCATCGTCACTGACATAACATTTTTGCAACCTTGAGATACAATGTTTATGTTACAAGGCAAACGTTTCTGAAAGTTACGCAGGCATTTAAAATTGGCCGATATATTTGTAAGAGGTGAACAGTCTATTTTTAAAAATAAACTGCAGATTTTTTGCAGATGAATCTTTTTTGGCCCTTAATGGTACTTTTATGAAAAACTTCGTGACTAACGTAACCATCGAATAACAAGCAATGAATGCATATAAAAAAACTTTTTGTAATTAATATCTTGTTTTTATATTACTTTTACACCTTTTAGGAACCTTTTTTATGTTGCATTGTGGTTCTTTCTTAACTTTTTTTTTTCTATATTAGTGTAAGAAATTGAATTGAAGGATTCAGTTCAATTAACTCAATTTGAATGCGCGAAAAAAAAAAGAATGAATAAAAAAACTGCTTTTACTAAATGAATAAAATCATTTTTGAGCTAATTAAATCCTAAATATTGCTCTTTTAAAAAGTTAACTTTATACAAGTTGATATTTTCACCAAATTCTAGTATGAAGCTGATATACTAGTTATCGTCATAAGAAACTCCGTAGTACTTTTCAACAGCATATCATTTTGTAAAGTTTACTGATTCATTGAACAAATAGTGTTCAGCATCCTGAATTAAAATGTAATATTGAAAAAAAATATTCGAATATTTTTGCGGAAAGCATTTTAATTCGAGAAATCACAGCAAATCTTTAAATTTCTAAATGATCATTCATGCATTTTCTGAAATATACTGCTGCAGCGCTTATTGTAACTGCATCATGTAACATCTTCAAATGGTTTCCAACGAGCTGCCATTACTTCATTTTAGTAATAGGTGGAGATAGAGACATTCTCCTTTGTTAAGACTGTTTTTCTATTTTCTTAATTCTTTAGCTTGGATTCTTGTGTTGAATGCACATTCAGCAGAGTACTCATTTTGCTTTACTCACCTTTTTTTTTTTTCAAATAATAATTCTTTAAATTGAAAGTATCTTTTTAAAGACCTTTAAAAAAGTTTTTTTTTTACGTAGACAGAAGGTCTACAATGTAATATTACTGTATTTTTCACCCTAAATATTTTTAATCAATACTTATATCTACTTATTCAAAATTGTTCATGAAAATATTACATTAAATTGAATATGTTTTAAATATTAGCAGTCATTTTTAAAATGTTACGTTAGTCACATGCAAACTGTTACATTAGTCACAGCTCATATGTTATGTTAGTCACACTAATTATTTTATATGTACTGATACTAAAATAAGTATTTTGCACTTTTTAAGTAGATGTAACACAGTTGTAAGTAAATAAAAGTGCTGTCTGGTTTAATCATCTGGTTTAGTTTTTAAGCAGTTCATTTTCGTGACTAACGTAAATATTTTCAGTGAAATAACCAAACTAATTAAAATACTTATCTTATAATGTATGCAAAAAGAGCAGTCAATTTTATTGGGGCAACATCTAATCTTTTAGAATAAACATAGTTCTTTTAAAAATTTGCAAAAAATTTTACATTACACAAAACACTTAGATGCTTTTTTTTTTTTTTTTTTTTTTTTTTTTTTTTTTTTTTTTGTGTGTGTGTGTGTATGCTAAGCCTTTTCTACAACCTCGCATGTTTAGAGCCAGAAAAAAAACACCGAGTGAAATTTTCGCAAACTGTTACTAGATTTATGTACTAGAAAGTATGCTGAACGAAATGATAGGTCACAATTAGGGCTTTTAGAGAAAAAAAAATTCTGAAGTTGAGGTTGACATTTCTATGGAATGACCCTTCTTTGCATTTTTGCCATTTTATTAAGTATTATTTTCTTCTAATTTTAGTTTTATAAACTCACTAAAAATCTTTCCAACTTCAACCAAAGTTACTAAGATTGTGAATTCTTCACATTTTTTAAAAGTCATTCAGTCTGCTATTTCTAATTTGAATATCTATATTGAAACAAACTATATTCTGTAATTATATGCAGTGATGTTCCCATCTATTTTTCTGAGGATATACTCCCAGTAATCCATTACTCTCAATATGTGTATGTGATGGTATGAATAATGTGTCATAATACGAAGAATTTTGATGCTTGAGGGTATAAGCTGTATGTCTAAAAAATGTTTGAGAATATATGGCATATATGGAGATATGGCATATATGGCCCTATGGGAACACCCCTGGTTATATGTGGTGGTTTAAGAGAGCTATTGCTTTATAAAAAGACAAAAAAAATTCTAAAAGATTTTGAGGTATCTTTATTTATTTATTTTAATATCATTTTGGAACTTAGTTGTCTATTTGGACTTTTCCATTGTTTAAGTGTATCATCAGTGATTTTATGCTGTTGTATTATAATATTTGACAGTGATGTTTTATTTTGGAAATTAGTACATATATAGCAACTTGTAGCTAATTATTTGAATGCTTCAATGTTTTTGAGAAGTTTAATATTACTTTTAAAAAAATTATGTACTAACACTGAAGTTGATCACTCTGAATGGAATGCACAACTTTTTTTAAATTTGTGTTTAAAGAGATTTTTGAAATTGTTTCTGAATGTTTGTTACATTTTTTAAAAGTGTGTTGTATGAATGCCCTTTGTGATATGCTTATTTTCATATGAAATGAATGAATAATTATGTAAATGAATTAGCTTTCTCTATCATCATTAAAAAAATTAAATTTTGTGTTTTTATTTCCTCTTTACCTATGCTCTTTTCTCTCTCTTGCTGGAAAATCTTCCTTAAATTACTGAGTAAGTAACAAGTTCAGCTTAACTTTCTTTGTCTTCAAAAATGTTAGTTTGTACTCTTGCCTTAATCTTAGATAAATTGCTTTGTTCAGAATTAAATTGAAAATTTTGAGGCGTGAGATTTTTAAGTTTTTGGAAAAGTACTATAATTACTGTTTATTTTATTAGAACTATTTATTTTCTCTTACTGTGAATCAAATATATTTAAAATTTTGGTATATTTTGTAAGTTTAACATGAGAAAGAATCATGTGGAACTTGGTACTTCAAAGCTGAAAAGGCTGCAACAAAACTTCTACTTACAGAAGTTAAATTTGTAAAGCTTAGTTTTTGGTCTTGGTTATGCATAGAAAAAATATTCTGTCAATAAAAACTTCAATCACTATCATGTAAATGCATTTCTGGAAAATGCTGAGGTATATATTAAAAAATTAAACGCTATGCAATTTAACCATAAGAAAAAACATAGATAATCTACAAGTCCATTTCTTATGGTTACTTAGTGTTGTACATAGCATTTATTCATTTTCTGAAGCACTCAATTGTACTAAAAATTCCTCTATAAGTTTAATGGCTTTTCTGTTTAATGCTTATTTTCTTAGCATATAAAAACCAAAAGTGCTTTGGAGGAAACACATTAATGGATGACTGTTTTGCTTTACACCAATTTAGAGATTGTTCTTAAAAATTTCTCTTTATGATTTTGGGGAAGTTAAAAACACCTAGGTGTATAATGAATATCACTAAAAGTTCATGTTATTACCAGAAGAACAATGAAGTACAAATTAAATCAGCAAAGAAATAATGGGTTAAAAAATTGATTTAAAAATTGGAAAAGGAATGAAAAAGCTGCTTTTTTTATCAACCCGTTGATAAGATACTTGGAGGATAGCAACCTTCCAAACATTCACACTAATTTTGAATAACCATTTTTTACTAATCTTTTACTCGCAAACTTCCCTGAAGAAAATCTTTCATTAGGAAACTTGTGTAAATCAAAATATTTAATTAGAAAACCTGATGAAGAAAAATATTTAGTTAGAAAACTTGAAGAAAAATATTTAATTAGAAAACTTGTGTGAAAAAAGTGAAGTAAAATGTTTTTATTTTAAACTTTTCAAAATGCCTTAGACTTAACCAGAATATTGTATAAAACAAAAGGAAATTTTCTTACTCAATATTACATAGGATAATTTTCAATGTTTTTGTGTGCATCAATAATCTTAAAATGTCTGTGCTTTGTGTTGTAGTTTTTTAATTTTCTTTGCAAATGAGACCCGTGTAAAAAGTTTTCCTCATTACTACATTGTAAATTGTTTTTGTAGAATAATAATGATGAATTCAAGGATGACTACAGTGATTTACCACCTAACCAAAGGAAGAAAAAACTCGGTCAAAAAATTGATAACATATCTGTTCAAATCTCCCAAGAAACTGCTACAAAGTGAGTTCTCCATTTGTGATGTGCTCAAAATTTTTTCATCTCAATAACTTATGTTATTTTTATAATAGCTTGCGTTTTTTTTTTTTTTAAGAAAGTAATTTAAAAACAATCAAGTTAAACCAAATTTATAAAAATTAAATTTACTTAACACTTAATCCGTACTTAAAGTATTGTCTATAAGTATTGGGAAGTAAACAAGTAATTAACACAAAGAGAAAATAAGGTTTCTGAAGTTATTTTGTGTGTATAAAAAGAGTGCTCTTGTAAAATTGGCGTTGGTTAATCTATTTCAAAAGTGTATGTACTCAACAATGTTCAACTTCTTGTTTTCAAAAATCCTTTCCATCTGTGTACATGACTTAGAACTAAACAGCAGAATTTCTTCCTGCAGTCTGCAACATAAATTAAATAAGCTCAACATAGTCTGCAAGATGAACCAACATTATATTAATCGTAAAGTCTAAATCAGCACTGAGAAATGCTGAAAAATGCTGCCAAAGAATTATATCAAAGGAAATACACATGAATCTTTGCTCGCTGAAATGTGAAATTATTTTTTTTAAAAAAGGTTTAAGTTTTTTTACCCCAACTGAGCAATAGTCAGCATACTTTCTCAATAAGCTGTGGCATATGTTGCAGCATCATGCAGTTTCTGCTACCCGAACTCAAAATAGTTATTAATTTACACAATTTAATAATTTTGATATTAATGTATATCTGCTTCTTAAATCAGGAATTGCATTTTGTTTTCTTACTATTTAGTAAAAATGAAAAATTAAATTTTAATATTTTAGTTGTTTATTTGTTTAAGAATAAATATTGCTTTCTAAACACTTTATTCTTCTACACATGCAGAAAGGAAGTTGTCAGGAGTTTAGTGTGTCAAAGAGAGCAGAGTCCACGTTCTATTTCTTCTGTGTATTCTTCACCTTTTTGCCAATGTGATAACAAAATTGTTTTTATTTTTAAAAAAGCCGTAAATAATTTGTTGCAGCTTGTCAATCACATTTCCTTTCTTGAAGACATTTTGAGAAATGATGTGTGCAAGAAATTAAAATTTAATAATATTTATGCATTTTGCGTAGTTTTTTCATTTTTTCCTTTCAGAGATGGGCTCTTAAAAATGAAAGCAGCATATGAACAAAATCCAGCTCTTGGCGATCCAGTAAGCATTGAACAACAACTACCGGAAATCAATTCTAGGATAGAAAAACTTCAAAGCCAGTTGCATAAATATCAGGTTGCTGTCTTACCCGCTTGCAGCTTTATTTGCTTTTGCTTTTTCTACATGTTGCTTTTTTTCTTTCTTACCTCATCATTCTTAAATCTTAATCTAAAGCAATTATGTTTAATATATTTACATTTACTTTGGATAAAAACTTTTATCCAAAGTAAATGGGAAAATGTTTAGTTCATTAATAATTTTAGTTATTTTTATTTCTTCCATTCAATTTCCTTATTTTCTCATTATGTTTTGCATAATTTGCTCCATCTTGTATTCAATATTTTCCCCCTATCTTTTTCTTGTCTTGCAATTTTGATATGAACATTATTGTTTTAGTTCTGTAAGATCATATCTGCTTTTGAAAAAAAAGATTTGAATAAGAGTAATATACAGTAAAACCCCTCCTAACGGACACCCCTCAAAAGCGTACACCCTTCTTATGTGGACAATTTTTTATTACCCAGTTCCAATGCAAATAACGTTATTAAACCCCTGTCCTGCGGACACCTCTCTATTGCAGACAAAAAAAAATTGTCCTGTTAGTGTCCACGTTAGAGGGATTTTACTGTATATGTAACTTTCTATCATTTAAAATTTTATATTATGCTCTCTAGAACATGTAGGGTTAAGAAAATAACATTTTTAAGAGTACAATGTTATTGTTTTTTGACTTATTTACTTTGACCAAAAAGGCTAATCCATTTAGAAAACCCATACTGATCCAGCTCTCTCTTTTCTTTTAATATAATGAAGCAAAGAGTGAAGGTACTACAGTTGGTCTGTTTTTGAACATGGTAACAACTAAGGACCTTTGAGGGATAGAAAAGAATTGCAATGTGAAGCAGTTCCATTAAGAAAAAATATGATAAACTTTATAAAAAAACTTTAAAGCTTTTATCATGTTTCTGAAATCAAAACATGCTTTTTCTGGAGAAAAGTAATTTTATTCTCATAAGGTAAAAAAGTTAGTTTTATAAAAAATTGTATTATATTTGTTTTCAAACCTAAAAGCTCAGTATACCTTCATCCTATCTCATTGAATTGGTAAGATAAAGATCTTTCTTAAAGTTGGTAATGATGAATATGTATAATGGTTAAAAAATCCTTTACACATAGCCTAGAACTCACTCTAACATCACAAGAGATTATTATTTAAAAGCGTGCCTTGAATTTTAGTTTGTTAATTTTCAATCATTTGTCTTTCAGGGTTATTTGGCTGATGCAGAAGGAAAAACACTTACTACAGATGTGCAGATAAAGAATGGAAATAACATCTCTGAGGATAACATATCTAGGAGCACATCAAATTCTAGTGTTAATCATACGAACAAATCTGCAGCTCCAGCTGTACCTTTGCCACGAGAGTATGTCAAGTAACTTTCTAATTTTATGTAGTATGGAATTTCATAAATTAGGCTTTAAAATCTTATTATAGAACGATTCAGTTATGAAAAATTATAGCAGAGTGGAATTTCAAAAAGTGTTATGATGAAATGAGAACTATCAAAACCTAAGCTTATTTTAGAATGGAAAATCTTTTAGGGTGTGCTCAACGATACTATTACTGTCAGACCTGCAAAGGGATTTGTTGGTTCACAAGAAAATATGTACACAAACTAAACTTATTAAAAAAAGTGATTATTCTTGAGTATAGGCAAAAATGAATGGGGGGCGGGGGGTTACTAGCAGCTACCATAGCAGTTTAAAAGGACACTGTTGCATTTATATACATGTTTTATCAACCACAAAAACACTAGTAGAGTGGCGATCATTTAAATATTTTAACTATTTACTGTCATTTTACTATTAGTAGCCCACCTCAATAAATACCTCTGAATAATTGGTAATTTCATCTTTGATGATCATTGATAGCATCTCAGATTTTGATTTCTAAAAACACATAAAGTTTCTTCATAATATTAACTGATTAAAGGTCCCAAGGATTACCGGTTCCTCCTTTAAAAAAATCCTGTAAGCGCCCCTGATTATACTAAAATGATTTCAACTGATTTACTTTGTACCCATTTCACTATTTTGTTCAAAAGTTTTCTAATATCAGTAATGATATGACTTTCTTCTAGAAAGAGCTTTTATCAATTATTTAGTAATCAATGGTTATGTAAGCTTATTCCAAAACTTACTTACTCGATTTTGAACGAATATCCTTGCTTTCTACGAATATAAATTGGTTTTGGGAGAAGAAAAACAATCCATTTAGGCAAATATTTACAATGAAAATTGCATAATATTTTGGACAATAGAACTGTTTCTTCAGTGTATAAAAAGAAAATTCTGTGACAAAAATAGAGAAACTGAATTTAGAAATTCCTATATATTTCAATCTCTAGAAATTTTTATGGATGAAAATATAGTCAAAATCAATGAGAATGTTTACAATGGGTCAAAAGAAGTACTAAAAGATTTATCATAAATCTTTACCAATTTCTTCAATCTATAAATATTGATAGTTAAATGCTGCTTTAAGTGCTATTTTTGCCAGATATCTTCTTGCACATTTTTCTAGAAAAGAACTTTTTGTGACTCATAAATATATTTAGAAAACTTTCATTCCAAATTGTTGCTTATGTTGCTTTGTCTATTGTTACTCAGTAATTACGTTGTTGCCAGTTAAGTTTGAAGTGTGCCATTAATATTTTGTTCTGTATATAAAATATTTCTTTTCCTATGAAAATTCTTGGAATTTATGTTTTTAATTTTGTTTATTTTTTAAGGCCTACAGCTGGTACTAATGGAAACACGGGGAATAATTCTGGAGAAGCAGAGTATGATAATGGTGGTGTCACAGAGTATGAATCTGAACCCTTACCAGCATTAGGAACTGCTAGAGCATTGTATCCGTTTGATGGTGAGTTACTGAATTTTCAAAAGTAGTTGGTCATTAGTTTCACAGCTAAAATCATTTCAGATATTTTTACTGAGTAAGTTGTAACTCTTTTTGTCACTTTTAATAATTCAACTCTGTCATTGTTAATAATTTTTAAATGACTTATTTGAAAGTAAAATTATATTTTTAAGTTAAATAAATTGCATCAATAGAATTTATGTGGTAAAGATGTATCAAAATTTCTTAAAGTGCTTCTTAATATTTTAGCACAAAGTGAAGGCTCAATTCCAATGGAAGAAAAAGAAGAATTTGAAGTTGTGGAATTAGATCAAGGTGATGGTTGGACACGTGTAAGGAGATCAAATATGGAAGAAGGATTTGTTCCAACTTCATACATTGAATGTTTCTTGTACAACAGCTGTTAGCAGTGTTTTTCTGAACAAAAAAGTAATTTTTCAGTCTTCAACTTAATTTTACCTCTAAAACAGTAGTGCATATTGTCTTTTGCAGAAAGCTTAATTTCTTTAAAGTTTCTTTTTTCTTGGGAATGTAAATTCAAATTGAAAATGATTGTCGCTTGTACATTGGTAATTAACATCTCATAGCTTGATTTTTTAAAAATGATCCAAAACATTTTTCTTACTCAAGGGGCTGTTGGCTGTTCCTAGGTGTCAAACCTTTGTTTTCACATATTTCCCCCCCCCCCCCTTCTTCTCTTTGTCACAACGTGTCATACTTCATCTTACTCCCTCCCCTTGTCAACTGTGAGGCTATTTTTCATAAACATATTTCCGTTAAAAGAATGCAATGTTATATTTCTTGTTACCCTCTCCCTCCTTGCTCTCCCCCTTGTCACCAACAAGCATACTTTCACAAAACCCCCTCAAAGTGTGAGGTCATTTGTGGAGTGCTCCCAAAAGAAAACTTATTATTTATTATTATTACCATTTTGTTCTTATTTGTTTTATTTTATTTTATTTTTATTTATTTATTTTTCAATTTTATTTTTATTTTTATTTATTTATTTTTTTATTATTTATTTATTTATTTGATGTATTTTTTGCTCTATGTGAAATTATTTACTTTCTCATACAGTGGAACTCAAATTATTCAAATTAGTTGGGACCAGACCCCATTAAGATAATTGAAAATTCGAATAATCACATTTTAATTAATAGCTATGTGTGTTGAAAATGGGAGAAAAAAACTATTTTTTAAAGCAAAAAAGAGCATTTTTTTACTAATAATAAAGCTGAAAGTCTCTGTCTCTGGATGTCTATGTCTCTGGATGCCTGTGTCTATGGATGTCTGTTATGCACATAGCGCCTAGACCACTCGACTGATTTTTATGAAATTTGGCACATAATTAGTTCATAGCATAGGATTGAGCACCTCGAAGCAATTTTTGGAAAATTCAATTTTTTCTTTTTCTATTCCAATTGTAAGAACATTTTGCCTAGCTAATTATCATAACATGGACGAGTGAATTACCAAATTACCTGAAACAGTGACATTGGCGAGCAAATGAACATAGCAAATTGGCGAGAAATTCATTATCCATTATTGGTAAATATACAGGCGAACCAAATGACCTTTTAATTTTCTACTAAGGGCAAAGCCATGTGGGTACCGCTAGTAGTTAAATAAAAGGAAAGTCAATACTATGACAAGCTAAGCATATTTGCAAGTGGTTAGATTCCAATAACAGTATGACACAGTAACATAACATCCCAAAAATGTAGATTCATAGTCTAATCTTTTTTTATTTTGAAACTCTGAAAGTAATTCAGATAATCAGTGGTTTTAATTATTGGAGTTTGGATGCTTGGAGTTCTACTGTACCTGTATTTAGATCTATTGCATCTTTCTACATTTTAGATTGTTTAGTTCTTCATATTCAAGTTGTATACACTATGCCATAAGCGGCGGTCAAGCTTTTGTGAGTCTTCCATTCTGTTATTTGCATTGGAACTGGGGGAATTAAAAATTGTCCGCATAAGAGGGGTGTTTCCGCCCTTGAGGGGTGTCCGTTAGGAGGGGTTTTACTGTAATTGCAGACTAGATTGACCCTGATATTGCCTGTTTATTAGAGAAATTCAACCACATTATCAAAGAGCAATTTGGTTTATAACATACATTTACTTTCATTAAGGTTTTAGTTTCTATAGTTTATTCGTGAGTGAAATAGGTGTGGTGTGTAAAGAAAAGGACTGAGCATCTACTGGCTTTTTGTATCAATATTATTATTACTGTTGTTTCTCTCTTTGACAACTTTTACTCTATTTTTATAGCACCATGCGTAGTGCTTGCAATAAATGAAAACTAGCTGTTTGCATGGGAAGATAGTATGCAAACTAGAACTACTGTGCCAAATGAATATAGTAGTTTTATTTTTAAGCAACACACCAGCGTTCTCTTATTTGCATAATGCATACAATAGATTTGTAGGGTACCAAAATTGTTTTTAACAGTGATGATTCATCTACACTTTTTCCTTCTTTTTTACAATTTTGAAAACAAACGTATATTGTTCCCTCAGAACAATAGTAGGATATTTTACCGTTCTTTCTGGGATTAGAAGTCTTACCATTGCCCTGAGGGGAGGATATTAAAAACTGTTTATTACTCAATTATAACATACCTCAATATTCCATTTTTACCCTTGATGCAACAATTTTGATTGATTTTTTTCTTATTTTATTTATTTATTTGCTTGGTGATTTATTGGTCAATTTTGTTTCAGGTACATTAACTGTCTTAATGTATTTAAGCAACACCCTAGCAGCTGGCTGATAGTTTACTTTGCATCCCGTGGTTGCAGCCTTTGTTGATATTGTGATGAAGATAATGGATTGATTTCATTCCAAGGTTTCAAGGCATTCTTGTTTTAGAAATTAGGAGTGCCTTTCTATGCAACATGGTAATAATTACCATAACTGCATTTAATTGCTTTGTGAAACTTCACAAGTACTAGATATAATATAATTGGTGCTTCAAGTTTACAAAAGCATTTTCAGTCAGGACTTGTTTTTGAAAGAAACAAAATTTTTAATTTATTATCTGTGTGATTGTTTTCAATTTTAAACAATGTTTTTTCAGCAGCTGCATAATGTGAATTCTCAATTGGTGACTTCTAGAGGATGAAAAATTAAATATTCTTGCAGCCTTTTTCCTTTTAACACATGATTACAAAAATATAACTCTTACCATCTTTCATAACTGAGTTTTTTTTCTTCAATGTATTTTTTCTGTTTTTGGCAGGGCCGGCTGTAGTAGTTCTACCTCCCTAGGGGATATTGACAAGTGCTGCCCCCCCCCTTCCTATTGAATAACAATAATAATAATATAAAATAATAATATATTAATAAAATGAAAATAATAGTAAAGTACTTACAATTAAAGTGAGTTTCTATTTAAATTCAAATTGGGCTTTACATATCCAAGCACTGGTACACTCTTTAAATTATCTTTTTTAACATTAAAGAAGTGCATCATATGGCACTGAAACAAATATTAGTATTCTCAAGAGACATTTAAACCCTGAAATTTTTTGCCTCTAAAATTAAATTGGATTTCTAGTGAAATTCCGAACTATGTTTTGCATATCCAAGCACTGATACACACTCTATTTTTTTTTTCTTCTTTTGTATTGAAGCAGTGAATCTTATCCTCTACATTGCTAAAACAGATATTCATGCTTCAAAAAATGTTTCAATTTCGAAATTTGCTGCCGCTCAAATCTGCTGCCCTAGGCGGCTGCCTAAGTCACCTACCCCAGGAGCCGGGCCTGGTTTTTGGTCCTGACACATTTATGACATGGAGAACAGCGTAACGAAAATAAATTTAATTTCCTTTTTTTTATCTATCTGAAAGCCATTTTTAAGTTTTGCCCTGTAACTTAGCATCTCAAGCTGTGATTATCATATATTCATCATATATGCTCTTTTTAACTGTGTGATATGTTTTTTGGATGGAAAAAATGCTAAAGTTGCAAAAATATGACTAAGCTCAGAATGAGCTCAGTGCCTATTATTTCTTTTACTATTAAAATTTTCGTATTTTTCCTTTAAGCTCCGTATTTCCTCAATTGTTTTGCATTTTATTTTTTTTTTTTTTTTCATAATACTGAAATATATCCATTATAACATGAATTATCTATATTATCTATTATATATATCCATTATAACATAGATTTTAAAAAAAAAATAATGAAAAGTCTTTTCATTATTTTTTTTTTAAATCTAAAAATAAATTTTTCTAGCATTTTTATATTTTTTCTTGCATAAGCTTTTAGCTTGAAATTTTCTTTCAATTAAGCTGCTCCTCTTAGAATGGGCCAAATTTCAGTTTTCAAAAAGAAAAGTTAATTACCAACATCAAAAATGTATTTTTCCAATCATCTGGAAAAAAAAGTTCATTTATATCAGCAGAATTTATTGAGAATTTACTGTTGTACTTGCTTGGTACTATGACGTTGATGGAGTATGCTGCATATTGTTGCCTCAGAACAAATGTAGGATATTTTACCGTTGTTTCCAGGCTAAGATGTACTCACTAAGGTGGCAACATGCTAAAACTCTTTCTAATTGTTCTTAATCTGCATTGAACAATGCATGAGATATATTTTGGTGTAGCACAATTTTGCTATCTTATAATTAATGGATTCATTTTATTTTATTATGTTAACAAAACAAAATTTTGTCTCATTTTTAACAAGTTTTATTAAACTATGTTCTTGACAGGATTTTCAAAAAGTGCAATTTTATACAACAAATAAAGATTGCTAAATTCATTAATCTTTATTTGTTCTGTATATTAATAGTAACTGTTTGCTTCCAGAAATTTTTTGTGATTTGTGTTTTATAATGACTGTGCCTCCTCGTGTTTTAATTTTTTAGTCATAAAATTTTCATTCTTCCAATAGACATTGCACTCTAAAATAGTATAATATTTCAGATAATTCATTCACTTTTCTCTGTAACTTAACATGTTTCTATATCCATATAATATTTTGATACATTTAACTTAAAATTGAACATTATTTTCGATATAATTTTTCTAGAACATAAACTGAAAGGGTGGGATAGTAATTTATTTAACTTACTCTCGTACCACAAATGTGGTTATTGTTCTGTGGTTATTGTATCTTGAATGTAGTTATTTTTCTGCAAAAATTAATCATAGTGTTAGTTTGAATGTGGACTAGCCTCGGAAAAGTTATTGAAGAATTCTTTTAAAATTGTTAGCTATATTTAGAAAGAAAAAAGTTGATCATAAACCATAATTAAGTTACTGACTTAAAAGTATAGCTATTTAAATTATGTTGTTGAAAAAGTAGCTGAATAAATTTATGTTGACTATGATTTGAATTTTAGCAAAGTTTACATTTTAAAACTCTTATTTGACTTGCATTATCCGACAGTTCTTGGTAGCATAGTGCCAGCCGTAAAATTCAAGTTTTAGCTGGAAGAGTTTGTTGCAGTTTTTTAAGTAACCTAATATTTTTGTATTCAGTGTTCCTAAACCTGGTATTAGCTCTTAAATTACTCCTGAAAGTACTTTATTATGTGTTTTTTGTTTTTTTTTTTAAATTAAACATATGCTAATGTTTTCTTGTTATGAGAGTAATTTTATTACATTCAGAAATTTAATAATGGATTGAAATAGAAATAGGGAAGCTGCATTGTGAGTGATGCCTTAAATTGTTTTAACTATCATCATTTAGAAAAAAAAAAATTGAAACAGAATTTCAACACTCATATATTAAATTCAGTGGCAAATGCATAAATTATGTATTTTGCCTTTTCAAATTGATTATTCAAAAAGCTTTTTCTCAATGTATAAAAGTTCCTGTCCTTTATTTAACTAAATAATTGCCTTTATAATTGGTAATTAAACTGAAAATGAGTGTGCTATTGCTTCTGTAGTAAAAGCTTACCAGTTGCAATATTTGATAATTCTCTAATAATTGCGAGGTTATCAAGTTTAGTTTTTTTTTTTTTTAATTAGATTTTTAATAAGATACATATCTGTACTTGGAGGAGGTAAAGAGCACTACGTCCCCAAAACAAAATTTTCTTAAAGGTTTGTTTAAGATCCCTTTGCCGCAAAACCAGCATGTGAACTGATCCAGCAAGTGCTGTTTTCCATTGTCTATCTTGCTTACTATTAGGAATTCAAGTTATTGCATTATGCTTTCAAAAAGCATCAGGACACCCCAATAGGAGGTAACTGTTACCTTCTAAAAAATTTCCTTATTCAACAAATATTGTTGAACAATTCAACAAATTGGGAGACAGCGTGAAAAAAAAATACATATCATAAGTATTTTTAATTACAAAACATTGCATTAAAAATTACAATGATGCTTTAATGTCTCCCCTCATTAATGTAGGTATGTGTGTAAGCTCATATTTCATCATTCGGTAAAATTTGGAGTTTCATTTGGCAAATCCTTTTTAAAAATTGGAGTTCAGGGCACCCCTGAATAGAGTATAAAAAGTTGAGAAGATCCAGTGTTTAAGCTGAGTTTAAAAATTCTTTAGCAAAAAAGCTAAAATCAGGGACAAGTCTTTAGCAAAATGCTAAAATTCAACCTTGATGTCTTTGAAGAAATAAATGCACAATAGGTAATATTTTTCCAAAAATTGAAATGAAAAACTCAGAATTGTTTTAAGTGTTGAGGGAGCAAATTTTTTTTTTTTTTCTTTTAACAATCCCTAAGAATTGGGGGTACATAATGCCCATTAAGACGAAATATTGTTGAACTAAATAGCAATTCATACATGTTAGCTAAGATTTATAAATGTGATTAAGTTCAATAGCGCCATGCTTGCTTCCTCTCTCGAATTGGGCATCTTTTTTCCCCTTCTTGTTCTTATTATATTGGAGCAAAAAAGCAAAAATGACTTGTTCCGTTTTTGCAATTTGGATAGTATTTTCATATTTTGTGAAAAATGCAACCATAGCAGAAACCCTGAGAAGATCCCATTTTTGAAAAAAAATGGACATAGAGCCCTTTACCTCCTAGGTACAGATACTTATTTTGCGCAGTAACATTACACCCTTGATTTCTGCTCATGGTGCTTAAGAGAAAAATATTGAAAATGCTTAAAAAATTAAAACTTGATTTTTTTTAGTGTGAGAAAATTGTTTAAACAAAATAGTAATTGATTGTAATACACCCATTCCTCCTTTGTTCTGTCTTCCTCACTGTGTTACATACACCTCAAGTAGTGTGTTTCCTCCTTCATTTGAAAAAGCCAATGCCAGTACCATGTGATAAGATTTCCTAGATTTCTCTCTTTTGCCCATTCTGTTTACTTAATATTTCTCCTTAACAGGCAGTGGCGGCGTTCAGGGGGGAGAGGGAGCGATCGCCTCCCCACTTTTTATGGTTAATTTATTTATTTTCTTTTTCAATTTAGAAATCAAAACTAAAAATTATAAAAGAAGCAGAAATGTCAAAAATTACAAAATATAGTTATTGGTTTTGCTCTGTATATCTATTTTCAAAACATTATTTAGCACAAGCAGTAACTTTTAACTTATGTATTCATTGTTTATAAGCCACACTGGTTCAATGAAATTATTACCAAGTGTTTGTGAACCTCAAGTACTTTGAAGTAAATAATTCTAATTCATGTCTAAGTGTTTCTTCAATGAAAGTTATTGTGTACATAATTCATCAAAATCTTAGGAAAAACGTGAGTTAAGCTGTTAAATTTGAATCAATTACCACTCATATGCTCTCAAAAACAGCCTTAACAATATTTATGTACTTCTCTCTCTCTCTCTCTCTCTTTTTCATTTTTGTACTGCAGTTAAAAGCCCTACGGCTTTTTTTTTTTTTGCCCCCCCCCCAATTGCCGTCTCTGTTAAGAGGTAACTTTTTTTAAAAACTGCAGTTATAGTGAAGATAATGATAATATAATATTGATAAGCAAATCGAAGATCATTATTCTATGAGATCTGAGCTTTTGCACCACTTATAAATCATCACATAGAAAAAGATTTCAATTAGTTATCAGAAACTTGTCAATCATTTTTAATCCTACCGAAAAATATCTGGTGAAAGCACTGCAGAATTTCTTTCGTGAAGAAAACAATTTTAAAGAATGATGCTGACTATTCCTACTTGCAGAGTCTAAATGCATAGACTCCTGGAGTTCATGAACTTAAAGACCAATGTTATTATTTGATTTGTATTTAAAATTCTTATTTGTAAATAACCTGCTCTTATTTATTTAATTAAAATATTTTAATGAATTTGATGCTGTAAAAATTGTCTTGTGGGTTACTTACAAATGCAATCTATTTGTGATAAAAAAAATGGCACGTGTCAAAAAAAATGTGTGTGATTTTAAACAATGCTAGTCTTTTTATGTTTTACAAATAATAATACACTCCAGAAAGGTGGGGTTGCATTATTATTTGTTGCTTTTAATTATTGGGTAGGTTTAGGAATGTGTATGTAAGCATGTATGTGTGAAAAATTAACAATTATAGTTTGTGATTTTGTACATATGTATTTTAAACATTGCATTGTTCAATGATACTAAAATGAAATTATGTGTGAGGAAAAATTAGCTTGTGAATAATTTTTCTAATGAAAATGCAGCTATGAATTTATAACTCTGCAGTTAAAGTATAGATGTATAAATATATAGGTTTTTGTTACTAATTTATTTTTATGTTTCAAAGTTATTGTATCGTTTTAGTATATTTTCTAGTTTGTTGTATAATATTGTACAGTTTATGTCTCATAGAAATCTATCACACATGTGTATTGCATTTTATTCGTTTATTGGTGAAATTGTATTACGTTATTTAATTTCAATATTGTACACAAAACAATTATCGCATACATTTTAAAATGAAAATGGGTACAATTATTATGTAGAATTTTCAATTAGGGAAAATAAATTTTAATGCTGAATGATTGTAATTACTCTTTCAAATTAAGAAAGTGTAGCAATTTCTGTATGCTAGTTTGTGTCTTATAACTGCCAAATTCTATTCCATGCTTCTCCTTGTGTTAAGTTTACATTTGTAGAGCATTACAATGTTGGGGTCGTTAATATGAGGTGCATACTTTTACAAGTTCCTGAAGAATATATTTGACATAAATTATTAGAATTTTTTACTTAAAGTAAGAGTTTCCGTCATGATTTCTATGCAATTTTATCATCTTGTTAAATAGATTCAATAATATTTTGAATTTGAGAAAAAAATGGCTGTTTTCTTAATTAATTTTCTAGAGCAAATAATTGTAAAAAAATGCATTGCTCTATCTAATCTATGTAATTGAGTAAAAAAACTAAGAAAAATGAAACTGAAATCTCATTTTTATATTTTCTAGATTATTAGGTAAAACATAGATAACTTACACTTATCTCTTTTGTACTATAAATTTTCAGAATATTTTATTTTGTTGCAAAATCCAATGCACTAGTACTTTCTAAAAATTTGATTGCTAGAACAGTAAAAATTTGTGGAAAGTGCTTTTACAAAAAAGAAGAAAAGAAAAAAAAAAAAAAAAAAACAGGAACAAAGATTTTTTAAATGAAGGGGAAAAAATAGGTAAGAATATAGAGATGAAAAGCTTTTTGAAGTTTTTTTCTTCACAAATGCTATTTGATACTTTCTCTCATTTTATGTATTAAGTGAAATCCATCATATTGCAATCTTAATATACAGGGTGTTTCAAGCTGTTCAAAAAAAATAGCTTCAGATATTTTGATCAAATTAGGTACTGAAGGGGGTTAAAATTTTGAGCAATATGCAGCTGCTGTCAAGCAGCCACTGATGCTCTTCCTTTGCCCTTCATTTCAATTTTCGTGACATTGAAAATTGAACAACAAAAATCGTTTGGTGTTCCACTCTTTTCAAAAGATTAGTTAGGGGCCATTCATCAATTACTTAAGGGTCCCAGGGTGAGGGGGTTGGAAAATCCTTACTTTGGGGGGTGGAGTCAACCACTCTTACGTAATAGTTTCCAAGTCAATATTTTATATTAGAAATTGCGCGGTCAAGTGATTGCGCATAGGGATCATGTTTAATTTGTGTCTGGAAGGGAAAAAACAAGTTGTTTTTTATGGTTAAAGTGAAAAAAACCAACGGAAATAAAGCACAAATTTTGAAGAAAAAATTTCACAAATTTTCTTTAAAATTTGTGCTTTATTTACGTTGGTTTTTTCACTTTAAAAAACCAACTCTTCTTTAAAAAAACTTCTTCTTTAAAAAATCAACGTATTTAAAATTAAGTGAAAAAACCAACGTAAATAAAGCACAAATTTTTAAGGAAAAAAATTTCACAAATTTTCTTCAAAATTTGTGCTTTATTTACGTTGGTTTTTTCACTTTAATCATACTGCAGCACAAAGTGTATATGATAATTTTCCATTTAAGCTGTTTTTTACTTGTTTTACAAAGAATGAATAGTGTAGAATCTTATACATATAAAATCTGAGTATCTATCTATCTATCTATGTCCAAGCTTCTTCTCCCGAACGACAGTGAACTGACCATCGAACCAGGTATCGATGGATTCGTCATCTTCCCGTCTTCATGTTTGGCTATTTAACATATTCCTCCGATAATAATTAGCGGAGATATCAATTAAAAATTATTAATTATGACTCTTAGATTTCAAAATAAAATCCATATTTTTCGAAGGCTTTCCTCCATTCAAATTATTATTCAGTGTTTCAACTCAACTTTCCGGATGAACGCTTTTATTAAAATTTACAGCGTGAAGAAAATCATTGAGATGAAAGATCTGTTGCTATTTCTTTTTCTCGAATATAAAGAAATAAAATTAGGCTTTTGTTTTAAGGCTTTTCCTGTAATCAGGGTGTTTAAGTTGTTTACTTTTCGATTATTTTGCCGTAATCTGCAGCAAAATTTTGCTGTTTTTTTTTTTTTCATAGACTAATAATAAGAGTAGACCGAGCTTTCTCATTCTTGCTGATAAAGAAAATTGGTTCATAGATGTATCATGTGACTAGTGGAAGGGCTTGGCGAAGACTTTGGCAGCATGGTTGCTAGATAGCAGCATTATCTATAGTTTGGCACTCGACATGTATTTTAAGACAATGTGTTTTCATGAAAAAAAACTTCCAGGTGCAGAGATTGAACTGTTTTTCTTTTAGTTATGCATTATTTTGACATTAGTAATAGTTTTTGATCAGTTTTTGGTAACTTTTATTTCATTTGGAGCTGTCAGCGTTGGCGTGAACAAAATGGCGTAAACGTTTTGCGTTAACGCAAAAATGTACTAATCGGTATCTTAAATTGAAATTGTAGGTAAAAATCTTACCGTTTGCTGATTCTTCTTGGTCGCTTGCATCTTTTATTGCTTAGAGAGTTATTGAAATTGACTAAAGAAAATGCACAATACTATCTAAATGAAAAACTCACTATATTAACAAAATATTTACAACTTAGAATAACGAATTTACAAATCGGACTCCATAAAAGATCATTCTTCCGTGTTCCATCAATTCTATTTATTTTATTTCGCGCTGGCGTTGATCGTCTGCTACGATTAACGCCCGCTATTGCTAGGATATCCACCAGTCACATGGTTTGGTTTATGAGCAGCAAAAGGGTTGCCATAGCTCGGTCTACTCTTATTATTAGTCTATGTTTTTTTTGTTCAAGCCTGATTGTTAAATACGCGTCACATGACATAACTTTCATTTTCGAGGAGGACCGTGCACGTCGTAAAGTAAATGAGTGATTTACATGCAGTTTATTTTTAGTTACCTAACCTTAGTTAAACCTTGCTTTACGCGCATTTATTTATTCCTTAACGCGTTAGAAACTAGTGTCAGTGTACTACAAAAGCATCAACTGGACTGCTCTTACATTTTTTAGGTAGCCCGTGCAACGCCGGGCACGCAGCTAGTATAATAAAAGAAGTGCACTATGTATGGCATGTTTTATTTTTAATTAGCATTGCATCATGCACAAAAAAAAAATGTGAAGAAACCTTCTGTCTAGATTCTAATTTTTTAGTAAATATTTCTTTACACAAAACGGTTGTTAAAGTTAATTTAATAACAGAGAATTTAAAAATGAAGTGAGAAGGGGTTAAACATGTGTCGGATACTGCCCAATATAGGTGGCAATTTTCAATGTTGGACTGAATCTGATATAGGACCACAACGGGTTGAGGGACCAAATATAATGTAAAACTGCATTTTGGATACATTTATTTCAAAAAAATCTCCTCACATCTTAAGTGTCTATATGCAACATTTTCCATAACATATGCATTTAAAAGCTGATCATTTTTTTGAGACACCCTGTATAGTGATAAAGACATGTCACAAAATTCAAAAATAATGATGATTATCAGTTATGGGTATTCCAGCACATTGAAATTAATTTTTTGATATAGCAGGAAAACTTACTGAAAAATGGGTAAAAAATTATGGTGCTGCCTAAATTGTTTTGGTATTAAGATGTTTAATACCCTTACAGTTTGATGTTTTATTAAAAAATGTTGATGCTTTGAAAATTATATATCTGAATTCTTAACAATTTTTATTAAGTTGAAGTTTGTCGGAAACTTTGAATCATATCTATATTTACATTTTGGATGAAACATAAGTGTATAAACTATATGCCTGCTGGAATTAGAGAAGCGTCTTTTGGAATAAATACTGAAAATTTCCTGGAGTATTTTTAAATACAGTGAAGATTTAACAATATTAGTGAAAAAATCAAGTTGTGTTATATTATAGAAACATATTTAATCAACAACTTACACATTTTTTTAAATTTATTCTGTTCATATTTAGGTGTTTAAAATTTGACTGAATATTTTTAAATATTTATAAGTATAATTCAGACTTACAGAAGATAAATATTTATTTCTTCTCATCAATGTCTCTTTTATGAATATAGTGTTCAGTAATGTTGAATGCATTTTCTGTTGTGTTTTGATAGTATCTCCTAATTTTAATGTAACAACTTTTAACCTGTCTTATATTTAAGATTTTACGCACAGTACTTTTTACCTTATTTATTTTATATTAAAAGACCTTTACATTTACTGTCAAGTTTATGCATTTACATACTTGAAGCATGCTTTCTTTTCATGACTGTTTAATCTCATTTTTTAAAGTTTTTTTTTAAATCATTATTATTAAATGCATTTGTTAGTTTCTTTTTTGTTGATGCTCAATTGTTTTAAAGTAATTGTGCCATGATTTTAACGATGGGAAAGTAACGCATTTATAATATTCAATATTTCATAGATGTATGAAAATATTGTGGTGTGTAAAGTAATAAAAGTTGCCATAGATATGCATTTTAAGGATTACAATTGTCATCGAATATTTGCAAACACCAATAAATCTACATGATCAAATGAATTGTGTAATGTTTTCTTCATTAGTAATTTGCTCTGAGTTTGTAATGTTTCTAATCTTTCACCATGAATTTTTAACCAAATACAGTGGCAAATCCAGAGGGCGGCTATGAGGATGTAGCCACCAGACCAGATTTTAAAAAAAAGTAGCAATTACAGGAAAAAAAATCGAAACTGAAAATTTTTCATTTGCTTTTAAATCACTGCCTTTATTAAAAATAATACATAAAAATTCCTTCTTTGAAATTACGAAAAACAATGATACCTTTACTATAGTTAGGGCAAACCTAACCTGAAAGCGACATTATGCTATCATTAGGATCCGCGTAGCCTTCACAAATGCTGCCAGGTTAGGTTTGCCCCAACTATAGTTGTGGGGTTGAATAACTCATTTCTCCATGACCCTGAAAAATAATGGTTAGGTTTTTCTGGAGGTTCATGTGAGAAGGTCGCTTAAGTTCTCTCTTTCATGTCTCCCTGTAAAAACCTACAGCTTCAAGGGCAGGGCCGCCAGCAAGGGGTGGGGTTGCTACTCCTCTCCCTAGTTTTTCAGAAATAGGGAGCCGCCAGTTTAACTTTAGTGATGAGAAAGATAAGGGGGAAACCTTCGCGGTATTAAAACATTGAAATAGCAAATAGTAAGCACGAAGAGTTGACAATTGGCTCCGCCTTGTTTCAGAATTGTCCATTTTCATAAAGGGGGGATACGGAGAGGAAAGTTGAAACGGAATTTGCTTATGCGTTATTGGTTCTAGAGCATGAATACGTCACCTTTGAATTTAAGAAATTAGCCAAAGCGGTAAAACATTTTAATTTACATTTTAATTTTGTGCAGTCAAGGTAGATGTCTCACTGGCCAGTCACATCCAGCGTAAGTAGATGGGTCTTGGTTTTACTTCCTTAGCAGCCATTGGTCAGGGTCAACAATGTCTCTTATAATTAATTTCAATTGATAATTGGCGAGAGTAGGGTTGAAATCAAGTCATTTTTACCTTTTTGCCAACTCAAAGCAGCTATTGCTGAAACTTCAACCTTTAAGGTGTAACTAATCACGTAACGAAAATATACTAGCAATACTTTTTTTTATATATATTGCCAAAATATTGCTTAACTCCAAAATATGGCACGTGTCCTTTCTTCCTTTTCTACTTTTAAGGAATGGACTTGTTTTCTCAAATGATTGACAAGGTTCATTTGTTCGAGGTTGAACTTTACTAAATGCTTAAATGGAATAGAAGGATCAAAAAAGTTTTTTCTGCGAAATTTTGAAGGAAAATGCTATCTTTGAATATTATTTACGAACATTGAATGCTCTTCCTTATAATTTACCTAGCTGAGAGCCGGCTGAGGGAGATATGTTCTAAACAAATTATCAATGAAAAAAACAGTATGCAACATGAAAAAAACAGAGCATAGTATAAACCTATGAAAAACTGATGGTTTTAATAATAATAATAAAAAAGGATAGATAAATTTTGCTTCATTGAAATCCCTGTCATGTTTACATTCCTTTCTTTTTCTTTCTTTCTTTTTTTTTTTTTTTTTTTTGTAAAATATTGTCATGAAAATCACAGCTCAATGGAGAAAATACATGTGCTGGGGACATATGTTTTAAATAGAAATAATTAAAAAAATAATAATTTGAATTTTGTTTGAATTCAAATTATGTTTTTTGCAATCACGAGTGTGTGTGTATATGTAAGCGTGTGTGTGTAGGCATGTGTGTTTGTGTCTGTGTGCAGGCGTGAGTCTGTGGGTAGTTGTGTGTAGGTGTGTGGGGGGGGGGTATGTGTATGTGTGTGTTGGCATATGTGTTTGTGTCTGTGTGCAGGCATGGGTGTGTGGGTAGTTGTATGTATGTTAGTGTGTAGGTGTATATATATATATATATGTAGGTGCGTGTAAGTGTAGGATATTGACGAAACCTGGAGACGGTTTTCGCTAGAGGTGCAGCATTGTGAGCACCCGGTCGACAGTGATGCTGCGGAGAGTGCTGGTGGGAAAAATCGAAGGAACGTCAAAAACAATCGAATGAAAGCAATAAGGTAGGAAGAGATCTGAAATTAGGATCACTCTCTAGGAAAGTTTTCGACTTTAAGTTCTTAAAAACAAAGTTTTAGACTATCTGATACAATGTGAAGGTAGGGCGTTATAGAGATCTTTTTCCTAAAAAATAAATTTGAAATGAAAACTCTATGCATTTGTAGGACCTGTAATACTGGGTGACTAGATGGGGTTTTGGGAATCTCCTCCAGAAAAGGTATGAAATTTTAGACCATCTTCAAAAAATGAAGCAGGGCGGAGGAGGGGGGGGGGGGATTCGAGGGCGCTCCACTGCACAAATGTTTGGAGTTGAGGTCCTATAAACGAAATTGTTTGCTTTCTTCGATGGTATTTGAGAGATTTAGTGTTTAGGACCCTCCCCAGACATTTTCGATATTCAGGTCCTAAATGGGCAGTTGAAAATCATCTTTGATATGAGGTTGTGGGAAGGGATGTGGTTCGTTGAGTCTCACTTGGAAACTTTTTGAATTTGATGTTTCATAAAAAAAATACAAGTTTAGATAATCTTTGAAGATGATAGTGGATCGAAGCGAGTTCATGGATTCTCCTCTGAAACTTTTCTATTAAATTATAAAAGTACAATTTTGGTCTTCCTTTGGTGACGTAAAAAGATGGGGATAGACTTAAAAAACTCCTCCCTCCCCAGTGGCGTAGCTAGTGAGGGGCAGTCCGCCCCATGCGGCACTTTTTGGGAGGCGGCAATTTCACACTTTTGATTTTAAAAAAAATTTAATGCGTTTTCTCAATAAGGAAATCATGCTTTGGATCTATTACTGAAGGCAAAAAAGAAGGAACGTCTTCGAATTGTAAGGTTTTAGTGCGACTATGATAATAAAATTACTATAATGCAAAACATGTGTTTTTCTTGTGGACATCGCAGCACTATTGTTTGTTTTTTCTCTTCCTGCACCTAAAGCTACAAACTAAAAGAGGTGGTAGTGTAAAATCAAGGGACCATGTTTTTTTTTTTTTTTTTTATATATATATAAAAGAGAGTTAAGAGGAAATAATATACCACTTGATTTTAAGTAAGTTCCTAGGAAACCATTATATTAAAAAAAAAACTTTTTATTAAAGGAAAGTGACAACAAGTGTAAAATTAGAGAGGTTTCAAATGGTGCGCGATGTCTAGCTCATTTTCAAGGATAGCATTATCTGTTTCAACACTTGTTTTGTTTGGTCATTGACTACAAAATTTTCACTAAGACAGAATGAATTTTATGTTCATTTTATAAAAAAAAATATTCACAACCATAATAATGACTTGTAATACTGTATTATATCAACTAATTCCCTAATATGTACAATGAGTTTCACATTTAGTCATTCATTTTAAGGATATGTTTTTAATTAGTAAAATGATCTCTAGGCAAAGCCTTTCACATTTCGACCTCTATTAGTGAAAAAGAGAATCACCCAAATTTGGTAATATAGCAGTACCGGACCTAGGGAAGGTGAGGGGGTGAATCTTGCTCGTACCCTGGGTGGTAACTTTTGAGTAAGTCAACATTAGGTGAGTCGCTCACGCACGGATCCACAATAAGGGAGTTACATCTCCCTTTTGAGAAACCAAATTGACCCTAAATTTGCGTTTCTAAAACTTTAAATTATAAAAATTTCCTCGACATTTACGCTTCTTTTTACTGCCACAAAGCTTAAAATGCATTTTCAGGACAAAAAATTTTCCGGAGGAGAGTCATTTACCATTCCTTCCTCCCTTAATTGGCTCGTTTTCACCAACCCCCTCCCCCCCCCCTTTCGCTGTCTAAAGTGTGTCAAAGACAACTTTAAAATGTGTTTTGAGGCCGTATAATTTTGACCCACCAAAGACAGCTTAAAATTGCTTTGTTAAACCCTCAATAAATAATATTTTTCGGAGAGAACCGAATAATTTTATCCCTTAACGTCACCAAACAGCTCAAAAGTACGGTTTTAGGCCTTGAGTCTCGAAACATTTCGAAGGGATAACGCTCACCCCATTCCTTCACATCTCATCTTTTTGCCTAATACTGATTATCGAGTTTTTATAACTTCAGTACCAAAAAATTCCTGAGGGCGGTCAAGCCCTGACCCTTCCTGTGCAATGATTTAAGATAGTCTAAAGTGTGTATTTAGGACATCAACTTCGAACTTTAAAATCCCCATCTCATTCCAATGTCTCCAAAAATAGCTTAAAGTTGGTTTTTGAAACTTAAACTTCAGAAAAATTCTAAGGTAGAGACGTCAGATGTGCACGAAATCACCTAACGTCATCACAGTTGGCTCCAAATTTCGTTTTTAGAAATTCTTGAGGGAAAACCGCAAATCCTTTTTTTCTCAGTGATGAAGAGCTTAAAATAAGCAACAGTTTTTTTTTTTTTTTTTTTTTTTTCGAAAAGGATTTCGAACAGGGAAACCCCACTCCGAACTCTATCATAACGTTGTCCGTCAAACAACATCTGAAGTCACGTTTTTAGGACATCATTTTCAGAAAGTTTCAAAGGAAGACGGAAAAACTAGCTGACTTTCCAACATTTTTGGAAACATTTGTAAACTTATGCCGTCAAAGATAGCCTAAAATTGCGTTTTTGAAACTCAATTTGAACTCCTAAACGTTCCCTATTCTCTTTAACGTCATCAAAGATAGACTAAAATTAATTTCAAGTTTGAAAATATTTCGGGAGGAAAATCCAGTCTTTGTTGGAGTTAGAGGAGACCCTTACACCACTAGATACAGCCTATATTTACGAGTTTTTCATTTTAGCCTAAAATTTATTTTTTAACACTTCAGTTTCGGAAAATTGCCTTGAGAAGTCCCAACCCCCTAACGTAACCAAAGAATGCATAAAACTAATTTGAATTTTGAAAAAAAAAAAAAAAAAAGAAATCTGGAGGGAGCTCCAAGTACCTTTTTTATAAGCGTTACTAAAAATTGCTTAAAATTCCAAATTTTGACTTAACTTTTGGAATGTTTCGGTGGGGTTCTGAATTTCTTTTTTTTTTTCCTTCTGCAAGAAAAATAAGAAGGAAAAAAAGTTTATTTTCTTGTTTATTAAAATCTTATTAAAATACTTTTGACTCTTTGATATGTCAACTGTTTCCCATCAAAAAGGGCGGCAAATTGAGGAACCGCCCCGGGCAGCAGAAACTGTAGCTACGCCACTGTCCCTCCCCCTATTTTGCTTTGTCCAGAGTATTTTTTTCAGTTTAAAAAATATATTGTAAAAGATCTTGACCCATTTTTTCTATTCCAAAAACATTTCACTGTTTTAATTTTTCCATAATGGAATTTTCAAACTTAACTTTCAAATTTTTATCTTTTGAAAAACAAACGCTTTTATCCCCGGAAAAAAACTTTTGGACGCTTTGGCTTGAGGTGATATTCAGCAGTGATATCTTATATAGTTTTTTCCCTTTTTATTTAAATTTAAATATCCGGGATCTTGATTTTCTTAATGCACTTTTGTTTTCCATTCTTTTTTTTACCTCAGAAAAATTTAGAACTGCTGGTGTCTCTACCTTACAATATGTTCTGAATAACTCTTTCTCTGTATATTTTAATATTTCTTCCTCTTAAAACATACTTCGGGGCATCCCATGCATTTTTATCCACTTTGTTTTAATCTTCGTGGTGAGATTTTGAATAAAAATATTCATAAAATTTATGTATTGGAAGCAAACCCCAATAACTTATATCATTATAAGTAAAAATATATAGAATTAATAAAGTATTTATTAGGAACTTGCATGCAATGCATGTGCGTGTAGAAAATTAAAAGTCTATGGTGAATATTTTGTGCAAAATAGGATGTCTAATTTTTCTTTTCGTTAAATGTTGGTACTTATGCGTGCTCGTATTTTGTCATTCTGTGAGATTTGAAGTTTCGGTAAATATTCGGTAAATCAATAATTTCCTCTCTCCCAAAAATTTTAACTGTGGGCGCCCCTGATATTTGGCGGTTAAAAACAAGTATGAATTAATAAATTATTGGGAAACACATACTTACTGACGTAATTTAAAGACACCAAGAGAAAAGTTTCAGTAACAAGTTTTGCAACTGAACCTTTTCTAGGTTATGGTTTTTACTAGTTTTCCTGTGTGTGACTTACTTCTAATAAGTTTTTTTACTTTTGCAAAGCGAGGGCGCTCCCCGGCCTTTAGCCCAAGGGCCCTCAAACCTATGCGCTTTCGTTTTTTTTTTTTTTTTTTTTTTTCTTCTTTGCGCTTTCGAACCTGTGCGCCTTTTGGGAGTCAAGGGTTTGGTGACGCCCTCTCTTGGAGGATCCAGTCCTCCCCTGGGCAAAGCTATATTTTTAACAAATTATTGTTCAAATCGAAGATATTGAAAATTATCTGCTTTGACCAGAAAAGGAACTCGACACAATCATTACGCCCCTTCCCTATCCTCCAATTGCTATTTTTTTTCTGCCTTAACGGGCTGGTTGCAATCTATTCTAGGTGAATTTTGCTTCTTCATGCATACTAGCGTGCCACATTTTTTTTTCGCCAACAAGCTGTTAATTAATTTTTCTCTCTCCGTGACGTGCGCCCTTTTCGGCTTGCGCCCCTAGACCAAGACCTAGGGTGGCCTATTGGGTAATCCAGGCCTGTCAATAGAGGGTTACCACTGTTTGCATGAGCAGAGAGAAGGGGAGGGTTATGAGTATCATGACCCTGCTCCTCTAAACCGTCGACAATATTATCCATCCACATTGCGTTCAAACACTTTTTGAATAAAATGTTGCCTACTTCACTTACCTTTCAATTCATTAATTTTTTTTAAAACAAATATTTGAAAAACTTTCTTTTAATTGCTGATAAAATTAATTAGTTACGTTTGTGTCTTATTAGGTGCCTTTACGTAATCTGTCCAATAAATACGTGAACTGGGGTCATAAAAATTTATTTTGCAAAATTTAGTTCACATTAATTTTGTCCCTTCAAAGTACTCTCAATTCGTTGCTATGCATTTCCCATCTTCTTTTCCACCTTTTAAAGCACTTTTGGAAGTCCTCAGAAATTATGCTCTTTAGTTGTCAAGTCGTTTCTTGCTTTATTGAGTCCAAATCTTCCCAGTTATGTCCCCTCATTACATTTTTTCATTTTGGGAATAGGAAAAAGTCACAAGGTACGAAATCTGGCGAATAAGGAAGATGATCAAGGATGATGGTGAAAAGAATTTTTTGCGAGAAACTGGCAAACAATCAATGCTGAATATGCTGGTGCATTGTCATTGTGTAAGATCCATCCTTCGTCTTGTGTCAAATTTGGTCGCACACGACAACGCACAAGATCTCTCAAACGCTTGAGAACTGCAATTTCATCAATTTCTATTTTCGACTAACATATTTATTTAATGCAAGACTTAAATAGTTAGCCAATTATTGAAAGGATTTTGTAGACTACAAACGAACTATAAATTTTTGTGATAGAACCAACGAAATATTGGAAGATGACCCCTTAAAAGACTAAAAAATAATAACCAAAAGTAATATTGAACATTAATAATACCCTCTGCGAGGAAATAATCAATTGAAATATACTACAGTGAAACCTGTGAAAGTTGACCACTTGCGGTGCACTATTTTAGTGGTCAACTTAAACAGGTGGTCAACTTAGGTTAATTCATATGATATAGGACCAATTCTGTACCTGAAAAAAGCAGACAACTTAGACAGGTTAACTTACAAGGGTGGTTAACTTGTGTGTGTGTGTGTGTGTGTGTGACAGGTTTTACTGTATTCCTGATTTATTTAATGCAAGACTTAAATAGTTAGTCAAACATTGATATTATTTTACAGACTAATTTCGGCGACACAAACGAACTATAAACTTTCGTGACAAAAAAAATGTTAGTAAAACGTAAAGTGAACGTCATTATATTGTTGCTCCCTTTCAACTAAATGACTGTCAACATTATTACCTATAAATTTTGTCCAAACAGTTCTTCCCAAGATAAAATGCTATAATTTGTTGAAGTTATTTATTGTAGTGAGTTTTCTGTATATGATTAAGTTATTAAAATGGTGAAACTGAGCTATCTACATAAAAAGTGTATGTAATGTAATTTGTTTGTAAGAGTGGTCCCCAACAGTTTCTTCCCGAAAGCCACAGATACAAGTAAAATCGTCTTTGCGGACTTAGAGCACATATAAAATTTCAAAATATTTTACTCTTTTCTAAATGAAATGGGAAAACACGGAAAAGGAAAAAAAAAAAAGCCAATCAATAATTGTTGTTATCGATGCATATTTTGTTAAATACAACCTGTTTTTAAGAAACCTATTTCTAACTATTTGGCTCCTAATTTGTAACATTGTCATTAATTGCATTCTTCGAGTTGTAACGTTTTAAAACAACGGGCCACACGGATCAGTTTCGCCTGCCGGATGTGTGTCCCGCGTGCCGTAGGTTGGGCACCACTGGTTTATAATATTGGTAGGAATGAAATAAAAAAAGGAACTCCCTGGTAACATCATTAATTTTTGAGTTGTAAGCGTATAATCATAGTACTGCTCTTGCAATGTTTCGGAAGAGTTGGGGGGGAGGGGGAAGCAAGAGAGGGGGGTCGGGACTTTGATTTTTTAGTGTATAGTTTAAGTACTAACTCCTGCAAAAAACGGCTTTCCCCTTATTTTTTGCGACTCAAAAAGCGTATAATCATAGTACTGCTCTTGCAATGTTTCGGAAGGGGTGGGGGAGGAAATCAAGAGGGATGGGGGTCGGAAATTTGTGTTTTTTAGTGTATACTTGGTGTGCTAACATCCTGCAAAAATTCAGCTGTCCCTAAATTAACTGCGACAAAGCCTATTTTTTACCTTCATTGACTGAACTATTAGGGAAAAGAAGGGTGCAGGGGACTCCGCGAAATTTGTAGAAATTGAAGCCTTAAAACGCGGTTATATGCCATATTTATCGACGTTAGAGTAAAGAATGAGCTATGGGACTCTATCCGATCGTTTTTTTTTTCTTTTGAAAAATAAATAAAAATCAATACCTCCTCCCCCCCCTCCAATTTTTCGAATTTGCAGTTCCATAAACGCAATTGCAGACAAACTTTGAAGACTTTTACGAGAAGGGGTCTAGAGCTCTCCCCTGGAATTTTTTTCAAAATTGAAGTCCTTAAAACTTAGCACAATATTCTATGATATTAAGGAGGGGTTCAGAGAAAACTCCACTTAAATTTTTCATAAGTGACTGTTTAAAAAACCTATTTTTTAATGATATATTAAAGGAAGGCGGTCGAGGCCGTTGCCCGAATATTTTCTGAAAATGAAGTCTTAAAAACGCGATTGTAGGACCATATTTGATAACATTAGGGACAGCAATCTTACGAAATTGAAGCTCCAAAAACACAATTTTATGCGATTTTTGAACGCAATTTTAAGCGATGTTGTAAGGTATTGGAGACTTTCAATGGAAATTTTGCAAAATTGAAGATCTGGAATTGAAAGTTGAGATGTTCCGAAATGTTTTCGACTGGAGGAGAGAGGGGGGGGGGGGGTTCGGAGGAGAGACTTTTATTTTCAGACGAACTTGAAAAAAGAAGAAAGAAATAGTACGGAACAAGGGACCAATTAGCTGTATTTCATGAAAACTTTTAATTCATAGATTTCTTTTTAAAATACATTAAAATTTGCCCTAACATTATCCTGTTTGTGAAAATTGCAACATCACGAAGGACTTACGCGAGTGAGCTGAAAATTGCAGGAAATGTAAAGTAGGGCATGATATGCAAATGATTAGAATTGCAGACCGGTAGCGCATGCGTATGCTGAACAGCGCCCTCTGAACGGCGGATCGAACCGAATATAAATAGACGGCTAAGGCGTGTATGATTATCGGTGGTTATATGTTAGAGTAAACGTTAACTGAATCTTTACTATGCCTCTTTGACGAAAGAAAGCGAAATTTGAGCAAATTTCGGAGTTCGAACGTGGCAGAATCGTCGGCCTTCGTGTGAAACTGGATTGTCTTATCGTGCAGTAGCCGCTCGTGTGCAGCGTAACAGCAGCAGAATCATGCGTGTTTGGAACCAGTGGACGGACGAGGGTCGGACACAGGGCCGTAGACAGGGTGGGGACCGTCGGGACAAATCCACCACCGAAATTCTTGGATACATATTTTTTAGATTCTGAATTCCAACTATGCTGCCGTTTAAAAATTAGTCACTAAAACTTTCCTTTGCTTAAGTTTATTTTCCCCATTATGTTTTCGTCCTATACTTTTTATTATGTCTATACGTTTTTATCCTCACTTAACCATTTTCATCTATTCAAATACTCTCTTACTCAGCCTGAAAATAATTTTTAATTTGACGCCTGTATGGCGGCTGGAGCATCAAAGAAGTGGGAGATCAAAGCAGCTATTTTGTCTTTTTTTTTAAATCAAAGCATCTGACCTAAATAAAAGATGTCTATATCTGATCTATTTATTTATTTATTTATTGGATCCTTTTTTAAATTTATTTTTCAAAGAAGTCTTTATTTTTTTTACACCTTGGTCCATCACAGAATGTTATAATGACTCTTATTACGAATAACACTTTTAAAAGAGGGGAAAAGAAGGACATTTTTAAAACATCAATAAGAAACGTAACAAATTTACATGATCAAAACTCATTTTTAACCCAATCATACTTTTGATTAAATGCTTGATTTTGGTCGATTTTAATAAATTAACGAGTAAAGGATTTACGTTTTTTGATGCAAAAATTTTTACCTTCTAGTTGACGCATTTGTATCCTTTAAGTTTTTTTTTTTTTGAGGTGTCGATTGTAGATTACTTTTTAATTGTGACTTTTTATTTTTGTTGCCCGAAAGTTATTCTAAGAGCCCCCTTGCAAGCATTTCTAATAGCGAACATGTAATAAACACGTATGATACATTATAGACCGTATATGTTTACATCCGTATAAGTCTTATTTTGTTGAGTAGGGCAGTCATCAGATAGTGGCCTGACAGTGACAGAGATCTTATACAAAAATATCATTTTTATCTGATGAATAATTCTGGTGTAATATTAATTAATTATTAGACATTAATCAACTAAGTTGTTAATTAAAATAATTATTTGATAATATTTTTTTATTGAGCAATCAAAATTGGTTATTATTTTCATTTGTCCGTCCATGATGTTGTGGTTCCTTTTTCAACCCCACCGTCCTCTGCAGACGCAACTGGCCCCCGGTAGATGATCGGTGGCGTCCATGTCCTAGACACACGCACGCTCATACACATACACACACACGCCTTTACACAAATAAACACACGCAAACTGCATACACACAGGTCTATGCACACACACAAGCCTACACATATTATACACACGTAACGGTCCAAGAGGAGGGACAGGCTTGGGGGGACAGGAACCGTATCAGAAACAAGTGAGTGGGGTAGTAACCAATGAGTAGGGTCCTATCGCAACTCGTGATTGCGAAAAACATAATTTGAATTTAAAATTTCAGAATTCAAATTAATTTTATTCTAGTTTAATTTTTGCAAACAACATAATAAACATATTTTTTTAAAAGCTATTTTTCTCCCGTATTACATGTCTCGAACCACATTTGCCTCCGACCATGTCCCTCACCAAAAAAATATCCTGGCTACGGTAATGGTCGGACAGCTCGGAACTCCGGGAGTGGACCCCGAAATGTGACGTCAGCTCCTGATGACATACACCTGGTACGTATGGCGCTGACGAACCGCACAGCTTCTTCTAGACAATAGGGAAGTTTTCGATTTTTCAATTTTATTTTTATATGATAGAGTAACATGCATGAACATCATAGGTGAAAAAAGTTTTGCGATACGATAAGTAGTTTTTTTTTTAAATTAATTTTTAAAGTTCAAGCGCTTGTGACGTCAGATGGCATAGGAAGTGACGTCATGCGCTCTTCCGATAGGGGAGAAGCCGAAGGTCACGCATTCGACTTCGAAGACGAAACGTAAAGGCTTATCTCCTCGCATTTAACTCCTCGCGTTTCTGGAACATTAAACCTCTCATCCTCTCGGAAATATTCGAATATCATCATTGATGTTGCATGAGGAAGATTATTTAGATTGTGCTTTAACGAATCCGGCCTTCATAGTGTGTTCAAAAGGATTATTGAATTTCTAAAAAATAAAAATATCAGCGCGCTCAAAATGTCCCTAGCGAAAACAAGGGATCTTCGGCGGAAGGCTGCCCATTCGCGCCCTGTGACGTAGGCTCGTGACGTTTCAGAAGAGCCCACTTTTGCGCGTGGATTTTTACAAATTCATTAAAAATCAACCATTGTTTTAAAATTCGGCGATGGTGAATTTTTTAGTTTTGAGGGTCAATGAACAATATCCAATAGCCAAAATATGAACATTTAATAGGTTGCAACTTCCCTATTGGCAGCACAGTGGTCAACAGCTACAGGTGTTTCATTGTGTGCTTCATCAATTCGGAGACGTCTGCTGCAGCGTGGGCTGCGCGCAAGGATTCCTTTATACAGGATTCCTCTCACGCAAAACCATCGCAGCCTGCATCTACAACGGGCCAATGTGCATAGGAGCTGGCGTGCTGATTGGCATCAGGTCGTCTTTTCTGACGAATCCCTCTTCAATTTGCGGCGCCATGATGGCCGAATTCGTGTTGGGCGCTATGCCGGTGAATGGTACATTCCGGAGTGCATTATCGAACGCCACAATGGCCGAACATCCGGAGTTATGGTCTGGGTGCCATAGCATATCATGGACGATCACAATTGCTACGAATTGTGGGCAATTTGAACAGTACCAGATACATAAACGAAGTTTTACAGCCCCAAGCTACTTCTTTCCTGCAAGGATTGCCAGGGGCTGTATTCCAGCAGGATAATGCCCGTCCACATGTCGCCAGGACTGTCAAATCCTACCTTGATTCGCAGCAGGTACAGCTTCTTCCTTGCCCTGCATATTCCCCGGATATGACACCGATTGAACATGTGTGGGATTTCGTTGGGCGGCGTCTCGCTCGTGATCCTCGTCCTGTTGCTTCGACAGAACGACAGACGAACTTTGGTTGCGCATACAACCGCTGGCAGATATTCAAACTTTGTTTCATTCCATGCCGAGTCGTGTAGCAGCTCTTATTGCGGCGCGTGATGGCCACACAAAATACTAATTTCTATCTCTTTTTATTGTTTGTTTGGTTTGAAAATGTAAACATTTAATTGTACCATTATCACTCAATTGTGCATTAAATTTCATTCAACTATAATGCTTCCTTCATGGTGTTGCAATTTTCACGAACGGGAGTGTATTTTTTTCGAATTAAAATATCTTCTCCCCTATTGCGTTTCTCAGTTCTAGAAGTTTCAAAGAGCAAATGCTCTTTTGCTAGAAGCAGAAGTTGCAGAAAGCATAAAAAGACCTCGAAAAACTCGGAAAGATGAGTAAAACCTGCCAAATGTTCTTGTTGTTGAAAAAAGACAAGACGACCTTCAAAATTAGAGGTAAATTTGACCCTTATCGAGTTTCAAAGGTACTTTCCGATTTTTCTTTTTTCGAGTTCTAAAATTGAATAGTTGTTTTAAAAATTCAACTTACCTAGTAAAAGTCTTTGTAGGCACATGGAAACAGTAGTTTTTTATTCGAGTTGAATGGTTCGAACTTGTTCAAATTCAGAGCTTCGAATGGTAACAAACACGACTTTTTGCGATAAGCTTTATAGCTGGAGAAAAAAGGATTGGGAAAACCCCTAGCACATACCTACAATCCTTTTTTTTTTAAAAAAAGTTTTAAGCACGTACGCACAAAAAAAAGGAAAATAAATAAAAAGTTATAAATTACTGCCTAAAAAAAGCGAGGGGGCCCGGGCCCCCTCTGACGCCTCCCACGAGCCGCCACTGATGGTAGCTGATACGAGAGATATTACAGAACACAAATGGATCACCAGAAAAGTGTTAAAAGGTATTTTTAGAAGTAATTTTGGTGACAGAAAGCATAAGAAGGGTTTTATCAGGTGCGTGGGACAGGAAGTGGAAAGCCCAAACATTTGCCCGTAGTCTAAACAAGTTACACAAAACATTACTAATGGATACATTGGAAAATTGCAAATAAACTACAATGGTTAAAGAAAAATGATGAATAAAGCAGAAAGTAAAAAAGTTTGAAATGAATATATTGTACTGCCCTGAGAAAAAGAAAAATTGAGATTGATTGAGAGTTAAAAATTTGAAGATGAATGTAGTAATTCAAAAAAATTTATCACAAGTGCATCAATACGATCTTCCAAACTGCTCAACGTTCAAAAGAACGGTCGTTCATTTTAAGGATTCGTTCTTTTTGACACGTTTGTTCATGATCGGTACATCCCTAGTGCCTAGCATAATCCCACAATGTGTGGTTTAACCAGTTGGATCTTGGATGGGACCCTGAGCAATCCCTGGTCCAGCACCTCCAGAGGTATCGCTTCACTTGGGATTCACTTTGGATCTTCAACCGGCTAGGATCGAACCCGGGACTTCCTGCCAGAAAGTCCGGTGCCTTACCGATCAGACCACCATAGGCGCCCATATGAAAAATTTTAAGAGAGAGGGTCAGACATTTTCCCCATGGTTTAGCAGAATATTTTCGCCATGGAAGCCGATTTCAGTAGAGATTAGAGTTATCAAAATTTGACTTTTTAATAACTTATTCATTAATGGGTGGAGAAAAAACGTTTTTGCATTTTTACAAAGAAAAAAGTACTACAAGCAAGAAAGTTCAAATTTCTAAGGGTCCTTGAGCCCCTACTTGCCCCCTTATATGGGCGCCCATGCAAGGCCACCACGGCCCATATACCCCTGACTGCATTCACAGGGATATGTTGATGAAAACTGCACTAAAAAAGCCTCAAAAAACAGCTATAATTCCAAACTTTACGGGTGAACTCAAAATTGAAAAAACTATTGTTAGTTTCACCTTTTCTATACTTATGGAATTTCACACCACCCTTGAAATTCTTCAACGCCCTATCTACCTCGCATTCAGTGGCGGGTCCACAGGGGGGGGGGGGGATGATGGGGCGATCGCCCCCCTCCAAAAGGTTTGTAATTTCGAAAAATTCCAGGAAAAGGTGACAAAACTCTCTCCCTCTCCCCCCCCCCCCCCAAAAATATCACAAAAAATCACCTACCACTGTATTTTTGCGACTTTAATCCCAAAACTTTTCCAGGGGAGAGTTCCTTAACCTCCTTTCCCCAATGTCATCGAAGACCGCCAAAATTTTGAATTTTCAGAGCTTCGAAAAAATCGGCGGAATCGAAGACTTTTCGAACATGTTGTTAATGAGGGCCTTACGTTTTTAGAATTACGTTTTTAGAACTTCAATTCTGAAAAAATTCCGGGGCATTATATTCATCCAAACATCGCATTCTTTCAAATAATTTTTGCTAAACGTACACTTTGTCTTTAATAGATAAATAATGAAACTGGTTTTGAAAACATGACTTTGTTTTGTATGTATCTTTTCTTTTTTTCCCATCTTGAGCAGTTTTATCCCTTTTTTTCCTTTATCAATAACTTGATATAAATGATAAGATATATCTCCGACAAGCTCTTGCGTAATGGAATTTGAACTCGGAAATAAATGTTATCTTTCAACACTAAAATTTCCGATCATTTCAGTCTTTAGTATTGAATTGACAGTAACTTAGGTAAGTTAAAATTTTTAAAATCATTGCATTTGCTTAGGTTACAAGAAAATTCACTCAATTACGATACTCAGTTACGATAATGAACGTCGGGAAGTTTTTTTTTTTTTTTTTTTTTGAGCAAACATGAGTTGTTTGTTATTCTCACTTGACTAAAATTGATGTTGATCTGATTTTCAGATTACCTTGCCAATGGTTGTTTTTAATACTTATTTAGAGAGCAAAATTTTCGTCATTATAGTTACAAATCGTCTGCGATTTGATTTTATTCACATTTTTTCAGGGCTTACCTGAAGCAGACTTTACATTAATAAAAAGGTTATTGTGAAAAATTATGTTTTTTTTCAGGAAAATGCACCGATGTAAATGAACTTAAACAACAAAACTTCATCTAAATACGAAATTTCCAGATAACTAATTCCCATTATTTAAAATTGATTAAAAAAAAATATATATATATAGCGCTATGCGCTGTAAATAATCATTGTGATAAGTGTAATGGTGAATATCGGCCATAAAATCTGTATCTTTATTAGTGCATCGTATAATGATTGGTTTTTTTTTTTTTTATTTTTTTTATGGATATGCCATATGACTCGTATTACCTATTCTAGAAAATCACCAGTCATAATATGAAGGATGCAAATTTCTTGGCTATTTCCATTCTATTCCGTTAATCAGTACAAGAAACACAACGAGTAGGGTCCTATCGCAATTTGTGATTGCGAAAAACATAATAAAACTCAGGACGACAAAACTAAAATGGATGCTAGGTGGCAATTTTTTTCCCCTCTTGTGCAAACAAGAGGTTTTTTTTTTAATTTTATGTTTAAATCGGGAAATTATTTGAAATATTTGAGTTTTTATATGATTTCGGAACCTGATGAATATATATTTTCTGTAACTCGCAGTTGCTGTACAAAGGTTATTGGGATTAACAATGAAGCTGTTTTACTACACTGAGGGCAGTGCCACACCCGGACTATGGGTTTAGAAGGGGATCTTTTAAAAATTATGTTTTTCGAGTGGTGTTACATAAAATTACAGCACAACCTCGTTTATATCCCTGGTTTATCCAGATCCCCGGATGATACGTATCGAATTATAGTTGACTTTAAAACAATTTTACCTTTATATATCACAATTTTAAGTTATGATAGCAAGAACATACTATAAAACAGTAGCTTTTATTTTGTTAAATGCACATCTGATTTTACAATAAATTACAATAGTTTAACAAAGAGCAGGGGTGAATACAGAAATAATTTGGGAGGGGGCCCGAAAATTGAAAAGCGCACCATCGCCGCATACAATGTTTCATAATAAGGTTTTCATAACTTTATTTTTCCTTTTTGTTTTATGATTCCTTACTTAAAAATAATGTACTTTTAAGAACATGAATATTGTGCACTTTGAATACTTTGAATGTATGTGGACGTAAATATTGTTAAGATTTCAAACCAATTAAATACTAAATCCTACATAATTTCACCGAGCTGCTATATAAAATGAGCGGTTTTATTTTTAAATAGAAATATTGTCATAATGATCATAACACTAAAGCAGGGGCGGACTGACCCGTCGGACCATACGCCCTGCCGCCTGTGCGCCTTCCGTTTTTTAATTTAATTTAATTTTATTTGCTATCTCAAACCTGTGCGACTTTGCTTTTCTTTTCCTTTCTTTTTTTTCTTTTCTTTTTTTTTTGCCCCTTGAACCTGGGCGCTTTTAATTTTTTTTTTAAATCGCTCGAACCTGTGCGCTTTGTTTTTTTTCCCTTTGCGATCTCAAGCCTGTACACCCTCGCTATTTTGTTCTTCTTTTTGCGCCGCCAAACCTGTGCGCAGGAGTGTACTGGGTCCCCCCAAGAGGACGCCAGCCTTAACTCTCAAAAGGCAAAAAAAAAAAAAAAAAAAAAAAAAAAAAAAAAAAAAAAAAAAAACCCGCGTTCTGGGGGGAAAAAAACTATAGGCGCCAAATAAATAAATAAACATATTTTTTAAAAGAAATAGAAGGCGAAAAAATAAATAAATAAATACAAGTTCAAAAGCGGAAAAAAAAAAACCCGCACAGGTTTACAGGTTTGAGGGCGTATAAAAAAAAAAAAAAAAAAAAAAAAAAAAACCCGGAGGCGCACACATTCCTAACTGTTCGCTAAAAAAAAAAAAGGGTTCGTGTTTTCGTGTTTAGTTTAATTAAAGTTAAATAAAATAGAATTTTTTTAAAAAAAGCTCAAAAGCAAGGAGAAATTAAAAAAAAAAAAAAAAAAAGGCGCACACGCTGGAGATCGCTAAAGAGGAACCGACGGAGCTCAGTTTTAAAGGTGGAAAAGAAAAGAAAAAGATCGCAGAAGTGTGCAGAGTCCAAAAAGAAAAGAAAGAAAAGAAGAAAAAACGAAACCCCAAAAGATTTGACGTCGAACCATCGGCCGATGCGCCCTCTCGTCTGTGCGTGCAAACTGCCTTCTTGACGTCAAGAAGGCAGTGCTGTGCGCCGTCGAACGTCCTCTGTGCAGTACACCTTCGTTTTTTTTTGCCTTCAAACCTTTCTTTGTAAGTCTCTCAGCAAAAGCGCTAGACAGAATAACTGACATCTTGAATTTCATAAATTTAAAACTCTCTGTAGCCAGCACCATTTTAATCAAAACACTTTGACAAGCCTCACTTTGTTGTTATGTACTGTTTTAGTATTTCACGTTTGGAAACAGTGTAGGTTGTGGGCGTGGGAAAAATCTTGACAGGTGAAAGCGTGGGGGCCGTGGTAGCCTGATCGGTAGGGCATTGGACTCGGGGCCGGAGGGACTCGGGTTCGATCCCCGCTGGTCGAAGACCCACCGTCGTCATTAAAGGGGACTGGGCGACGTTAAATATGCTCGTGGTCTCAATGTCCTCCAAGTGAAACGATACCTCTGGGGGTGCTAGTACCAGGCAGCTATTAGCTCTTGGACTAGTTCTAAATTCTCATTAACTGTTCGATCCGGTGATGGTGCTGCCATCTATCGGTATATAAAATAATGGAGGCAAGGCACTAGTATGCAGACCTCGACATAAAATACAGTTGAAGTCAGTTGTGACTCTTGAATAGAAATAGAAATAGGTGAAAGCGTGAAAGCACTGGGTGAAAGTGAAATTCTTGCTACTGCGACTCGCGAGAAAGAAAATAGATGGCTGGGAAGTAGTAGTTTCGGGAGCAACAACAACATAACAATTCAAAGAATGCTCCATAATCTGTTAATATGGGAAAATTGAAAGATATACATCACAAATCTCTGCAGCTTTTAAACGATGAACCTGAAACCACTACTTCTAGTTTTCTTAAAGGTAACTTGATCTAGTTTAACTTTGTAAACATTGGTAGTGATCATACAGTGGCTCTCAAAAGTGTTCGTACACTTTGACATTTTTTAGTAAAACCAAAATAACTCAAAACTGAATTCGAATATAAAGTCCAATATTTTTTCACATCATTCCTATGTCATTCTAAATATAACCCATTGATTTTTTTCAAAATATTGACGGATCTTCTTTTTGAAATGGATCAGAAAACGAAGAGACAGAGAAATAACACGCCACAAAAGTCATTGTGCACAAAAAAAATTTCGAATAAATTCATGATTAAAATTATCATAAGCCGTTTTATTAATATTTTTGCATTGTGTAGACCCTTATAAGTCATTTGGCTTTAATTTTTTGTTTATTTATTCTTTAATTTATTGCTTATTACTGTAAAATGTCTAGTATTCGTAAAAAACCGCAAATGCCATGGAAAATTTGATGATTAAAATTTTCATGATTAAAATTATCATAAGCCGTTTTATTAATATTTTTGCATTGTGTAGACCCTTATAAGTCATTTGGCTTTAATTTTTTGTTTATTTATTCCTTAATTTATTGCTTATTACTGTAAAATGTGTAGTATTCGTAAAAAACCGCAAATGCCATGGAAAATTTGAATTTTTTTCCCCACAGTAGTGGTAAATTTGTTTGAAATGTCTCTAAATTAGTTAATTTATTTGTTTATATAGTAAAGTGCTTGATAAAATGCTTTACAGAAAGGAATCGGACCGAAAATAAGGTATGAAAAGGTCAACCGGCAAAGTTGACAAAACGTAATCGTAGATTTAAAGTTAAAAAAATTATGAAAAATACACATTTGAGTACTCTAAAAGTTTCTGCAGAGTTAAATGAAACATTTTACATTTAATTTTCTCCTAAAATTGTTCGCCAAGTTCTTTGATTAGCTGAATTAAATGGGACCTCTTCCCGCAGAAATTTTCCTGGTCGTGCGAAAAACAGAAAGCTTCAGCTTTTTGTCCCAAAATCAATGATAAATAAGCTAAAAACAGTTTAGAATCATGTCTTACTTGCAAATAAAAATTAATTCAACATTTTTGGTTAAATTGTTGTATAACTGTAAGTAGAAGAAAAAATTAGGAACTTAATCTTAAGAACTCAGTTGGATCAGTTAATCAGGACGGTGAAGGTGTTTTAGTGTGAGGGTGCATATCAGCATCAGGACTTGGTAGTTTGTAATTTTTTGATGAAATAATGAATCATGCTGTTCCTTTAAATATTTTAAAAACCAATTTTGAACTCTTAGCCAAAAATTTGGTTATTGGAAACAACTTTGTTTTTTTATCAAGATAACGATAAGAAGCACACGGTTTTCAACGTTTGCGTCTAGTGCCTCGAAAATTGTCCTAAAGTTTAGAAAATACCCCCTCAATCTCCAGATTATAACTTAATGTAACGTATTTGGAGATATCTGGAGGCTAGATTACGAAAATAGGGCTTTAAAACGAAAATAGAGCTAGAAATAGTAACACTCGAAGTGTGGTAGAACACTTACTCAGAAATTACGCTAAAAAAAGAAAGAAAAAGAATGAAATCTATTCCCAGACGTTTAAAAGGTGTTATGAATACTTTATGATATTCTACTAATTAATAACTTAATCAAAAGTTAGATTATTCAATAATATATAGACATTTTATAAAGTGTACGAAGACTTTTGTGAGATAAAATTTCCGGCTCCTTTCGGTTTTTGATTTTTAAAAAATTAAGTTTTAATATTTTTTAAAAACTTTTCATGCAGTTTTGTTAAAAATTGATCATAGATCTTATAAATAAATACCTATCCCGAAATATTAATTCTAACCACTGATTTGGGGGCCTATTTCGTTGAAAGTCGTAGGTGTACGAAGACTTTTGGGAGCCACTGTATTTGATGTTATCTATTTCTTTAGGTTTGTGTTTTGAACTTCAATGTTATTCTGTTAGGATTTTGTAAAAATATTATTGTGATAATTGTTTTTATATTTTTTACATCATATTATTGATCAAAGATTTGACTTCGAAATGTGTGTTTTAAGTTTTCTCTATTTTAACTTTATTATTAAAACTATGATGGTGTCACTCATTTTATATGATATTTATTACAAATTGCGTTGAAGTACTTCGGCTGAAAGTGATTATTTTTGATGCTTTAAACTTCATAATTTCAATTTTCTATATTGGGTTCCTGAACTTAATTTTGTAGCTAACTTCATTTTTGAAATATTGCTGATTGGAAAGTTTTCCTTTGATGTTACAGAGCAGAATGGGCAAGCAGGAGTGTAAAGAGTATTTATCATGCCCAGGGTGGGATTTAGACTTAATGAAGGCCCTAAGCTGTTTCAAGTATGGGGACCTCTAAGTATTCTTTTGAAGTCTGAGCACTTCGTTGGAGGCAAAACAGGCCACTTTAAAAATATGTTAAATTAATATTTTTCTCCGATACAGAAAGAGAAACCTATGTTTTCTCTCATTTTGTAATGCCATCTCTTTTTCTCTCTCTTTTTTCTTTTTTGATTGACTTCCTGGAGGGTTGGGCATTAAGAGAGTGATGCAATGACCCCCTTCAAGTGAAATATAGAATGTTGGGAAAATGTTTGGAAAATAGGTGTACAGTGGCTGCTTATATGAATCACGTTTGTTCTAAACAGTTTTGGAGGATTCAGAATCAAAACACTAAGTTGGAATGGGGGGCATGCTTTAAGGAGCAGAATTCGAATGGGTACTAACTATTGGGATTTTAGTAGAAACGGAAATAGGGTGGCTAGTAAGAGAAAAGATTTTAACAGTTGGGATTCAAATAATCGCGCAGCAGCTGCAACAGGATCTAGATCATATTACGGAGTGGGCTGATAAATGGGGTATGGCTGTTAATGTTGGTAAATGTCAAGTGCTACATTTAGGGCATGGAAATAAGTGTACAAGTTATTATTTGCAAGGTTCAGTCATTAGTCAGGCAGACAAAGTTACTGATCTGGGGGTCTTAATAAGTCAGGATTTAAAGTTTAGCCAACAGTGCAGCATTGCTAGTAACAAGGCCAATAAGATGCTTGGGTTTATCAACAGATCTATTTCAAACAAATCTAAAGAAGTTCTTCAGCCCTTATATAGAAGTTTGGTAAGACCTCATTCGGAGTATGCTGTTCAGTTTTGGTCCCCTTATCTTAAGAAAGACATTAATGTATTGGAAAGGGTTCAAAGGAGAGCTACAAGGCTAATAAATGGACTTTCTCACTTAGACTATGATTCCAGGCTTAGAAGGCTGAAAATGTACAGTCTTGAGCAAAGAAGAGACCGAGGGGACATGATTCAGTTGTTTAAATTTATTAAAATGAAAGATGTTACAGGGCTGAAGTTTAGCACTGAAAACAGGACAAGGGGTCATTGTTTTAAGCTATTTAAATCTCAGGCTAACATGGATGTTAGGAAAAATTATTATTTTAGCAGGGTAGTGGAACCTTGGAACAGTTTACCGGAAGAGGTGGTTATGAGCAAGGGAGTAGATAGTTTTAAGAGGGCCGTTGATCTTCACTGGGGATTGTAAATTGACTAGGACCAGTCTAGCTGGGCCCAGAGCCTGTTGCTGGTCGACACTTTTGTATTTGTATTTGTAAAGGTAAGATGGGCTTACTTAAGGTTTTTTATACAATGCTCGTAGTATTAGAAACAAGATGGAAGAGTTGAAAAGCATAACAATAGACGAGAGGTTGGATATTATTGGAGTTACCGAGGCATGGGCTACCGACAGTGATGATGATTTATTATCTATTGCTGGGTATAATTTGTGTAGACAAGATAGAGTAGGTAAAAGAGGTGGTGGGGTTTTATTTTATGTCAGAGACACCTTAACTTGCAATGAATTGGTAATTAATGATAAACCTAATGAGATTGATATGATTTGGCTGGAGTTGATGAGCAATAAGGGCAATAAACTACGTTTAGGGAACATTTATAGGCCACCCAACTTAAGCCAGGTTCAAGATGAACAGATGTTTAGTATTATTAGTGACATTTCAAGCAAGGGGTCAATCATTATAATGGGAGATTTTAATTTTCCAGGAATTGATTGGGATAATTTTTACCATAGTAATAGCAGAGAAGAGGAATTTTTGAAAGTAATTGGTGACTGTTTTTTAGATCAAATTGTAACTCAGGGCACTCGACAGGACGTGATTTTGGATCTAGTTTTCTGTGATATAGAAGGTTCTGTTCAGGGGTTATGTGTAGGGGAACACATTGGAGACCGTGACCACAACAGTATTAGGTTTGGGATTAAATTTGATATGCACAAAGTAGAGAGTTTTAGGTTTGTGCCCAATTTCAGAAATACTGATTTTGTGGCACTTAGACAGAGTTTGAAAGCAGTTTTTTCTTCTGGATTGAACAATAGGGATGTGAATCTTCAGTGGGCAGAGTTTAAGGAAAAGCTAGCAAAAACGGTTGTCAATCATGTTTCTTTTAGGAGAAAGGATGTCAACACTAAAATTTGGCCAATGTGGTTCTCCAGAGAAACTAAGGACGCTCTAAATTACAAGCAAACTGCTTTTCATAGGTTTAGAGAAACTGGTCACAGTGCAGATAGGCTCCAATGTTGTAAGGCAAGGCGTAAATTTAAGTATTTGGTACGGATTTAGAAAAGAGAGTTGAAGCAAAGACTGGCAGATAACATAAACAGGAATCCCAAGAAGTTTTTTGCATACGCTAATTCGGGGAAAGTTCGAAATAGTCATATTGGGCCACTGGTTGATGAGCACGGAATTTTAATTCAGGACGATATTGATATTGCTAATGTTCTTAATAACTTTTTTTCGAGTGTTTTTAACGATAACTGTATCTCAACAGTTGACACCAACAAGACACAAGCTATAGTACAGCTTGAGGGCTTTGTATTTTCCAGGGATGACGTTTTACTTCATTTGAAAAAAATTAAAGAGACTAAGGCTCCGGGACCTGATAACATTTATCCAAAAATTTTAGTTGAATGTGCAAAGGAATTAGCAGATGTAATCGTAAATATTTTCAATGCTTCTTATAACTCGGGGACAGTGCCAGAGGACTGGAAGCTGGCTAACATTATACCGCTCTTCCAGAAAGGGTCTAAAGGGAGTGTGGGAAATTATAGACCTGTGAGTCTAACTTCGGTGGTTTGCAAAATTTTTGAAACATTGATAAAAATTAAGATAGTAAATTTTCTAGAGAACTAATAATCTATTGACTAGTTTTCAGTACAGTTTCAGGAAAGGTAAATCTTGTGTAACTAATTTATAACATTTCTATGACAAAGTTACCATGGCTTTGGATAAAAAGAAGCCTGTAGATGTTGTTTACATTGATTTTCAAAAAGCTTTCGATAAGGTACCGCATGTTGTTCTACTTAGCAAATTAGCTGATATAGGAATAGGAGGGAAAACTTTCATTTGGCTAAAAAACTGGCTGACCGGAAGGAAACAAAGGGTAGTTTTAAGGGGAAATTATTCTAATTGGAGTGAGGTTTTAAGCGGGGTTCCTCAAGGATCAGTTTTAGGGCCTGTTTTGTTCATTGTTTTTATGAACGATATTCACAAAAATATTTCTGGGAACATGAATGGTTTTGCTGATGATGTCAAAGTTATTGGGACTGTAGAAAATGAAGAACAAGCAAAACAGCTGCAAGAAAATCTAGATCATGTTACGGAGTGGGCTGATAAATGGGGTATGGCTGTTAATGTTGGTAAATGTCAAGTGCTATATTTAGGGCATGGAAATAAGTGTACAAGTTATTATTTGCAAGGTTCAGTCATTAGTCAGGCAGACAAAGTTACTGATCTGGGGGTCTTAATAAGTCAGGATTTAAAGTTTAGCCAACAGTGCAGCATTGCTAGTAACAAGGCCAATAAGATGCTTGGGTTTATCAACAGATCTATTTCAAACAAATCTAAAGAAGTTCTTCAGCCCTTATATAGAAGTTTGGTAAGACCTCATTTGGAGTATGCTGTTCAGTTTTGGTCTCCTTATCTTAAGAAAGACATTAATGTATTGGAAAGGGTTCAAAGGCGAGCTACAAGGCTTATAAATGGACTTTCTCAGACTATGATTCCAGGCTTAGAAGGCTTCAAATGTACAGTCTTGAGCAAAGAAGAGACCGTGGGGACATGATTCAGTTGTTTAAATTTATTAAAATGAAAGATGTTACAGGGCTGAAGTTTAGCACTGAAAACAGGACAAGGGGTCATTGTTTTGAGCTATTTAAATCTCAGGCTAACATGGATGTTAGGAAAAACTATTATTTTAGCATGGTAGTGGAACCTTGGAACAGTTTACCGGAAAAAGTGGTAATGAGCAAGGGAGTAGATAGTTTTAAGAGGGCCATTGATCTTCACTGGGGATTGTAAATTAACTAGGAACCAATCTAGCTGGGCCCAGAGCCTGTTGCTGGTCGTCACTTTTGTATTTGTATTTAATTAACCACTAATTCAATTAACCGGCTTCCACTGTACAATTCTTCATTTTAAGAACTTATTAGGGGTTATTGGGGTTTCAAAAATAATAGGATAAGAAAAGCCAACCAAAACTTTAAAAGCTATACATTTTTTAGCAAATTAAGATCAATCAAAATGAAAATTGCTTGTGGTTCGACAAATCAATGACATTAATTGACAGAGAAGTAAAAAAGCTAGGGAGGAGAAAAGAAAACACATCGCTTTCAGCATAGTTGGTTATTGATGTTTGATCATCCCTACCCATAACTCACCAACAAACACAGAAACACAACACTGAATTAAATATAAAATGATAAATAATAAAAAAGTACCGTATATACTTACGTATAAGTCGAGAAATTAAGTTTAAAAAATGAGATAAAAAGTTAGGTTTATTTATAATAAATTCATCATAATTGTGACCCTTCCCCTCCCCCTTGTAAAACTTTTATACGAAAAACTTGAAGGAAGATGGATAAGTGCAGAAGTTTCTAGCATTGCCTCATTTTGGGAAAATTGCCGAACTAACCAATATATTCTTCTGAATGAATTACCAACGTTTTAATGCACAAAAATTGCAAATTACAGCAGGTTTTACAAAGAGCACCTTTTTCAGTGGAAAGAAGTGTGATTTTGTCTTGTTTGTTTTGTTAATTTCCATTTTTTGCTATTTCTACTGTCTTCTGTTCTACTGTGTTATTTTCCTCTGATGACTTCTCATCCAAAGACTCATTCTTTTCATTGAAAAAAGTATTCCTTGTAACACCAAACATGTGTCTGCAGTAATTTACAATTTTTGTGCATCAAAACGTTGGTAACTCATTCATTTAATTTTCAAGCACAAAGGTATTTATTCATTATTTAAAATTCTTCTGTTTTATTTTGGATTACATTGAATTTGAGCATAAGAAAGTTTTAGTGTGCTCAAAGATCTGAAGAACCGCAGTTCATTTGTACAACATTTATTAACACTAGAATTACGGAGGGGTCGTTTTGACCCCAATCAAACTTTTTTTTGCTAACTACTCCTCTGTATTTTCATAAAAAGCTTAATCCTTCATTGACTTTTCCTAAATCATCATGCTGTGTTGTGTAATAATAAAATGTTTTCAGGAAAATTATAGTTCCTTTAAACCCAAACTAAAGGGTTACAACTAAAAGTGCAGACAGGTGTCATTTTGACCCCTTTGAGAAAAAAAGAACTGCAAATACATTTACTGATGCCAAAACAGAGTAGAAACTCAAAAATGTCTCTTAAAACATATCTTTTTAAGAACCTGATGCATTTATAATGTTTTTGTAGGTAAAAGGAAACATAAGCTGCTAGCTTCTGAAATACAAATACAAATACAATACAAATACAAATGTGACGACCAGCAACAGGCTCTGGGCCCAGCTAGGCTGGTCCTGGTCAATTAATTAGTCCCCAATGAAGATCAATGGCCCTCTTAAAGCTATCCACTCCCTTGCTCATTACCGCCTCTTCCGGTAAGCTATTCCAAGTGCCCACGACCCTGCTAAAGTAGTAGTTTTTCCTGATTTCCAAGTTAGCCTGAGATTTAAATAGCTTAAAACAATGACCCCTTGTCCTGCTTTCCCCGCAAAAATTTAATCCATTTACATCTTTCATTTTGATAAATTTAAATAACTGAATCATGTCCCCTCTGACTCTCCTTTGCTCTAGGCTATACATGTTAAGCCTATTAAGTCTGGTATCATAATCTAAATCTGAGAGTCCCCTTACTAATTTAGTTACCTTTCTTTGAACCCTTTCCAATACAAAAATATCTTTCTTCAGATAAGGCGACCAGAATTGCACAGCATACTCCAAATGAGGTCTTACTAAACTCCTATATAAAGGCAGAAGAACTTTCTTAGATTTGTTTGAAATAGATCTATTGATGAACCCAAGCATTTTGTTGGCTTTGTTACTAGCAATACTGCACTGTTGACTAAACTTGAAGTCCTGATTTATAAAGACACCCAGATCCATAACATTTTCTGCCTGATTTATGACTGAACCCTGTAAACGATATCTCATACGCTTATTTCCATGACCTAAGTGTAGCACTTGACATTTCCCTACATTAACTGCCATACCCCATTTATCTGCCCACTTAGTAATATGATCTAAATCCTCTTGCAGCTGTTTTACTTGTTCATCATTTTCGACAATCCCCATAACTTTTACATCGTCAGCAAAACAATTCATGCTTCCAGAAATATTTTCATTGATGTCATTCATAAATATAATAAACAAAAGAGGCCCTAAAACTGATCCCTGAGGAACCCCACTTAAAACATCACTCCAATTAGAGTGATTTCCTCTCACAACTACTCTTTGCTTCCTACCAGTAAGCCAATTTCTTACCCAAAGTAAAGTTTTTCCTCCTATTCCAATGTCAGCTAACTTGCTGAGAAGAGCAACATGCGGTACCTTGTCAAAAGCTTTTTGAAAATCAATATAAACAACATCCACACATTTTTTGTTATCTAAAGCTGAGGTAACCTTGTCGTAGAAATGCAATAGATTAGTAGTACAGGATTTACCTTTCCTGAAACCATACTGCAAACTAGTCAACAGACTATTAGTCTCTAAGAACATCATGATCTTAATTTTGATCAAAGTTTCGAAAATCTTACAAATCACCGAAGTCAAACTTACAGGTCTATAATTCCCAGCAATACCTTTAGACCCCTTCTTGAAGAGTGGCGTTATGTTAGCCAGCTTCCAGTCCTCTGGCACCGTCCCCGAGTTATAAGAAGCATTGAAAATATTCAAAATAACATCCACTAATTCCTCTGCACATTCAACTAAAATTTTTGGATAAATATTATCTGGTCCCGGAGCTTTAGTTGCTTTAATCTTTTTCAAATGAAATAAAACCTCCTCCCTGGAAAATACAAAATCCTCAAGCTGTATAATAGCTTGTGTCTTGTTAGTGTCAACTGTTGAGATACAGTTATCGTTAAACACACTGGAAAAAAAGTTATTTAGAACATTTGCAATATCCCTATCGTTTTGGATTAAATTTCCATACTCATCAACCAAAGGCCCAATTTGACTGTTTCGAGCTTTCCCAGAATTAGCGTAAGCAAAAAACCTCTTAGGATTCCCATCAATGTCATCTGCCAGCCTTTGCTCCAATTCCCTTTTCTGAATCCGTACCAAATACTTAAAATTTCGCCTTGCCTTACTATACTGGAGTCTCTCTGCACTCTGACCAGTTTCTTTAAACTTACGAAAAGTGGCTTGCTTATAATTAAGAGCTTCTTTAGTCTCCCTGGAGAACCACATGGGCCAAATTTTGGTACTAACACCTTTTCTCCTAAATGGAACATAGTCCCCAACGGTTTTAGCAAGTTTATCCTTAAATTCCGTCCATTGCTGATCTACGTCGCTATTTTCCAACCCTGACGAAAAAACCTCTTTCAAGCTCTGCCTAAGTGCAACAAAATCGGTGTTTCTGAAATTGGGCACAAACCTAAAATTATCATCTTTGCACACTTCAAATTTAACCCGGAACCTAATGCTGTTATGATCACTATCTCCAATATGCTCCCCTACACTCAACCCCTGAACAAAACTACCTATGTCACAAAAAACTAGATCCAAAATTGCCTCCTCTCGAGTTCCCTGAGTTACAACTTGATCTAAGAAACAGTCACCAATTACTTTTAAAAATTCCTCTTCTTTGCCATTACCAGAATAAAAATTATTCCAATCGATACCCGGAAAATTGAAATCCCCCATTATGATAACGGATCCCTTACTGGACATGTCACTAATAATACGGTACATCTGTTCATCTTGTCCCTGGTTTGAATTAGGTGGCCTATAAATGTTTCCAAACCGTAGCTTTTTGCCCTTACTGCTCATCAACTCCAGCCAAACCATATCAATATTAGTAGGCTTATCATTTATGACCAATTCATTGCAAATAAAATTGTCTCTAACATAAAATAAAACCCCACCACCTCTTTTACCTACTCTATCCTGTCTGAACAAATTATACCCAGCAATATGTAATAACTCTGCATCAGATTCGGTAGCCCATGTCTCTGTAATTCCAATAACATCCAACTTCTCATCCATAACTATGCTTTTCAATTCATCCATCTTGTTCCTAATACTGCGAGCATTGGTATAGAAAACTTTAAGCATGCCTAAGTTGCTTTTATTTAACACCCTGAAATTTCCTAAATTACAATTGTTAACATTACTACTCTTGTTCATCACTTTATTTCCATTTCTAGCAATACCCAAAAAAATTTCATTCTCTCGATACCTGATGCTTGAACCATGCCCCCCATTCCAACTTAGTTTTTTGACTCCGAAGCCCTTAAAATTAATCCACTAACCATTTTGACCCCTGTAGAGCTCAGATGCAGGCCATCCCTAGCAATCCAATCCCGTTTACAATGACTCCATACATCAATGAACCTGATACTGCGCTTTTCGCAAATTGACTTCAGTAGCAAGTTCATACACCTCGCACGTTGATTTAGCCAGCTCCTATGCACTCCATACCTGGGAAGCAAACCAACCACTTGGACATTCGTCGAAAAGCTGGTTGCTTTATCCAACAGGGATTCCCATTCCCTAGAAAACTCCTCATTTTTACTGTGGCCTACATCATTTGTTCCCACCCACAAAGTAACCATGTCCTCCTTATTCAATACTCCCTTCTTTTCAGCAACCATATTAACGTCTTTTACCCGAGCCCCTGGTAAACAACACCTAGCCACCTTACGCTTTACTCTCCCAACTGTGTGCAACTGAAACAGTGCTGGTTTTTTAAAGAGCATTTTAAACTTTTTAAAACTATTTTATTATGTAACCTGAAAATCTCCGTACTCTTAAAATAAACTGCATTTATTATAAATATGTTTATTTTAAACTAATTTTTACAAATATTTAACATTATGTAGCGAATTATGCAGATTTCTTCTCGGGGGTCAAAATGGACCCCCATCGCATTTTTAGGTATAAAAAGATCTCCGTAATTCTAGTGTTATATTCATTGTGAATTAGCATCCTGATATTTTGTTTTTTTTTTGTGACTTTATGAAAGGATGCTAATTCTCTTCTGGAATTATCTCTAAGAAAGTAATGAGGCTGACTTGATGTTATTGTTATTTTTTAGGTTTAAATTTTTTTTGAATATCCTCTTTCAGCTAGAAGAACAGTGATGTAGTTTGGGGAACACACCAAACGAAAAGCGGTTTTAAACCAATTACCTTTAAATTTGCATTATTTTTAAAATAAAACCCAAATATTTTAGTTACCGCCACATTCTCCCTAAGTACAACACCCACTAAGAAGAAAAACAGTATAATGTCTTTAGTTACAATAACCTAATTTACATGTATGATATTTTACTATGAGTTCATATTTTCTCTAATTATTTCATTACAATTATTGAATATTTATAATGGTAGTATAGTTTGAGAGTTATGTTGTTTTATATCTCTTTCAATATTTTAATTGCATTAATTTTCTGTTCCAAGACTTTAAGTCAAAGAATACACAGCAGGTATTTCTTCAGCAAAGTGTAACCCTTTTGGCGCTTAAAGACAAAACACATGCAAATGGAACAGCTGCACCTAATGCCTTCCCACCTAAATTATTGTTTGGAGTTGTGAATGAGGATCTGCCATTATTCATTGGAGCAGTAATAGGCAAGTTTTGTGGTTTCATGATCACAATTTGATTTTTATTCTAAGTATACATCTTTAGTACTAATGTTGTTGTTTTTTTGTATATTTTATATTTGACTAACATAAAATTCTGTTTTATTGATTCACAGGGGCTTCACTTATAATTGCAACCTGCTTATGCATTGTTACATTGTGGAAATGCTGCTGTAGAATGACAATATGGAGTAAAAAGAAAGAATATTGTAAGGCTTTAAAAATTTCTTCACATTAATGTTATAAATGCATGATTGTTTTTGTTAAATTAGACAAGGGCTTTAAGTGAAGGTTTTTGCAAACCTTGCTGTATTGGGTCAATCTGAAATTCAAACATTTGACTAAGCTTTTTTTTTTTTAAAGATATTTGCTGTCAATTTTTTAAAAATATTCTTTTTACAGTGTTGCTTTTCCTTTGAAAAGTGTTTTTTAAACTAATTCTTCAGTTTGAACCATTCTATGCAATTCTAGTTTACATTGTTGCCCTAAAAGCTGCATATCTTTCAATTGCTAAACTGGCTAAACTATGGTAGGAATATAGTTCATGAACAAAATTCTAAGTAACTTAGTAACTTTACTGTACCCAAGTGCAGATCCAGAAGGGGAGGTGGGAAACATGACCCCTCCATGCCACAAGCTTCTAAATATAACCAAAGCTGATTTTGGGAACTTATATTTCAAAAAATATGCTTTAGACTCCTCATTCATACCTGTAAATTGCACTTGAGTACAATGTCAAAACTTGGAAATTCCTTCCAATGATGACCCTCTCTAAAACCAGGAGCTATATCCACTATCCACCCTTGATTGTACTGAATTTTCTTAACTTGATCTAATGTAAAAATTCTTAGTGTGATCTACATCATCTTCCCCTAGCAACAGAAAAGTCTAGTATATAGTAGAACATTGGTTATCCAAATACCTATCAATCATAACAGAAAGCATTTTGTTTCGTAAATTTAAATTTGCAAGCCATGTAGAAGTTTGGATAATATCACTAGTTCTTTTCTCCTATCTAACACAGAAGCAAAAGAAATATTTTTAACACTAATTCCTTAACTGGAAGTTGACTTTAATGGCTGTTTTGAACTTTTTGCATTAGACCAGTGGTACGCAACTTTTTTTCTGCCTGAGGGCCACCCCTCATATTAAAATCATCCTTGCAGGCAACAACACATAACATTTCAAAATATTTCATTCTTTTCTAAAAAGCATGGAAAAATATGGAACGGGAAAGAAAATTATAAACCAATAATTGTTGGATAAAGCAAGAAATAACAACATAAAAAACCACAAATTGCAATGATTGTTGTTTTCAATTACTCAATTCTTATTTTATTAAATGCATGTTTTTCAGACACCAGATAAAAACAAAAAATGTGTGTGTGGGGGGGGGGGGGTTCTTGAAAAAGACTATTTTGAGAATCCACTCATGGTGTTCCTGGAATATCAATTACAAACTTGATATTGACAATACAAGACAAACCTGCTGGTTATTGGTTTGGTGCCCATAACTAGTCATTTTCCCTATTTCTTTATTGTAAATATTTTTTTTTCCTTTGAACTTAATTTAGCTGAGTTTTTTTTCGCAAAATTCAGTAAATTTTCATCAAATTCATGAGAAGGAACTTTTGCAAATGCTTAGAATGTTGTACTCTATTCATGCCTAACCTTTTTGGTTTTATCCTCCATTATTTGAGCTTCCTCTTTTGATAGATTCTTATTCATGCTACATTTAAATCCTCACACATCCATTTGAAAATTAATAATTTTCAAAAACTTTTAAATCAGAGTAGAATGGTTTTATATTGAGTTGTATTAATACATTCAAAATTAAGAAGTTAGAGAAATTTATAAAATATTGACACTACTTGTTATTTGTTTAGATTTTTTCATGTTGAATTGCTTATTTAAAATTTTGTAATTAATCTAACTGCTTTCTTATATTCCAAACAGGGTTGGAGCCTAAAAATGCCTCAAGTGTGAAAGGAAAACATAAATTCCCTGTAGTTCAAAGGTAAAAGTTATAATTATTCACCTATTTGTATTGAAAGAAAACATGAATAATTTCACACAAATTATTGAACAAAATCAAAGCCAGTGACATACAATCCACTCAAGCAAACCAAGCAGAGCTTAGGCACCCCAAAAAAGTTTTCATTTCTTATTTAAATGCTCATAATTGACAAGAAGTATGAAATATAAGTTTTTTTCTCATCATGACTTTCATGACAGGACAAAAGCGGCTTTCTAATCTTGGGACAGATTTCGATTGAATATGAACTTAAATGCTCTGTAAGAGAGAAAACATGTTTTTCAATTCTGTAATTGAATATTTTGCTGCAAATGAACAAAGGATGGAATTCATTTACAAATGAACTGTTAAATTAAATGCATTATTTTGCTTCTAAAAATCTTAAACTTTGTGGTATTTTATAACGCAGCACATTTTTAATCCCAGTTTCAATCATTTTTTAAAAAATGTTTTGCTAATATGCATTTTTAATGTATTTTTGTAATCAATCAGTATAATGTATCACATATTTGTTTTTGCTGCATAAAAATGTTCTATACAACATGACAGTTACTAAAATTTATACATTTTCAAAGAAAACACAGATATATTACAAACAAATATTATAGAGTGTGAGTCATAACATGAAGAAAATTAAAGCAGTGAGAAACAAAGGAATGTAAGTGGACATTTTCAAGTTTTGAGTAAATGCCTTTAAAGATCAAGTCCTAGGTAGGCTTTCATTAAAAAGTTCGTCTTAATCATGCTGCATTACAGCACCTACCAGGTCTATACTGCCTCATATCCCTGTATACTATCTCCAAACCCAAGACAGGAGAGGTTCACCTACCATTTGTACTGATAATCTCTAATTTTTTATTTTTGCCCCTAACATCCTTTAGCTTCCCATTGCCTCATTTGGATACATTACAGCTGCTGTTGCCACTGTGTGTGCCTGTTCAAAGCTGATTATGGTCCTTCCTAACTCCTGTAACATTCCCGACTTTTAGAAATTTCCTTTCATAGCCCTTCAAATTTTTGAATTTGGTACTGCATTCATCAAAACTCTAAGAGCAATGCTAGATAGTAATATATGCTCACACATTTGTTGTAGATATGTGTATCACCTGATAGTTTTGATTATAATTTTCAAGCAATATTTAACAATGATAAGATAGATAAATTAATGAAAAATTTTACTTTTATGGATACATGACTGAAAGCAAAGGACATTCTTACTAAAAAAAATATCGCATTCACTGTATATTGATTTTCATATTTTCAGATAGTTTTGAGTTGTATAAGCAGATATTTTTATATTTATCTGACTATGCTCTAGAGTAGATCTAGTTCTTCTGGGTGTCATCCCGTGCAGTCATTCAGTTTCATATTTTTGGATGTTTTCAAACAAATACCTTGAAATGTTCTATGAATGAATGAAATTCTTGGACATCATTCACACTTTATTATTTTTCAAACGTCGCCATGCAATGCTTACCTAATTGTCTTAGCTTTCAAATGTTGTTTAAATTGCAAAGTAGATATAATCAGGGAAGTAGCCTTATTCATGGGCGGATTTAAGGGAGGACGAGGAAGGGCAATGCCCCTCCCCCCAGTCTTGGACGAACTTTATACATTGTAACAACACACCTCTCAAAATATTAAAAGAAAAAATCATGACTTTTTTTTTTCTATTTTGAACAGTTCAGAAGTGAAAATGAAGAGAATAGCAAATCTTCTTTTATGATGGGGAAGGAGGGGGGGGGGGGCATCATACTCTGTATTACAAGTAGTAAAGCTCTCACTGGGATGCTGAAATGTGTTAAAAACGACTGTTTTGAAATGAAAACTTCTGATCAAGCTATGCGTTCAGCTGCAATGCTTGAAACAATCGACAATTATTTCAACATATTAGAAGCTAAAAAAAAAAACACAGATTTCAAAAAAAAAAAAAAAAAAAGGATTTACCTGTAAACTAAACAAGCTATAGCTTAGGCATTCACTTTTTTAAAGGCCCTCAACTGCCAAAATTTCATGATTTGTTCGGCAAAAAAAGAAATGTTCTTGAAAAAATTAACTTTATTTTAAATTGCTTAAAAACCATGAAAATTAGGGCAAGTGTGGATACAAATCATAAGTTTCTAAATTTATATCAAACGGGAGGGGGGTAAGGCGAGAAATGCCGAAATGTGTCAAATTCAGCTCTTTGCAATATCCTGCTGCAAAAATCATGGTTCTCATGTTTCTGTAACTTATTACTTGAGATAATTTTTTTGTGGCTCACATGTTTCATATCTTGCTTGTTGTTTATTAAACTGTGAATGCTGTATTTTGGAAATTCTTTTGTAGTGCTTGTTTTTATCTTACTTCTTCTGCATATTGTTAATCTATTTAGCCCGAAAAAACTTATATTCCTTTTCGTTTTCTGCACTACTTGTAATTGAAAAAAGTTGGTGTATTGGGAAATCTTTTTTTCTTTTAAATTTAAAATAGTTGCTCTTACAAAGTTAGAACAATACTTTTAAACTGTACAATGTAGTACTAAATTTCAGAGCCTGGAAAGGGCAAATGAAGTGCCTTAAATAATCTTAATTGTTCTGGGGTCCTTGAAAAAGAATTAGACCAGTCTTTAAAATTCCTAAGCAAAGTGTACTTCAATTTTATTTCTTATCAAATGTATAAATTATGAATTGTCCAAATGGGCAGCATGTTACTCTTGTTACCTATTTTCGAAATCTGTACATAATTTCTTTTAAAACATCTTTTACTGTTGATGATTTTGTATTTAATTCAATGTTGTATTTGTGTGTGGATTGGACGCGTGATCAAAAACTAATTGACCGACAGCCGATGTTAAGCAATTAACAATGCATAATCTTTTCTTCTCTCTCGTTTTTTCTCTTTGAGGACTGCTGTCATTGATTTGTTGACCCCAAAACAATTTTTACTGTGCATTATTGTAATTTGCAAAAAGTTATTTTGCCTTTTTTTTCCCGAGTTTTTTGTAGTTTCAATAACCCCTTATAAGGCTTCAAAATGCAGAATTTTACATCTATTTTACAAAAATTCCTCTAGAGGAGAAACCCCTGGATCCCCTAAAATTGGAGATATTCTATACCCCACTTAGGGATGCCATTTTCCTTCTCAAATTCAATTCAAAAGAACAGCAAGCAAACGCTAACACAAAAAGAGTAAGGCATGACCTTACAAAAACACAGGGGAAGGGGGGGGGCATAGAGAAAGGGGGTTATAAAATGGCCTTTTTCGCCACTGACAGAAAAGTTGTCTGGACTACAAAAGAGACTCAAAACCTGAAATAGCTTTGGACCATGTTCCTAAATACAGCCTTGATTACAAGTAATGTTGCACAAAAAAGAAAAATCCTGCCCCCCTAGGAATACAGTCCTAAATCCGTCTATGGCCTTATTGAAGGAAAACTCCCTCTAAAAAAAGACATTTTAGATTTTTTTCCTTGGAAAATTCCTACAAATGTCCTGAACAATGAAATTCATTGGTATCAGCTTCTAATGCCAATAAATGCTCTAGAATACAATTTTATAGCCATGACTAATTAATACACAATATCTTTAAAACATTTAATGTTGTTCCTTAAAAATTTAGATTGTTGATACAACAATTGTAACGCTCAGTGGTGCCCAATTTTTTTTTAAACCTGAAGGCCGCAATCTCACAGGCCAGAACACATATAAAATTAAAATGATTCAAAACTTTTTAGCTAACATTGTAAAACTAGAAAGTCACCCGCCAAGGTATGACAGGTGAAAATTGCTCCTGCATTTGAACAAAGCCATTGCCTGTTTGGTGATACAGTCAATTCGCGATAACTCGAATATTACTATAACTCCAAATTTGTATCAAGTCTCTATCCCTTTGTCCTTAGTTCCATGCTAATTAGGCTCAATATATATATATATATATATAATTCAAGTGACTGTGAGAGAAAAATTCATTCACCTTCACTTGCAATTCCTGCACAATAGACCTCTAAAGTAAGGAGAACACCTGTTGATCCAATATACGATAAAGGAGTTCATTACACGTGCGGAAATGAGTATAGCTTGTTTTCTTTTGTTGTACTGTACTGTTTACACTTAGACATGTTGCTGGACTACAAATCTGCTTTTAAGCTGTCAAGTTGCCAAGTCAACTTATTGTACCTTCAGTCAAAGGTTGACCTACGTTAAGATGCGTTCCTTTTCATTCTTTAGTTCAATTATTTGCTGATAAATTCCCCAGAGAGAGAGAAAGTTTTCTTCAGATGTCTAAGCGAAAGCTAAAAACCTTGGATTTAGAAAGTAAAGTGAATCATATTTATAACTTTAAAAGGAATCCAACAGTCAAAAAGGAAGATAATGCATTGCAATATGGCTCCAAATACGCTGTCAACAATATTAAAAGAGAAACTTCAAAAGCGGCATGAATCCATGAATCCAAATTTGAAACGAATGAAGATGTGCACCTTTCCTGAAGTAGAATCAACTCTATTCAAGTGGTTCCAGCAGTATCGAATTCAAGACCATGCCATTTCTATAGGGGTAGATGTTTGCTGCGTGAGAAAGCAACAAATTTTTGCTATATTACATAATATAGAAAATTTCCACACCAGTGCTATATGACTGGAAAAGTTCAAGACTAGACACAACTTCGTCTTCAGAACTCTTTATGGAGAAACTGCATATTTTGCTTAAAAACTTGTAAGCTCTGTAATTTTATCTGTTATATGTACATATTAATTACAATATTCAATTGTTTTTAATAGTAAAATGTCGAAAACCGAAACTAGCGGTACGTCAAACTTCCGATACGTCGAAGTTTTTCGTTGATCCCTTGAGATTCGAGTTATTGAAAATTGACTGTATTTTGTTAGTTGAAATTGTAACCCTAAAATCCAGTAGGTAGCGTTCATAGTTGACCATTTCTTCGTTTCTTCTTCCCCTCAAATGACACAGTTTTACCAATAAAACAGTTAAGTTGCCGGATCGAGTCCAGCCTTGTCTCAATAAAGCCTTTGCCTGCATGTTAAACAATACCAAAACATATTATCGAATTATCATGCCGTGCCGCTAGTTTCATTGTTGAAACACGCAGGTTACTCGATCATCGGCTATTATTTATATGGGGATGTGAAAAAAGGAAGAAAATTAACAAAGAGAGAATTGTTGTTATCATTAATACATGCCTTTTTTTTTATTGATGCAACATTTCCAACTGTTTCTTAGAAATGAATTTCTGACTATCTGGCTTCAAATTTGCTGCAAAGATTCCTAATACCGAATGAAGATGATCAGTTGTTTTGGAAGGTTCCAGAATTTATTTTTTGATTCATAACTTGGAACATATCAACAAGTCACGTGGATCAACTAGGTTGGGCCCCATTAATATTGAATTTGGCAAAATATTTGAAATCTAAGTTTAAAGGTATTACTCATAATTAAAAGATTGATGTTTGAAAATTGTAAATAGTATATATTTATGTATGTATACATGTATTTTATTCTTAAAAATAATTCAATTTTTTTCTCGTAGCAATTCAGTGGTTTTCCTAGGCTTGAAGCCAACTCGAGTTTTTGATTACAAGGGAGAAAAATCATCTGAAGATTACTCTGATACTCAACCAATAGCTATTGTAAAAACTCCAGTAAGTGGTACTTCAAGGTTTTATTTTAACATTAATATCGTCAATGCTGTCAACTGCTGTAGCTGTTGTGCTAATCTATGATTGCTGTGCTGCCAACTGCTATGTGAAAATCAAATTTCTTGCTTTGTCTCAATTGATTTTTTTTTTTTTTTTTTTTTTGCATCCATGATCTAGACCTAGAGCGTCGAAACTTACAGGTATTACCTGTCATCTCTTGGATATCGATTAAACAAATCTGTTTCTAAGAGAAGCAGTTGTAAAAATATTCAACAGTGAAAAGGTTAAGCTTATGAAATGTAAATTTGTAGTGGATAACTAGTTTTTTAAGTTATGAGTTTTCTACAACATGATAATATTCAGTGATGTAATATATCATTGTTTGTATGACTTTTTTTTGTGTGTGCATAAGATATTTCATTTATTTTTTTTACTCTTTGCTCCCCCCCCCCCCCACCCTTGATAATTTTTTACTTGCAATATTGTAGACAAAAATGAAAAATTTAAAAAATGTTAGATAAAAGAGATAACAATCAGATGAACAATGAAAGTTCAAATTTATTTCTTCCCCTTCCCTCCACCAAAGTTCTTAAAACACATTTATTCCTTTTGAGCATTTTTGCTTCAAAATGGCTTTGATAAACTTTGAACGTATTTCTATATATGACTTCATATTCTTGCTAAAGCTTAGCGCTTCGCCTTATGAACTGAACAGTGTTGCTTTTGAGAAAATTTCTTAAGGGTGCTCTTCACTGAAAGTCTGAAAGATTCGGATCTAATGTTAACCTACCAGGAAAGTTGGAGCTTGTTTTACAAATTCCTGTGAAGTTTTCGGACCAATTTTTTTTTCTGAGTATTTTTCAAGACCATGTCTGTGTATTTTAGTTTTTACTTTTTTGATGTGTCCATTCTCCGGTTTTTTAAAATTCGAGAAAAAATGAATTTCTTCGAAAACGAGGTACTGTTGGACATTTCGCTCTGTAAAACATCTGGAACTCGTGCTATCGAAATTTTAAGAACGCCCTAACACCCAAAATATTTCCAGCTCTCTTTCGCCCCGCCCCTCATAGTAGACGCCCCTTTTTTGAGGGGAGAGCGCTAATGGGGTGTAAGATTTATTACCCTCTCATTAGTTCCCCTCAATGACCTTCGCTGGATGTTCTCCTCTTTTTTCCTAAGGCTTTCTTGAAGAATCAAGTGCTTTTGAAAGTGATTTCATGTAGATGCGTGCTATTAGCTGTTAAATTAGCAACATCTGCTTTTTTTTTTTTTCAAATTTGTGGTTTGAAAAGAAATAGATTGGAAAGGGATATTTCTGAGTCAAATTGTTTATTAACAATATAATGAACATTGTTACAATGCTGTCGAATGCGAAAAGTTGACATTTTCCCCTTCCAGTAGAAAAATATTTTTATATATGGATTAAATCGTATTCCAGATTCCAGATACTAGGTATTTTGCATCGTTTAACATGTGTTTTATGTTACTACAAATGTACACACATAAAGTGCTTTCCACAGCTCCACAAATGTTTTTGGAAATTATTTATGTCTTTAAGAGCCAGACTCGTCAAATTTCTTTAGAAGGTAGATACACATTGAACATGTAATTCATAATATACAGTAAAATTCATCGAATTTCAGAATCGGGACTAGAAATTTATTTGGTTGAAACAAGTATTTTGTTGCATTAGTATATGTTGTAATAGGATTTTACTGTGTTTCTCTTTAGAAAACTTCCTAAGGAAGAAAACGATGCATAATTTGACCCCAAATAGAATCGTGAAACGTTTCTTATGGGGTCGCAATATTACTCCTTATTTTAAGACATGTACGATATTATACAGTTTTTAAAACATTACGTGAGAAACAAAATAGCATAATTTTTATTTTCCAGTGCAGCAATGCGAATTGTAGCTAATTTTATTTTTATTAAAGACTATTTCCTAGCTTACATTTTGTGTTATAATTCCTGCGTTTTACCTCAAGTTTTTATTTATTGGCGGAAACAATGAAAAAAAAAAATAAAAATAAGTTAAAATACTTATTTTTAATTAACTGTTTTGGAAATAGCTTAAATACATTTTCGTCGCCATGGTTACTATTTGTTTATGTTCATTCAAGGTTTAACTTAAGTAGATTTTACTTTTAAAAGGGGAGGGGGGTGTAAAATTACATTTCAGGAAAAAAAAAAACGTCAATGTGGATGAAATTAAAAACAAAATTTTATCCAAATACAAAATTTCCAGATTACTAATACCGACATTTAAGATTGATAAGAAAACAAAAATACAGAAGGCTTTCTGATGTCTTCAGAAACTTTTCACAATAGAAAAAGTTTTTATTTTTATTTTTATTTATCTTTTTAAGAGTTTGGAAGCTGTATTTTTGGAGAATAAAAATACTTTTCAAAAACATTTATTCAGTAGCGGAAAACATTCCGTACACCAACATGCTCATTAAATACGTAGGAAATCATAAAAAATATATTAGTAATTTAATATGATTCGGTTAATGTAAAAAACACACCATGCTAGAATTACTAAGCATTGTATGTATTAGTTTTTTATGACGTTTTCAGCCTTAAGGTGTGAACAATGTAGAATGGGGGTTACAAGTTTTCACTGCTTTCAATTTTCATTCTCAGAAGCTAGATCAGTATTTTAATACAATGTAGAAAAAATTGATTACAGGCATTAATGGTTTTCAGATCACATAAGCACCCCCCCCCTCCTCCCTTAAAAAAACATCATTAAAGATCGTCTTAAATTTCGTTTTATGACTTTAATTTCGAAAAATTTCGAGAAGGGAGTTTGCAAAAAGTCCTTCTTTGACCATAAAAAAAGTCATCTAAAATTGCATTTTTGGAGCTTTGATTTCAAAAACCTGCATGTCCCAGAACGTTACTAAAGATGGCCTACAATTATGTTTATAACACTTTGAAAATTTTGTCCCCCCCCCCCCCCCCCAACATCACACTAAGACTGCGTTTTTAGACTATTTCGAAAAATTCCGGGGAAAGCTTCCGAACTCCCATTTTCCAAATATTACCAAAGATCGTTTAAAACTGCATTTTGAAAATTTTATTTTCGAGAAAATTAAAAGGCATAGCCCCCAAACAGAGTGCTTGGAAAAGTAGGGAGTATTTCTGAGTAAATAGTATGCTTACGATAAAGATCATATTAATTAAATATAGAAATGGTTCCCTCTCTTAAACAAGAAGCTAAATCCTTTCTCTCGCTGTATTTACATTTTGAGTGTAAATTACAGAGCAGAGAGCAATTGGTCTTTTATTTCTCAAAAAATCCGTAAAATTGTGAATTTTTGAAAGTGTCCCAATACTTTTGGTCATATTGTGTATGTAATACCTCATGTATTTTGCCGAATTTAGTAACTGGGAATTTGAGACTCTAAAAGTGCTAGGTTTAGCTTTATTCCAAAATTTCAGCGTAAGATAGTTTACAAACATTGGGAGTGGGGGAAGGGGTGATTTGTGCCTTTGAGCTTGGAGCAGGGTTAGCACCCGTGCATACAAACAAAGATCACAGAAAAATCTTTAATTTTTCAAATTCAGGAAATCCTTCTCCGTAGCCGTCCGCGACTTTGCCGTTGTTCTGCTCAATTTAAAAGAACTTTCACCATAACAACCCCTTGAGAAATGCTATCGTAGCCTTCTCATCTGCATATAGTAATTAGATAAATAAATAAATATTTTTTCAAAAAGAAAAGGATTCAAAGATAAAGATTGGGGGAATTTTCTGGTCACCAGTGGTGAGAAAAGGCAATTATAGTAGCCACATTTTTTGTAGTCGCCACTCCATTTGTAAAACAGGTAACTAACCAACAAAGTAGCATTTAATTTACCACTAAAATATAAATATTATCCGTTCAAATAAAGGTTAATGTAACTAATTAGTGGCATTAATGTTAATTGTACAATCAAGTATTAACTATGCAAAGAGGATCTAGTTTCATTTTTAAGAAGAATGTTTTCTGACAACTCGGATGGGGTTGGGGAGAGTGGCAAACAGGCAGCGGAAGCGAAACAATTTCGCCAACCGATAACTGGTATTTTTGTCCCCACTTTTATTCGGCACTTGATTTTTCAAATATATTAAGAGGATCATCCATTTTTAAAGAAAATTTTTTGGTTAGAATTTAGAGTTCATTTCGTTAAAATTCAGTGTGGTCATGCAGGCTATCTTTTTTTCCTTCCTTTTTTGAAATCATCAATAACGAACATTTTTCTAAAAATAAAACAAATTTATGAATTTATTTATTGCAAATATTCATTCATTCGTTAATTTTTCCTAGATGAGATCTGAAACCGTATTAATGGGGGAAAAATCTTCGTTTCAAAATTAATTTTAGTGCGAATACAAATAAATTAATATCACAAGTAGGATTGCAAAATGCGCGGCAATGTAAAATGCCGCGCCTTTTACATTGAGTTATTTTTCTTTTACCTATGTAGTCAAGACTCAAGAGGGAAAGAACTAGAATTTCCTTGGAAGGGTCTGTAAAAAGCTGCAGTTTCATTTCGCCGACAGCTATACCTCCCTTGACTTGCACAGCAGGGGGAGCGTCCGGTTTGTCCCCCTGCAAAATGTGACAGGTCACATGATCCACACTTTCATCGGTCATCGTTCGTTCTATTGGTTGTTGAAGTGTCAATCACTTCACTGATGTACACTGCTTTCGTTTCAAGAAAAGGCCCATTTTCAAGCGAGATCGTTTTTCTTCCCCACTGAAGAGCAGCCTTAAGTATCGTGATCAGAATAGTTTCAACACTAGCTAGATTTTATGCACATTTTATTCAGTATAAACTACATAGTTATTGCCAGATACATCCAAATCTGTGTTTTTACTTTCTGAGGTGCCATGATTCTTTCCAGCACTCTTATTTGTATCCTTTTTTTCTTTTCTACATTAAGTTAAATTTTAAAATAAATAAATAACTGAATTAAAATAAAAAAGCACCCAGAGTTAACCATTTTATGACTATTCGCAACTCCAACGAACTATAGGAGGCACTGCAGTCACTGTCTAATGGCTGACTTAAAAACTAAAACAAACGCATGTGGTAACGAAGAAAATGCTAAAAGTGTTGTGATTTTTGTTCGTATGTATGATATTTTTCGCTTTATTCTTTTTAAATTAATTTTCAAAGTCTTGTGGATATTCTGACCCACGTAGAAAGAAATGAGAATTCAAGAAGCATTACTAAACGTCAAAGATTAATGCAAACTACGTAGTTCGTAGTTCTAAGCAGCTATTTCCACGATGTTGAATTCGATATTTATCAATTCTTGATAAAACTAAATAATTGTGGCCTGACAAGAACAACAGTTAATGCTATAAAATTCAATATGACATTACAAATTATTATCGAAAGAAGATGATACTTCTTTGCCTTGCTTGGCTAGCGCTTATTGTTTTGCATTTGTTGCTGAGTTATTTCTCTCGAATTCCCAAATCGGTTAATTTAAAAATTTTCTGTTTCGATTTTTCTAATTTCTGAGTTACGATTTAATTATGTCAAGTTATGCAAATTATCTACAGAATTCTTACGGATATATGGTGGTAGTTTTCTTTTCAGTTGATCGACCATTATTTCTTTTTACTTATCGAATTCTGTAATCTTACTACCATTTTATTCCACTCATGATAAAAATTAAAAATGGCTTAACTAAAAACGCGAAATCTCGCCAAGGCTACTTTGCTTGCACAATACTAAAATTATAACCCTAAACAAATTTGGCGAAACCTTTCAGCTGAGAATAAAAGGAATAAAGTAAATTCTTTCTCGGTGAAACATTTTTCATTTTGTTCTACGATAGTATATTCAAGAAAATATTTTGCATACCGTCCATTCCAACTAAATGCTGCTGTAAAAGATGGTTAGTTAAATTAATTTAAGATTAAAAAAAACTCATATTCTTACAAATTCATACAAAAAAGTAAAATTTTTTACCTTGTATAACGTTATCCAAGTTTGTTAATCCAGTTTTCGCTTTCACCATTTTCAATCAACTCATATTTTAGAAGGAAATAAGGAAAACTAACATTATTTTGAGAAGCTCGAGAATACTACTAAGGGATGAATTAATTTCTGTAGCTGAAAGCAAACTAAGACTCATCGATTGCGTTAATAAATACTCAGAACAAACTGCTTGTGTTTACGTCAACAGACACACGTGGAATGCAACGTGGCAATGTTTTAGTTTCATCGGCAGTTTTGTAAATCACCGCAAGGTAGCGTATTCGAGCGCTGGAATTCGGAATTGCAACTATGTCAACAGTAAATGACCAGCTGTTATATTGCAATTGTAATAAGCATTAACAATAATGCATAATGCAAAGAAGAACAAATTATCATGTAAAAACTATCACATCACTTTAAGCAAAAGTTTAAATTGGTGGCTAAGGGGTCGAAGTGGCGATTTTAAAAATTTTAGGACACAATCTTGATAAAATTTAAAGACATTTTTAGGACAACAAAAATCAAGTTTTTTTTCACTTAAATGTAAATTTTAAGCTTGATTTCCGTAGTGGATGATAAAACTTCTCAAATTCAATCTTGAAAACAACAATGCAATGCATTCAATCCTTTGTTCTTGAACACAGTGACACATGAAGTAGAAGTTTTTTCCACTTACCAGTAGAATAAATGTTTGTCCAATTACTTCTTTCCCTACCTTGTTGTTGTTTTATCAATTTTTGTTTGAATTACAAAGAATGATGAAAAAGTATCCTTAATAGGAAGGGATTTAAAGTAAGGTGCAAGTCTAAAATTTATTATGTACTTAACTTTAATCAAATAATTTGATACTTTTTGCTATCTCAGAATCATCAAAAAATATCGCTGTAAATTACAGATAAATCATTTAAAGATGCAAATGAATAATATTTTTATGGCAACTAAAACTGAGAAAACCTCCACTTTCGAAATTTTATCTGGAGTGAATTTGGAACAAAAGCTTTGGATTGCTTCATTATAATTTGTTTTCAGTAGAAGACAAAGAACAATGAATTAAATTTTTTTAAATTTCTATTTCCAATGGCTGGCAGCAAGAAAAGGTTACAAAGAACAAAATAGCAAAAACAAACACAATACACAGAACAAGGAACAATACAGGAACAATAAAGTAAAATATTTAGCTGCCGATACGCTCTTCTGCTTCCCAATAACAGTCACACAGCCTACGTCTGGAAAGCTGGGTGCAGTTCCAGGTGTGCAGGTGGCGAATGTCCATAGGAATTAAAAATGCACCTTGATTTTTTGAGCTGCTTGTCAACCTCTCATGTCTTGCCGCATCAGCATAAGACAATACTTGTGAAAATCTTGGATTATCAAGATTGGAAGATAATGTACAAACAGAACAAAATGCTTTAAATTCATCCTGTTCTGCACGGCACCATGTGCTAATCTTGCATCCATTTCTGTCTGCTTTTTCCAACCACAAGGAAAAGAATTTCGTTTTCGTGGCATTTTAATAAAAACAAATTACTATTTACTTTTACCTCCCCCCTCTCTCTGCCACAGAACTGCAATTTAAAAGGGAGGCAGGCCCAGATCTATAAATTTTGGGCCCCCCTGCAACAAAATCTGTAGGGCCCCTCCTCGGAATCCAGCAGTGTATATTTGCAATGTTTATAAGTCTTAGTGCTATTTTTTTTTTCAAATTTTTAAAAAATTTCTTGGGCCACTGGGCCCTTTAAGAACGTGGGCTCCTCCGCTCAGCGGAGTCTGCGGGTACGCAGATGTGGGCCTGGGAAGGAGGGAATACTCCCCCCCCCCCCACTGGTTCACATATTTTTCATTTATTTTCAAAGGGGGAAAAAATAAAAAACATGAGATTATATTCCTTTACCCTAAAACTCTTTTTCTGCAAAATTTGCTGCCCAGCTGTTTTTATTTTCTTTATTATTTTATTTTTAAAAATTTTTTGCAGAAGAGGAATGATTGCAAGCGTTAGAGTATAGATAAAACAAACAGCTTTTTATTGAGCATGTGTCTTGATTAACTGCATCTTACCTCCCCTTTTTCAGAGAAAAAGCAGCAGCAGCCTAGGTTCATTTCTCTTTCTCTTTTTTTTTTTGAAGAAAATTTCTTATATAGTGTCTAAAAAGTTTATTGTATCCTAAAATATAGGCATACCATCATGAAAAGTTTCATTTTTAGGTAAAATTTTATTTTTCTGCGTAAGTAGGGAATAAATAATGAAAATTTTAGAAATTTTAGGACAAATCTTGAAATTTTAGGACAAAATGTGAAATTTTAGGAAACCCCCATCTTTCATTACATTTACACGCTTTTTGAATGCATTTGAAGGGATGAAGTTCAAGAAGTCTCGGCAATATTTCAGAATTGAAGTTCCAAAAATTTTTATTGCAGCAATAAAATCGCTTGGGACATAAGATTGCCACTTTTGCAACATAAATCAGTTCTGATTGGAAAGTCTACCCAAGATAGCGTGAACAAACCAAGGAGGATAGAAGAAAGGGGAGACGCCCAAAGCCCTAAACTTGCCGCGCACACTTGTCGCCGCGGACAGAGGTGGGTAAGGGAGAGGGGAAGGGGAAAAGTCTACCAAAGAAAGCAATGGTATCCAATGAGAGGCACTAGGGAAAACATTCATGAAGAGAAAGAAATGTGTCACACTTCCATAATTTTTATTGTCAAGAGTGTAAAATATGCTTTATTTATCACATACAACAATGTAAAAAACTATGTATTTAAGGGGGGCAAGGGTTCTTATTTTTAATCGTTTTTGTTGCTAGTGAATGCGATTTTGGAATGTAGAGTAGTTATTCATTTCTCCCTATTACCACTCAATTTCAGAAGCTTAAATGCACTTCTTTTATGAAAAAGTGTATCTGAAACAGTGTTTAGTTGGATAATAGTGCAGTCTTTAAATGTGTGAAAAAAATGAGGATTCTTTTGATCTTAAATTTTGAACATTGTTTGAAAGAACTACAGAATGCACGAAGTACAGAAAATATCTTTAGTATTCACAATAAATGTTCACAGATCTTTTTCTCCCCCATCTCAATACCCTATTTTCCAATATTTATTTAATTATTTTATTTATTTTTGACTTTTTGTTTGTTTTTTTTTGCGATATTTTTTAAGATGCATTAAACCTTCTTTCATGCTTTTTTCCTTTGTTTTTTGACTTTTACTGGGAAAGTAGGCTAAAAAAACTTATTGTATTGCCTAAGGAGAGGGAGAATCTTTGGTGAAATGAATTAAGAACTTTTGTTTGTTTTTGGGTGGAAATGAGACCTTATCTTTTATTACCTACAATCCTCCTTTTCATTTGAAATTTGAATCTTATACTCATTAAAAGTATTGTTTGTAGTTTTATGAAATCTTTCTTTTTATAGGATTTTTATAAGAGATCATTTAGTGAAATTCAGCATATCATGTCATCTCATTCTCCTGAAGTCATCACCTCAGAAGCTGAGAAAAATCCTTGCAAAGATTCGATGGGTATTCCAGACTGCACATGTTCTGACAAGCCTGTAAACCAATTATGTTCTGTTATCTCTGTGCCACCAGCATCAGGCAATCATGTCACTACTACAAATGTTCCGAAAGCAAGCATTTTATCACCGAATGATGTGAACATTCCAAATATCATCATCCATCAAGATTCACCAGCTATTTTTCATCGAAATTTTTACACTGGTAATTACTATTTAAAAGTAAATATTTATCTCTACATAGTATAAAATGAAGTCTCCAAAAAGCATCTGTGTGTTTGAATGCACTGAACTCGAAAACTGCTTGGCCGATTTGCCTGAAATTTTCAGTTTGTGTCCTTTAGCTTTTTGTTTGGGGACTGGTTTGGAATTTTTTTCAAAAAATATATCTTTTTAAATTCAAATTTCAGACACAATTTTAACATTAATTCCCGAATACGGGGTTGAAAATTTTTTAGCACATACGAGGATCACTCTGAAACTTGTGAGATACACCTAGGTTTTTAAAGTTGTGCTTACAAAATTTCAGGAATGATCCAAGTGGTCTCATTTAGCATCAGTGCACTTTTGTAAGATAATTATTCAAATTAAATGCCTAAAACCATCTATTTCCTAAAAAGGAAGAAAATAATGGATTTGTAGCCACAACAATCTCTTCTAATTGAAACGGCGTCTATATATGTTCTTTTTTTAGATTTAAAGAAAAAAAACAAAAGTCACATTAAGATCTGGAGAACAAGTGGATGTCCTATCACTTACATTCGTTTTTGTTTATGAAACTTAATTGTTAACCTGGCTGAATTGCAAGCATTTTCATGATAAAGCATGAGTAATTTAACTTTCACTTCTTGAAGAATTTCCGGAAGACATTTTTGTGGTACACCACTTTGTCTATTGGTCAGAAGAGTCCGATTGCGATGGGGAGGTCCCAGGTTCGAATCCCGGCTCAGCATGGATGTGCTTTCTCCTGTCCTTGTCCTTTTTTGTGAATGTGTTGTGCTCTGAATAATTGCCTACTCTATAAATGGGTCTTTAAGGCATGTGTTTACTGTGGAAGTTGGACCAAATTATGGTACATTTGGAAAAGTGAAGCAGCGCATCCCAAATTACCGGCCTAGCTGGTACAAGACAATAACAACAAGTTTGCTGTTACTGTCCTTCCAACTTTTGATGGCTTTGACCTATCCTATACTTCTGAAGAAAACGCCATATAGTACTGTTTGACATTTTAAACCGCAACCTTCCTCAAATTTGCGCATGCATCAGGTCGCTTCTGATTTTATCAAAATAGGGGAGATATTGATAAGAAAAATAACGAATGTGAGGGGGATTTTTTTTTTTTTTTTTTGTTTTCCGTTGGATTGTTTATTAGAGATGTTGGTTCGAGTTGAGGCTTTTTTTTTTTTTTTTTTTTTTAGCAGAAATGCTACCATGGTGCATTCTGTTCAACAAGCTGTCACCCCTTTTGAAAATAGAACCGTTCAACGGTGCTAGTCGCGGCTTTGGAGATCAGACAGTACTTCTTATTGCTCGTTCTCTTTTCACCATTGTCAGTGTGGGATCATCTTCAAAAACTTTGCTTTCTTGACATGTTGGAATGTCAAAAAACGGTATGCATGGATCACCCTCCGTTACAATTTTAGAAATGATGCGGTGTCCACCATCATTTAAGCAATTTGGGGTTTCTTTACTGTTCTGTAATGCACCTCTTTTTAGTGCTCAGAATATAGGAAACCCAAAGGCAAAAATGTTTCTTTCATATGTAAGTCTTCGTGAATAATTTTGTGTCTGGCTGTGGATCCAATGTTAAGTTCCTTTTGTATCATTTCATAGGTAGGTACAGCAATTAGCATTCTTCGTTTGGCAGCTCATTGTTAGGAATTAATGCTGGTTCATCATCTTGAAAAAATTGCGACCTACACAAAAATCTTAAAACCATCTGACTACAGTAGCACAAGATAGGCATTCATTAATAAATGATAATTGCAGTTATTGACTGCATTCATTTTGATTTAATCCCACATTAAAATTATATTCCAATAGTGTTTTTGCATCAACTCCTTTTTCCCCTTCTGTCTAAAATTTATTCTACGCCAAACAACTTGAACTAAGTCAGTAAAAAATCGTCTGCTGTGTTAAAATCGCTTACATTTTCAAAATAAAGCATTATTTTTTTTTTGTAACTTCTCGTCTGCATGTATTTCTAAATTTTCACAGTGACCATAATATTAATATTATAGACCATTCAAAAGAACATATTTTTCTGCATACTGCAATTTGTTCCAATTCTCTAACTTAGCTACGGCGAGAGTTATTTACATCTTGATTTAATTTTTTCAAGGCTTCGCTTGATTCCAGACTATTGTCTAAATTTCAATAGGAAGTTTATGGGACTGTTCCCATTATTCTAAAAGGAAATTTTACATTATTTCTTTAATTTAAATCAGATTGTTGAACAAGTGTCACTTGACATAACTTTTACTGAATAGGTCGACCTTGCAAAGCCAGGCGACGCAGTTAGTGATAATATAAAAGAGAAGGATTTTTGTGGTGCTTTACATAACTCGCTGGGTTGGACAGTAGTAGAAGCACAACATGCAAAGTCCAGTGCTTGAATTTGCCAACGAGCAAATTTTTGTCATATGCCTATCATGCCAAGCATGATAACTATTACTAAAATTTTGGCTTGATTGGTTCAAGAGATAGCCTTTAAAGCTTCACATGTAAAGAGAGTTACTTATGAAGTACCCTGTATATATGAAATTTATTAGCAAGTTAGATGTAAAACTAATCTTTGGAAAAAAATAATTTGAATATGGGTGATTGCAGCAAGTGCGTTTAGTGACAACTTTGTAATTTATTAACATTTTTTTATTAATATGCTTTTACTTGAATTGTATAAACCATTATTTCATTTACCATCAGGAACATTCGATCAACAAAGTTTGTATAGCTGTGAATCAAATATGGAATCTGAATTTGATCTAAAAGGCTGCCATTTAACGTGGAGCAACTACAGCTTGCGACCCTCATCTACCAGTGACTGTTATTATGACTTGTTTCAAAAGGTATTGTTTTGCCTTTAAATATATTGCATTGGTAAGATTGCACACTATGCATTGATTTAAAATTTTTAAGAAAATTCTCATTTTACAGAATAAAATTTCGAATTTTGCCTACAAATATGTGGCCCACAAATCTGACCCATCATGGCCCATTACTTTGTTCAGTGTTAAATTGAAAAGTTGCAATGTCTTAAATTTGGAACTAAATACTCAGCAATTGGTTTCTGGAAAAATTAGTTAATAAATATTTTTAATTGTTATTATCCAATCTTTTTCATCTTTCCCTATATTATTTAGGCAATCTTTAAATATTTTGCAATTTTCTACTTGTTCGGGCTTGCTAGAATCAATTTACTATAAATTGTGGCCCTCGGATAAAAAACAGGTTGGGCACCACTGTCTTAACTGATGCTTGACATTTTGCTCCAACAATATTTAAATTTTTTCTCTTGAAAAGAAAGGAAAATAATTTATCATAGACTTTTTCTAAGTTTTATATATATATTTTTAACGGTATGTAAAAATGTCAAATGTTCCTAACTTTCTGTAGTCTCTACATTTAAAATTCTTTTTTAATTTTGCAATTTGAATATTTTAATAGGCTAGTTTCTGCAAAAAGAAGAAAAATCGTATGAGGAGTGATATTGCTGCAGCTATTGCACTAAATAGAAGTCAGAGTTCACAGCTAAATAAAGATACAGAATTACTTGTTGAAAATGAAGTAGAGGTCATATTGGATGAAAGAACAACTTTGTAGATAGATCTATAGAATCCTTTTATAGGTCTTAGTGCAAAGTAACTAATTATTTCTACCATATGGCTATCTTAGTTTTGTACAGTATTGTCTGTTTGCACTTTTCATGCATAACAAGTAACTTCCACATCAGTTGGACATTCTAGTCATGACTTTATATTGATAAAATTTTCTAAAATTTATATTTCTATTTGTTGTTTGTTGAATTTTTGACCAAAGTTTTATGTATTATTATAAAGTATTAACTATTCCTGTACATGCATTAAAATTTAAGCATGAATATTGATAAGCTCTTTTGTTTACTGCTTTTCTAAAGTTATTTTCATGCATGGAACATCAAAGACGCATAACTTTGAGATGAGGGTCTTAAAAGTTTTCAAGTTTATTAAAAAGGTAAAAGAGTAGGATCTAGTTTTAGATATTCACCAAACTAACATTTATTTCAATCATTTCATTGTGACAGCTAGTTAGTTTGAACAATTAAAGTCATTAATCAAAGCATAATTTCTGACCTGAATGCAATATGATTTTATTATAAAAACAGCTTGAAAAGAAAAAAAAAATTGATTTTGTATCGTAACTTCTTTGTCGCTCACTTTTAGAGAGCATCTGTTCTGGAGTGCATAAGAATTTTAAACAAAATCTTGATTTCTGATGCAATACTTGAATGGTACTTCAAAAGAGCTTCTCAAAATATTGTACTTTTTGTGTATGCCTCTTTCATTTAGTCTTAAAATTTTCTGTGATATATTTTCAAAGTACTTATCAGGGTCTATGCTTTTTTTAATATAAATTTTAATAATGAACTTGGAATTTTATCAAGAATTATTACTATATTATCAGTGTATGGCTTGTTTTATTGTTAGACGTTTTATAAATAAATATTTTTATCATGCTCTTTCAATATTTGTTATGTGTCTGTATGATGAAATGATATTTTTGCACTTTTGTAGAACTGTTACTTTTCTATAAAACTGCACAATCTTCCACGTAAATATATTTGGACATTTTAATAAGGCATTTGTCAAACTGATAAAAGATTTCTTTTAGCACAGATTTAATTGGAATACCTTTATGCAACATGTACTCGTTTGAACTACAAAACCTCTTTTTTCACAACCGTTAGTCCTAGATGCATACTTCCAATTTCAAGTACGTTCAAAATTGAGATGCAGAATTAAGATATCAAAAATTTGAAAAGGAAAAAAAAAAAAGTGAAAAATATGAAATTTTTATAAAGCCCATGCAAATGTTATGATGCATCAAAACACACTACAAAAACTCATACAATTAAAAAAAAAATTCTCTTTGCAAACGTATAATTTTAAACAATTATTAGTTGATGTAGTTCCCCCAAAAGTTGTAATTAACTAATAGCATAAAAGCAGTAGAGCTCACAAAATGCTTCGTTTCATGTTTTGGTGAAATTAATGTGATTTCCCTAAAGATAATGTGGGGGATTTTGAGACTGTATGAAAAGTTTGATTTCATATTTTTTTTTTCACCTTAAATTTTAATATCTTAAATGCATCTTATTTTAGTCATTTCCACAATTGGAAGTATACATTTACGACTAACGGTTGCAAAAATAGAGGTTTTGCAGGTTGAACAGGGACGAGCTGTATATACTAACATTTTTTGAATGGCAATGTAATAAAAACATTTTTAAGTGTCTTTTTAATAATGTAAGTTTTTTTTTTTTTTAAAGAAAGTATTTTTTATTTTGGATACCCTTTACTTGAAATTGTATAATATTGCAAATACTGTCTTGATGAATTAGTACATAATAGGTCAACATTTGATTTCCAATTGAAATGACTGTCTCATAAAATTGTGTGAAAGATACACAGAAATTGATTTATCTCATATTATAACCTCATTTCAGGATTAAAATAAAATGTAGTGATCAAGCTGTTAATTTTTTTATAGTTGCTATTATTACTCTAAAAGTTTTGTCCATGCAATAATTGTAACTTTTCTTGTTCTCATATCAAAAATTGAATGAGAAGTTAGGAGTTTTCAACCAATAGCATTGTTTTAAGGAAAAAGTTTTTTTTTTACTGAAGTAGAAATTCATTATTACACTATAAGAATCTATTTTTTTTTTTTTTGGAGAAGTAAATAATATTTATGAAAAAATTAATAATAATTTTTATAAAAAAAAAGGATTGGTTCCCTTTCTTACGAACATTAAGTTTTAGAAAAGACAATCTTTTGACTTCATGCTCATACAATAACTAAACATTTTTGAAATATATTTTACCAAAGATTTTTATAACATTCTTGTATGAGCTATTCATGTGCAAAGTAAAGTCGTTCAAGATATTTATGAACTGATTAGCACTCTGTATATTTTGATAAATATAAAAATATGCATGAAGAAAAGAAAAAGAATGAATATCAATATTTTAAAATTTGATAAAATTTTCTTTTATGCTTTTAGTCAGTAAAATTTTGCTACTATTGTATTAATTCTTATATTGATGGTGAATTGTTTGGAAGTGTTATGTGAAGTATTAATTTAACTACTAATGTGCCAAATTAATGTTTGAAATTTAATGTTGAAACTGTTTTGTTGTTGTTGTTATAACTAATAGCATATCAAATGTTTTTTATTTTTAATCATGCACAGATATTCTTTAGCTTATTTACAACTCTTTAAAAGAATATACATATTTGATGTTACTTTTATCTTCTATGTATGTTTTTGAAAAAGTTATATAAAGGTGGTTCTTCAAAAACCTGACTTTTTCTACTCACAATTTTTTGAAAAATAATTTAAAAATTAAAAAAAATGTATACTGAGTTTGTGTGTGAGGAGCTTTTTAAAAGAAAAGAAAAAAGGAACTCGCTTTAACGGTATTACATTTTAGCTAAGTTGTCCTGGTACAGAAGATGCCAGAAGAGTGACATTTTTTGTACAGACAGCTTGTTACCAAGACCCAGAATTATAAGGTTAAAAATGCTTTTTCTTAAAATCTTTATCTCTTAATTACTACACATGACAGAAATGTTATCCAGGGGAGTGACAGCAAAAATGTTGCATACCTCAGTTTTGAAGTTAAAAATTTTGATACGACCACTGAGGAAATCAGAATCACAAAATACTCCATTCAAAATTCCTTCTTTTTACCTATTATAAAAGAACCCATTCCTAAGCCAAGAGAGTGAAATCAATCAAGTCTTGGAACAAACTTGAATTATCACAGTGCGTCATTTTAAATAGAATTAAATGTTATTTTTCACCTTTAGGGTTACCATCAAAATTTTGCTTAAATAGTTGCTTTAGTAGCCTGAAATGTAAAAAATAGTCTCCTCAGAGCAACATTTAAGTTTCATTTTGTATCCCTGTAGCTTTTTCTTCTACTAGTCTTTATAAATTTGCTAGATCAAAAATACATTGTGACACAACCACACAGTAGAAACATGACTGCATTTAGAAAACCAAAACTAAATTTCTCACATCGAATCTCTGCAAATACACTAAGAAAAACTCATGGTGCAATTTTTGTGGCATCAATAAATGCAACTGATGCACTCATAAATTGTTGTTCTATATCTATTTTTTTCCTTAATGTTATATTACAATGCATGGAAAAATAGTCACTTAAAATTATAAAAAGTCACCCACTTTAAAAATAGTTGCTTTTGGGTCTTTTTTGATAAAAAAATCGTCCTAAATGCCTAGGGTCAGAAATAGTCACAAAAGTTTCCAGTGACAACCCTACACCTTTAAGTATGCATAGTTTAATACTACTAATTTATTTGTGGAATGTTGATGTAAAGTTTAAAAATACTTTTAAGTATACTTAAGAAAAGGATTCACACAGACTAGGAAAGTGATCCTCTTAAGAAAAAACAAATGAATTATTGTTTACATTGAATGGAAATACAATGGGAAAATTATTTCTAACAAAAAAAAAAAAAAAAAAAACCTTTGTGAGTTAAGCAATTCTTGTGTTATTGTTCCTGGACACAATATTGTTAGGATTTTGGGGAATCGCCGATAAGTATCTGTAGTGCAAATGAAGCATATTACATTTATGCAAAGATTTCATGTTTGTTGTTTAAGCACTTTAACATCTTAATGATCTTTACTTCATTATCAAGATTGGAATAAAAAATAATGGCGAAAATATGTGTTATTTCACTTTTATTTATTGCTATACTTCATAAAACAAAGTTTTTTTTTTTTACATAAGCACTTAATTTTTTGGGAAAATATTTAGATCTGATGGCAAGGGCAGATCCAGAAACTTCTCAAGGGGGGGGGGGGGTAGATTTTTATTGTTTACCCCTTACTAGTTAGCGTCTTATCCTGATTTGCTCGTGCATACAAACATTTTATACATATATATATATAATGTGTGTGTGTGTACTACAACAACTGTCAACAACTTTCGTATGTTTCACTTTCCAAACTCGCATCTGAAATAATACAAGGCAAGAGGAAAATAAATATGCTGTAAAAAAAATAAAAGTTTTACGCATTTAGAAGTAAAATATGCCGATTTTTTGAAAAACTATTCTTTCTAAATCATTAAAATTAAATAGTAAGCCAAAGCCAACCCAAGATCGTATGGTTCCCCAGATAAAAATTCATTGAGTTGTTTTAATTCATTGATAATATTGGAACAAGCTGTATCTGATTCAGAAAAAAAAAATGTCTTTTGAACGACATCGAATGCTAGGGGTATGGGAAATCTTTCATCCCGGTAATATGCAATTAATGTGAAATTCCTGCCTTAAAAATTAATTACAAAAAATCTAATTCGAAGTTTGAAACATAAAACCCCAGATGCAAACCCTGGGGGGAGGAGGCTCGAAGTAATTTTGTACAAAATTTCAAGGTGCAGTGGGGTCTCCTGGACGCAAGCTCGCCACAGACTTCCTTTCATTATTTCTTTGACCTTACTTTTTTTAATATAGAGAGAAAATATAAAGCTGACCCCAGCTAGAGTCGCCCTAGTCAATTTATTCAATTTTGTTTTTTTCTAATTTAATAAATTTTTGATAAATATTATCATCCTGGAACTTAGGTTTTGTGTTTTCAAAGGCTACAACAAGCCTACAGCAAGGGCTACAAAGGCTGCAACAAGGTTTTCAAAGGCTTAAAACACAAACCGTCAATTACAGTTCACAATATTTTTGAGCCGTCTTTTCGATTTTTAATGCATGTGTTTATGAGGCGTTAAAAATATCTATGCACGCACACTCACATACAGACAAAAACTTGTCGAATCAGAAAAAGAAAATACATAAACTTACCTTGTCTAACAACATCTGGTAGCTCACCAGTTTTTTTTTAGTCTTCTTTCTTCTTGAAAAATGCTAATAAATTGATTTGTTTTCTTTTGGACATAGTCAACTTTTGGAAGTTAGATGTAACCAGTATTCAAAAGAGACAATGACTGAACATTTCCCCGTTCCCTACAGTGATGCTCTACAGAATGACTGGCGTCATCAAAAAATCGGCGGCTCTGAATGTCTGATTGCGAAGGTTATGTTTCCCCCTTTCCCCTCTATGATTTGCATTTTAGCCCGTTGTTTCTTTCTCGGTGAAGATCTTGAGGTTTCTGTTTCATCATATTTTCAAGCCAAAATTCAATCCCAACAAAGAAGAAAAAAATGTTATAAATTCTTATTCCTATAAAGGCAAGAAAGAATGTTCTTTTGCCTCTGAAGAATATTTTGTTTTGCGAATATTCTTTAGTTGTTTTTTTTTTTTTTTTGGTTAATTTCGGTAGGTGCCCGGCTATCTCTTGTCTCAAGGGGGGGGGAGGGCGATCGCCCCCCCCCTGTCTGATGGTAAAGTAGGGTGGAATGTAAAACACCTGCCTCTCTTTCCAAAAATGCGGAAGATTTTGTGTGATATATAGTTGTTTAACTGATAAAACTGAAAGGGGACTTTTTATAGAACTTGGGTACTACCACAACATCATTATAGAAAGATTTAAAGGAAATCAGACATGCATCAATAAACAAAACATGCCACTGCATTAGAATTACGAAGAAGAGAATCGGCTAATGCAGTACTTTTGGAAAAAGAGGGTGAGAATTGCTTGATGTAGAGCTAGCTTTCTACGTCAGAGTATCTCAAAGTGTGCCAAGTCTATCAGAATAGCTCAGTCTGAGCTCATACCAATGGGTTCACAGTGCTTAACACATATTGTTAATCCTAATATGGTATTTTATATACATATAAAGACTGATATTATACTTCTAACATTTTATTAAACACCTTTGTACATTTCTGTATGGTTATTTCAAATCTTAATACATACATCATAATTATACAACTCATTTAATGATCTCACATTAAGAAAGCTAACACCGTTTCGTTCATAAATTCCAGTAACTTTGTTATTAATTAAAAACTTGTAATAGAAATAAAATTTATCTCTTAGTATTGATTTTTGAATTAAATTTTACAACCATAGTCTAAAATAATGTCAAGTAGTGAAAAGTAGACTGTTGTACAAGATTAAAATGCATAAAACCTTTTTTTTTTGGGAGGGGGGTGGGGACAAAGTTGGTGCGTTTTCAGCGGCTCTGCGGAGTCGGAAGAAAAATGACCCCAACTCCTGGATTTTGAAACGTCAGACTCCGGCTTTTTTTATTAATTTTTTTCAAATCCTCCCTCTTATGTGAAGGGGGAAAAACCCCTAAACAGAGATTGAAATACTATTAATTCTTTTTTACAAAATTTTCACGTTGTATTTTTTTTGTAAACCTAAGACGCATACAATGTTAGAAATTCAATTTGAAAATCAAATTATCCATTAGTTGCGATTTCTGAAGTGAGATTACTTTAAAATCCCATTTTTAAAAAAATTGAAAAGGAATACTTTGCTCCCGTTTACTGTTTAGCAAATCCTGTGCTTTCAATTTTTGAAAGCTGTAACTTTAGAGAAAAACAAACTTTTTGCTAAGTCAAAAAAACTTTTCTTGAGAGGGGGCAGCCCCCCTTCCCCCTCGTGACACCTCAACTTAATTTCAGAGTTTATAAAAATTGAAGTACTTTAATTCTGAAAAATTTCCGTAATAATAAATCTTAAATTTCATCTTAAAAATTTCAGTGAAAATATTGCACTATATTGCAGGGAGAGGTCGAGTACATGTACGTCTGGAGCCAATTTTGCATAAAATGCGGCAGTATACAGCTTTATACGAATAGCTTTTACTATACCAACATTTCTTGGCTCAATTTTAAATTTATTGACAGCCTTAGAATTAACCTTAATATAAAAATTTTAGGATTAACTACAATTATTGAGTGTTGTATCTAATAAATCAAGTACTGATTTATTTTGTATTTTTTAGTGTTAACCGAACTCTTAGATCAAGTCTTTAGATTTAAAAAAAACATTTATATTTTTTCGGATCTTTTGGATTTAAGCTTATATACCAACACTTATTTCACCAAACTCCCTCAGAAGTTTTCCGACTTGCTGAAGCGATACATACCTTCCTTTTACTATTTTATATCTGAGATTGAGGTAAAAAATATATTATTTTTATTTGAAAGTGATTACTTATAAAATGCTAGGCAACAAAACTGTTTGTTGACAGTTACTATCAGTTAAATAAAGTTAAAGCAAATTAGGAGACGGCGCAGGTAGCTCTTCCAGGAAGTTTGAGAAACAGTCTAGTCAGCTGGATGCCACAATGACTGATTTTCTTATTAGAAGGCCTTTATACATGTAATCAAATTAATTGGTAGTAAGTTTTTTAAAAAATGAAAAGAGAGTCGGTGCAAATTAAAAAAAAAAAAAAACTCGGAGTCGGAGTCTGTCTGTTTTTGAATGACTCCAACTCCTTTACCCCAAAATCAGTCCGACTCCACAGCCCTGCTTTTCAGATGTGGATCCACGGTGGCCTGAACTTAGAAAAACTCAACTCTACATTTAGGAGAGGCTTACTGCTACCTTAATGCATGGCCCCACTTGATGGCGCTGGCACTCAACAGGCCTTGACACTTTTTGACTTTTCTGTGTTAAACTAATGCAGCTCATGCATCCACCAATCATTGTCAATGTTTCAATGCAGCACATGCATCCACCAATCATAATCAATGTTTCAAAGTTGGTTTATATTTTTGATTGGACGTTGCCCATTTTGACCGCAAGAGGCGCCACTGGGAACCACTGTATCCACCAATCAATGGCAAAGTAATGGAAACAGGTGTGCTGTAGCGCCCTCTTTGTTGCCATGGGTTGCAGCAATTGCCACTGCCCGTAAGTAGTAAGTGGGGCCATGCTTAATGTAAACTATTCAGAACGAAAATGATCCATCTTGGCTCTTGAAACTGCTAGAATTATTTAACATTTATTCCAAAGTGTGAAGAGAAAATATGGAAGATCTCATTGTTGAAATGGAAGGTAGAAAGATAGTACAGACCTGCCAACCTTTGCACATTTTTACCCAAGTTTAAAAGACTGGAGCAGCTGAGTGGAGGGAAGTCTAATTTGGATTAGATACCTTTTGCCTCCAACAGTGAGATAAAACTTCAAAATTTTAGAAAAAAGTGGCATTTTGCTAAAAAGACTTGAAAAAAACAAGCTCAATGGGCTTAGAAGCAGCTAGGTGCGAGAAGGAAGTACTGCCCAGAAACATGTATAAAATTAGACTGATCAGAAGGCAATTTTTTTTTTGTTTCTCACAATTCATTAAAAATTCCAGCCTTTTGTAAAAAATGAAATTTTCAGATACTACTGTCATTCTTTCTGATTAGTTTAAATGTGATTGTAAGGATAATTAATTGAAAAGAAACTCTTACTAATAAACATTATTTGATAATTTTAACAATTTACAGAATGAATAAATATACAAATAATACATGACAGAAATTATTTAAAGTTCATGAGTGGGCAACATTCTGCATAACAAAACATAGAAAGATTTTACAAACATTTAATAACAAGTAAATTCATGTAAAATGTTTTTTGGGAGGAACATTTCTATTATCAAATGCATTTGAAAATAGTCCTTGTGATGAAAAATTCAATACACCTGGGTCAATTGAAGTATCATCTGTAGGAGTATGGACTGGCCTCAAAATAAAATCATCTGCCAAAAGAGAAAATTAGTTTATACAAAGGTGTAAAAAATTGTATATAAAATATTTTGCTTATAATTTACATAACATGCACTAATACTTATTGCTACCAATCAGGAGCACAGTCACAGTAAAGGAATTTGAGGGCCAACTAAGCACAGATACAAGAAAAGGACCGACTGCCTCTTTAGAAACATGAGTGAAAAGGACACAGTTTTATCAACTTTCCTCAGGTAAATTTTCAAAACTGAAGTACCATAACACAAAATTTCAGTCAATCTTCAAGAATAGTAGGCCAAGGGGGTTTGAAGGCTCTGCTGTGGACATTTTTTAAATTGGAAGTCCCAAGAACACAAGAGTAGACTAGCTTTGATTACGTTAGAGGAAAGGATGGAGTTTGTAACTATCTATATCGGAAATGTTTCAAAGTTGTTCCAAAAACACAATCAATGCGATTTATTGATACTAGCAGTACATAGAGTCCCTATATAGAAGCTATGCTTCAGAGTTGCGCAATAGGCAACCCTCTGCTTATCGTCAATACCTCCAGTTTAAAGATTTTCCTCCCTTAGACTTAACATGGAGCGCCCGAGAAGCTATCAAAAATATGCAGAATCCGATGAAATACAGCACTGAACAACTCTTTTGCTATTTGTTATCAATACATAGATGTTTAATCTATATGTATGTGCAATTTTTTTCTGTAAAAATCCCTTTCTTAATTTTTAAATCTTATTTTTTGTGTTCCGGTAGTGAAGCATCCATACTGTTTATACTTATATTTTGCTCAATATCCTTATACAACCTGCTTATTTAGGTGCAATACGATATTATGCATTCATTTTGTCATTATCACTTAATTATACCACTGTAAATGCAGTCTACTGTTTTAAATTTTGCTTTTATATTCGTTTTTGTGTACGCTTTAGCTTGGCAAGCTTTTGAATGCATTTGGAGACAGCAATGATCACCAAGGTTTTACAGCGTGCAAAGAGGATTTAAATTTACGTTTTATTACTTTCTTACAGGGTTGGCTTTCTGCCAGCAGAAACTAGTTTTTGCCATCCCAGTGGCAGAAACTGGTTATAATCGGTAAAAAACGGCAGAAACTGGCAAAAACTTAAAAGCATCTGTAATAACTCAAGTAATTACTAAATGATATTTGTAAAAGTAAAGTAAAAAAATTGATTTCATTCAGTCATTTAAAAAAATAAAATCCTATGCTAGGGCCCTTAATTTAGTTCGGAAAGGAAACTTTTCAATTGCAGATGCTTGTAATATTTGGATTAATCTAACAAAGGGTGAAAAATTGTACGGGTGCTTATGGAAGAGAAGTGACATAAAGAATTAAACAGGCATTACTGATTGTAATTTGTTTGTTTACATGCTTCATCTAAATTGCTTGTGATTGAAGTTATCATGTACTTCTAAAAGAAAGTGCCAGAATTTTACTTGCCAATATTAACACATATTTTGTACATAATGTCAGAGCTTTTCAAAACAAATTCGCGCTATTTCTCGAAACTTATTTTTCCAGTCAAATTTTTTACCACAATCCCAGTAACTACATGATGGACCAGGTAAAAAAATCCAGTTTCACGAACATTGGTTGTTTATTGATGCATTGCCTGTAGCTCTTCTGTTGCAAGAATATTCTAATTTGTGCATATTGAATTGAGAAACTGATTAGATTTTAGATACCACCTTTTCTAAGAGGCAACTGCAGAGTCCAAACAATGTAACATTTGATTTTGAATTGTGATAATATTGTAATTATAAATTGTGCTTTGGTTAACAATTTTTTTTCCCGTACATTTTCTACTGTATGTCAATAATTGATTTTTTGTCATGTTGTGAGTTTGTGGTGGCAGAAAGTGATTTTTGCCATGCTGGTTTTAACCGGTTTCTACCAGTGGTTTTAACCGCCTTGGCTGAAACTTGCCAACCCTGCTTTCTTATGAATATGCACAACTATCAAGTAAACGTGACTAGACATTCTGAATTTTAGCCTTAGATATGTCATTGCATTAATGTCAATAATTGAATCAAATTTTTGACGCATCGTGTAATTTGTAGTTTTTTAAGAAATAGTTAATTGACTTGAACTAAAATATAGAAATGTCATGCATAATTTTCACACCTGTTTATAGGCATAATGAATTATATTCTGTGAGAGCTTTAATTTTATTAGAATTAATATAATGAACAGGATTCATACTCTTATTTGGATGAAAAAATTCCATGACTTTTCCAAGACTTCATAAAAATTTTCATGACCTTGTTACATGGAGAGAATAGAAGACTATTTAATATCAAACTTGCCAATTTTTGGCAATGAGCATTACCAAAAATTCTATGTGAACGCCACTACCTCATTGAAGCACTTACTCATGTGACTGAAAAAATATCTGTACACCTAAAAAACTAAGCTATTATGTCTTTATCATATAAATGTAAGTAAAGTAAAATACAGTGAAAGCAATACAATGATAATTAAATGTCTAAAAATTTCTTTGTAAAAGAGCAGAATGATAATGAATGGAGAAAGATTAAATGAGTCATCAACTAAGTTTCAATAAATTTGCTTCAAAAGTTGCATTTTAGTGTCAACAGTGCATTTAATCATCCACATAATTTGATAGTATTTTGGTTCTTTAAAGTAAACCCACATACTTCAGTAAACTTATGTTTCTCTCTCTAAAGCAGATATTTATTTAAAAAAAAACATTCTGTACAAATTAATCTTCTGATTCAAATGTACTTGTTTACTTCTTTGCACATTTTCAAATGCATATAAATTAATAGCATTGGATTCCTGACATTAAATGGTGGCAAGGATTAATTTTGCAAGCTGCATGTTGGGTACGACTGTTTAAGAATATTAGAATTCCCCTTTTTTTGTATTATATCTCCTGACTAAAGATCTTCATTTTCTAAAACTTTCAACAAATTTAGATAAACTGATAAATTTAGTAATTTAGTTTTATATGAGTGATGGAAACAAACTCGGATGCAATTGAATTGCATTTTTTGAGTGCATGTGGCAAAATCAAGAATGCAAGTTCTCTACTATATAACATAAAATATAAAAAGTGTTTAAAATAATGATAAATACGAAATGAGTGATATCCAAGCAGTAAAATCACATTGAAAAAAGGATGAGTGGCTGCCACAGAAGTGGATACAATGAGATTTCAAAATTTAGATTTGTTTTTGGGATCGTTCAATTTTCCAGTTTTAATAGCTTTTATATGTTCAATACTGTTAAATCACTCTAGATTTCTAATGCTCTCTTAGCTACTGTTACTTTCTCTTAGTCCAGGACATTTTCCCATGACTTTTAATAAATTTCCAATTTTCCTTGACTTTTCCAGGTCTGAAATTTGCTTTTTTTTTCCATGACATTCCAGGATTTCCATGATCCTTACGAACTCTGAATGAATTGTTTTGCTGTCCGGTCAGATGTACTGCAGTATTTTTTTTCTCTTTTGTTTCTTGCAATTTGAAATGGAGTCCCTTTCAAATGGCTTCAAGAAACCACATGATGAAAAGACAAGTGGCTTTTGTCGGAAGTCTTTTGATCCACAAATTCACTTATTTTTCCTTCAAAAAGGCATTCCTTGAAACCCTTTGATTCGGATATGCAACAATCTGCATTTTTTTTCAATTACTTTGTTATTTCTTAGTTTTAATTTTTCTGCACAAAGGTATTAATTGAACTTTAAAACTACCTTACTTAGCATTTTATTCAATTAAGTTCCCCAAATTAATTAACTCAATTGTTCATATTTATAATAACACATTATATTCTGTATTTCTTTCTTTCTTTCTTTTTTTTAATTAAGAAAAAAGTCTCTTATTTTTTGAAATAGAGCCAGACACTTCTATTAGTTTTTAAAAAAAATAAGATTTCTTTAATACATTTTTTTTAAACATTTTTTTATTACAATTTCAGACTTTATAGTTAGTCTAAGCATGTTTTCTCTGAGGGAGGGTGCGGGGAATGAATTTTCTTTCTGACAAATTCCAAGTTTTTGCTATCAAGGATTGTAATAAGGTTTTGAAAGTTTTCTTAAACACTCTTGTTTCTCGCTTTCCATATTAATGCTTTAAAGTTGATTAATTCATTTCTCAAAGTTGTAATTTTTATTTATACTAAATATCCACGAAAAAAATTAGAATGTCCGGTAACATTTTGAATATTACACTATAATACATGGAGGAATCATATAAAATATTTTAACAATGCTGCAAAAATATGCAATTTTGATGGTAAATAAAGGTACTGGTCAAAATAGTTTTAAAAACATCACCAAATTTTTACACAAACAAAATGAAAAGGAAAAGCATTCAAAATGAACTCATTTAAATATAACCTTGGTATAAGAAACCCTTAAGAAAGTATTATCATTCATATTATCCCTATCTGAGCCTTTAAATTTTCATAATATTTCAAAAATATGGGGCGAGACTACTAGCGAGAATATTAATATTTCATTAATGTGAAGATTTCCAAGTATATTTGAAAAACTATCGAACCTTAGAAAACGCAAGTTGACAAAAAAAAGAAAAAAAAAATTACGGCCGAGCGAGGCTCGGTTGTCCAAGCACTATAATTTAAACTAGAGATGCACCAAATATTCGGTTAGGGTAAATACTTCACTAATTGGCAAACAAATAGTGAAAAAAATTAATAAGAAAGAAGCAATATTTTTCAAATCAATGCTAAGCAATAATTTTTTTTTACCAAGTAAAAATAATGCAAGTGTATTATTTTCTCTCACCTCCCGTGGTTGCATAGCCAACCCTCTTGCTTTTGTGCTGCTTTTTTGAACTTTGTTGGCAAATGATTTCTAAAAATAAATGATAGGAACATGTTATGTTGATTACTTACATAAGGTTTTCATTGACAGAAGAGTTATACTAATACAATAAGAATGGAAACACTTCTTATTGCTTACAATGAAAAGCTGCAATCAAAAAGCAGTAAATTTGAACAAAAGAATTTTCAGATGAGCGGAATTATATCCAAGATTGTCATTTTAGTTCACACTAAACCAGGGGTGTTTGCAATCTGAAATTTTCCAAACTTTAGGGCCAGGACCGGATTTAGGGGAGGGCAGGCGGGGCGACTGCCCCGGGGCCTCCACAACAAAAGGGCCCCCACAATAAATTTTTTTCAAAATATCCTAACTTTCACGGGTCGAAAATATCGGATATATACATACATATCAAAATATTAGGATATATATCAAAGTATCGGATATTTTCGAAAATATGATGATCTTTTGATTAGGGGCCTCCACACTTCCAAATCCGGCCCTGTTTAGGGCTGACAACACATTTAAAACTGAAAAATTAAAAACTTTCAAAAGTTTTTTTCCCATTATTATTGTGTTCCCATCTGATATCCGTTATAGTAAAAATAGACAGGATTAAGTTAATAAAAAATGAATGTTACCAGATGCTGCTGATGTCATAAAAGGTTCTTGAGGCTTGTCAAGAATTTCTTTCTGATGTTCTTGCTTTTCGAAGTATGAAGGGGATATGAATTTCCGCCTTAGAGCTTCATAAACAGTCTGCAGTTTTTGGTGTTGCCTTACACGTTCCTTAAGTTTCTCTGATAATTCAGCATTTTTCCTTTTGAAGGCTTCTACTTCCTTTTTATTGGCTAAAATATATTAGTTTCCAAAGTTAACATTTTGAAGTACAGTGAAATCTATTGAAAAGATATATAAATAAAACTTAAATACTAACCTTCTTGTTGCTGTTTCATAGCTATTTACAACAATATTAAGGAGATCTTTTTCAAAACACTTAGTTTTACTGTTAATTGCTCACATACCTTTATTCTTATTATGTATGAAAATCACAAATAAACTATACAAATATATTAAACGAGTGGTACCCGCACGGCTTTGCCCGTAATAGAAAAATTAAAAGGTCTTTTGGTTCGCCTGTATATTTACAAGTAATGTATGGTGAATTTTCTCGCCGGTTGGCTTGTACCCATGTTACGGTTCCATGTTATGATAATTTTGTAATTTACTCGTCCATCCTATGATAATTTTGTTCTTAAAATTGGAATAGAAAAAGAACCACATCGAATTTTCGGAAAATCCCTTTGAGGAGCACACCCCCATGCTACAAACTTTGTGCCAAATTTCATGAAAATCGGCCGAACGGTCTAGGCGCTATGGGCGTCACAGAGATCCTGACAGACGGAAAGACTTTCAGCTTTATTATTAGTAAAGACAATAAAATTTAAAAACTAGGATTTTATGCAAAAAATTAGGTCCAATTAAAACAGGAAATACTTTCTATTGCACAAAATATTCTTGATGAAAATATGGACAAGAAAAATTTGACACAACTGTCTGGTAGAATTTTTTTTTGTAAATCTACAAAAGTAGTCACCCACCATCACAAAAAAAAAAACCTTTTTTAAAAGTAGTGCTAACTCTGCAGTTCTAGTAAGATTCAACAGTAGTTTGCTACTTAACATTTGATCAAAAAGTGTTAACATACTTGCTCTTTTGATTTTCCACTACTGGGACGTAAAAACAAGAGTGGTTTGACTGCAGAAGATAATATTCCAATTTTTTATCAGCCACATAGCATATGACATACATCCATTTTTTATTTGAATTCTTCAGGTAAAAAGAGTTATATGCATGAAAAAAAAGTCATTACATCTCAATTTAGGGGTATATACAGTAGATCTTTATAAAGCACACCTTGAGACCCCATACAGACAGGGGCGTGAACAGGGGGAGGGGGGAGGGGAGAAGGGACACCTGTTGGCTCAGGCCCAAGCCTGAAGGGGGCCTAATATTTTAAAAACTAGATGTGAAACATAGGGATAAATAAATGGAGGGGGTCCAGAAAAGTCATTTGCGACAGGCCCCAAAATTTCTGTACACGCCCCTGCATACAGATGATAAGAAAGTTAAATAGATCATATGGAATTGTATTATACAGGGTGAGCATAAAGAATATCCCAATTTTAAAAATTTATATTTCATTACACTTAGCACTATAAATGGTACATAAAAATAAACTGTAAAAGTTTTTTTTCACTCACAAATGTACGATGTGTGTGCCTTTCGTAACGAGACACACATCTGTAACACATTTTGGAGTGCTTCACTGTCAATTTTTTGTAATGCTACATATAAACAATGTCTTTGACGAAACATAATTTTAAAAAATTACATGGGATTAGGTTTGGGGATCCGGCTGGCCAACGCAAAAGGGGTAAATCATCATCACCTGCACGGCCAATCCATCTGATGTTAAGAGTTGCAGAACGTCAAAGAGGTATGGGGGTAAATATATCCCATAGAGGTCTTGGTTTTAAAATTGTTGCCAGTCCTAATACAATAGTTAATAAACCTGTAAGGACTGTTGTGATCAAATAACCCCCTCCGGAAGAAATTTCTGGCTGTGTTAGTGCGGAATGTGCACTTTTAAGTAGCTACATAGGTTTAAAAAAAAACTTTCAGTTAATCTTTATTTTTATGTATCATTTAGTGGTAAGTGTAATAGTTTATGAAAGATAAATTTTTAAAACCGGACATACTTTTATGCTAATCCTGTACATAGATCATTTTTATTTTATAAAATAATATTCATAACATATGATCACAATTTCAACATTATAATAACTTTTAAAAACAATGACAATGAGTATTAAAGCTCAAATTATGCAATTAATTTAGTTATTATTCACAAATCACGTGCAAAACTGTACAAAAGTTTCAAACACTCGGAGATGCATTATAGGATTCTATGACAAAGAAAAAGACATGGATTAGGGAGCGAACTAAAGTTGCTCGATAGTGTCATTTGTAGTGAAAATGCAACTGGGATGAGCACCTTGCAAAAAGAAATGATGGTAGATGATCTGCGAAATTCCTATTTTGGACATAGAGGGATTCCCAATTAGGATACAGAAACGAGGGTGATTTTGAGATAAAATATCTGAAAGCTTTAAAGAGGAAATTCGGAAGGGGGTTGGGGTCATTTTTAAACTTAGGCTCCTAATACTTAAATAATAATAAATTAACTGCTTTTGATAAAGATACAAAATACATTTCTTACCTTCAAATAGCTTCATACATGTTATCTGACTAAATCTATGACGTTACAAAATGATTTTGCATTAAACTTTCTATAACTCATGGGATGAAATGTTTTCAGAAAAAAATAAAATAAAATAAGTAAATAAAATAAAAGAAAATTTGAATTTTTGACATCTTGAATTCATATTATGTTTTTCGTAATCACAAGTGTGTGTGTTTGTATAGGCATGCCCGTACGTAGGATATGTATGCCTCCCCGGACCCAGCAGGAGTGGCATCCGGGAGGAGGTTGATGGCAGTGCTGTATAGGTAGGTAGAGGAACTGTATAGGTAGGTAGAGAAAAAAATAAAATGACGGATGGACGCCTAAAACAATCAAGTGAGAACAATAAGCAACTTGTGATTGCTCAATAAAGAAACCATGCAGTTTTCACAAGAACTATCTACATTAGTGATTTGTGAAAATAAAATTGTAATAATCTGTGTCTCAGCTATGTTTTGCACATATGAGTCTGAAAATTCAAATTCAACAAAAAATGTTATGAGCTGAGCTACATAAATGAGCAAGTTTTATGGAAGTAGATGAAATCAGACTGCAAAATACGTAAAAAATCCAAATTTACACCTAAAAGCCTGAAAAACAGCTCAAATGAGCAAATTTTACATTTAATTGGTAAAATTTGGAATTTCATGCAAGTTCTAAGGCTTAAAAACTATGACCAATTGTTAGTTCCCATGATTTTTGAGCATTTTTTTTCTTCTGAAAACCATGACTTCCCCTAATAAGTTTCAATCATGTCAAAATCACAACTTTTCATTATTTTCCAGGTGCGCAGTAACTCTGTTCAAAAGTCAAAATATTAAGCATTGTTAATGTGTAAAAAAGTTACCTATGAGTTAGTATTACTATACTAATTTTCTTTAAAAAATATTTTAAGGTGAAATCAAAAGGCTCACAAATTTTCAACTTGTTTCTTGCAAAAAATTTGAAAGTAATGAAAATTGCACTTGTTAGTGAATATATGGAAAATAATTTTACTAGATGGGAAATATAAATCACCTAACCAAAACAATATGTACTGGTTCAAAGATTTTACATAAAGACTAGCATAGAAGTGAAATATTAACAAGAGATATCTATATATTAAAAACATAAAATAATTGGAACAAAACTGAAATCCAGGCAGTGATTCAATATTTAACTTTTTGATATTTAATTTGTTTCTTAACAAAACACAGAATTTTGTTTAAAACTCAATAAAAATGAAAATTTCATTTGTTTGCTTCTTAACAAAACATAATAAATAAAATACAAAAAATTTGATTCCCAAAAAAGGATGAAAAGAGATGGAGATTGTCAAAATGAAAGCATCAAAAGTACAAAAAGAACTTCTTTTAGTAAAATTATTTCAGCAGTGCATTTTAAAGGTCAACAATATGCATATTATTAATATCCACTGATATAATTGAAGCAAAAATAAAATTAAACCAGCGATTTTGCTTTCAAATTTTTAACACACATAATTTTGAATTTATGATTTTAATAAAAATAGAGGAAAGTTCATTCAAACAGAGTGTAGTAAGCATCAAAATGGAGTAAAACTGGATTCTCATATAGATGCACATATTGTATTTTTCAACATGCAGGCATAAAAAATAGAAAAAGGGTAGATAAAATAATTGATTTTAGTAAAATACTTTTAGAACTGCATTATAACAGGTTTACATGATGAATATTAAAGACATATGCAACGAAAATTTGGAGTAAAGAAGAAAAATTGGAGGTGGGTATATAAAAATATTATAAAGACAACACCAGAATTAGTTTTCTGGAACACAAATTCCCCTGAGATAAGAAAAGATTATGGGTTCTGAAAACAACATAATGTTTGAAGTTTAATCTACTGAAAAGAATGAAGAATTATAAATTAGTATAAATTATAAAGGATACTTTCCAATTCATTTTTGGTCTTTTGTAAAATATTTTCATAATATTTTTCTAATTGTGTAGACCTTTCTTTTGATTTTGTTGCAATATATTCTTGAAACATAATTTCTTGATGTACCTTTAAGAGAAATAAGTTTCAATTAATAAATTTAAGAGGGAAGAAATGATCAAATCATTAAAGTAAAGGCAAGCAAGGAAAAATTTAAGCTTAACATTGGCAAAAATGCAACAGAAGGTTTTTCAATTGTTTGCTTTTCTATCAGTAACTAACTAAATAATCTATCCAAAATTGGATCACCAAAACACCCTCAAAAACACATTTGAAACTGGGGGGATAGTTGTAATTATCGTCAAACTTGGTAACCAAATATTTTTCCTTAAAAAACATATTAAGCATTCTCAACTGGAATAATTGCAGGTTATGCCACTTGGTTAATGGTTATGTTTTGCAAAAATTAGGCAGAACCTTGATAACTCAACTCAATGCATTTATATATTACATTTTATGTTTCTAGTTACTAGACAGTACTTGTACTAGCATTGTACAAGTACTACAATGTTATGCTTATATGGGTTGAAAAAATATGGTTACTCTACACATAATCGCCCCAGAGCAACCGTAAGCAGGGTTGGGTTTCTTGACACCGAAAATTAGTTTTTGACATTACATGTCAAAATTTAGTCAAAAACTCCAATTCTGACTCTATCATTAAATAGTCATTATTCACATTTCTCATAACCTTATTTCACCATATGCTGAAAAAATTATTAACTATAATTTACACATCATATCAATCAAGTTAATTAAAACTTAAATTAATAATGTAATAAAAATAAGTTTTTAAATTTTCTTTTAAATTAATTTGCTATGCTGTAAAAATTGTTATTTATTTTTAAACTGATAAATCCAGTTTTCAAAGCAGTTCTGTTTAAATTTTTAAATAATTTGTTACAAGTATTTTGCTTTCTATGTCAGTATTTATATGCATCTTTATTTTTTGCTTGAGGAAAGGTAAATCTATGTTAATCTGTACTTAGTGATTAATTATAGTGGTTGAAATTCAACCATTTTCATAACTGAAAATATGAGAAAATTTTTTATATGAATTTTCCTATTTCCAACATTTTTATTTCTACCCCTATACATGCAATTTACATGACATCTGGGAACATACAATTTTTACATGTACTTAGAATGTATGTAAATATATATTTCCCTACTCTTTGTTTATGTACATGCAATGGAAAAAAACATTTCTTGCACTGATATTGACGCCAAACATTTGATGCCAATGGATAAAGATCCCCAATTTTCCAATTATTGTTTGAAATGATGCATCAAAACTCAGTTTACATGTAAAACTTCTGTATGAAAAATATTGCTTATTAAAAATACAGTCAAAAACCTACCCTACTTGCCACATTAAAATTGTCCATTTGAAAACACTGGACGTCGCAACAGGGTTGGCCGAATTGGACCCAATTGGGTTGGACCCAATGGGTTTTTTTTGAAAAAACCCATTTAAAAAAACCCATTATTTAGCCCACTTTTGGGTTTTTTAAAATTTTCTGAGAAGTTTTTTAAAAAATTAATTAATTTAAATATTTTCACAATTAAAACTTCTTTTTTATTTGTTCTTCACCACAGACAATGAACACAAAAAAATGAATTTTGAACTTTAATAGTATTTCTTAACTCTTAACAGCATTAAAAAAATACTTCAAAGATTTTAAATAAATGTTTTAACTTTTTTTTTTAACTGGTCAATAAATAACTCAAATTATCTTGACCAAATCCTGTCACGTCTGATTTTCTCAATATTTGTAGATTGTACAGAGGAAATTAATCTAGTTAAAAGGCTTCATGTGAATTATTTTCTGCTAACCAACGCGTCACAAATCTCGAATAAACACAAGGTATATTTTTTTAGAAATAAACAGATTTTTCAAATGGTCGACAGAAAACAGAACAAGTACAGTATTTTCATTATCTTACGAAAAAGTTTAATATTTCTCACTCTGTAGACAGAAATAGAAAAACAGGCAACATAAAATTCAAAGAAATGTCTTGATTGAGCTGGAATTCAGTAAAAAAGGGATTTAAACTACTTGAGGTTCTACAGTAGTTTTGCATAACAAAATGAAATACAATAAAGTAAAATGCAAAAAAAAAAATATATATATATAGTAATTAAAAACGAACAATAGATTTTATCACTCGAGAAGTGACTTTGCCTAAACTGTTGGTAATAATGAAAATTAAAAAATCTGAAACTTCACCATTTTTGTGTTTTTTCGTCTTTTATACTTTTCTTCAGAAAACGCTGAATTTTAACTAGTTTTACAGCTTTTTTTACCTGAAGACAATTTTTGCACTTTGTCCCTATATTTACGCTACAATATGCTACAAGTACCCCACATTTTCTCTAAAAAAGACAAAAAAACCCACATTTATTTTAAAAAACCCAACTTTAGTTGGGTTTTTTTTGGGTTTTATTTAAAAAAACCCAAAAAACCCTGGGTCCATGGGCTTTTTTAAAAAAACCCGGGTTTTTGCCAACCCTGCGTCGCAATAATAGTACAATTTAAAAAAGGCTGCGATTTGTTTATGGTTAAGGGCTGTGCATAAGCTATGTCACTTTTTTGCAATATTTCTGACCCCCACCCCATTTTGTCACAAAGTTTCACACTTCACCATATGCCCTCCTCTCTTTGGCATGCCACGCTGTTTTTCATAAACATTTGTATTAATAAAAGGCGGAATGTCATTCTCCCCATTGTATTTCCCTTTTATCATTTCTTTCCTCCCTCTTGCCACAAACTGTTACAATTTTATGAACCCCACCTTAAAGTGTGACTTCATGCATAGACAGCCTCCAGTAAAATTTCCAACTATCAAATGAACAAACTCTACTTGCAACAACATATATTTGTTCATGCAAAAGCACTGGACGTCGTAATAATGCGCCAATTTTATCAGAAGTTTCACCTTGTGGTTTGTCTATGATTATAGCAAATGCAGGTCTTACTGGGAACTGTTTTTTTTAGATAATTTATTCTAAACTAAAAGTTCTCCGCCCTCCTCAAAAGAAGAATTAAAAATAATTAAACATTAAAGTCGCACAAACATAATCAAAAGGGAAAGATTTAAATGCGAGTGTAGTTACATACAAAGCCTCAATAATAAAAAAATGCAAGAATTTCATTTCTCAACACTGAAGCAAGAAACGGTAACACATAATATTATCCAGCAATTTCTTCGTGCTATGTCGAGTAAAAGTGAAAAAAAAAAAAAAATTAAATAAAATAAATAAATAAATAAATAAATAAATAAATTTTTGCTAACTTATAATTGCTTCTAGCTTATTTTCTAGTCAATTTAGCGCCTTCTCGTTTTCGAATCCTACACGGATGAATGTGTTAAAAGTATTTTTTACAGGCTTTCCAACGACACCTAAAATACATTTTTCGTGCAGAAAGAGTGATTTAAAAAAGAAATTTAAATTTAAATTTTCACGCTTCCAATAATGAAAAAGAATCAAAATTAAAGATAAAAACTTTGAGGTTTGCTAACTAAAAAATGCTTATAGCTTTTTTTCTAGTGGATTTAGGATTTTGGATCTTGAGCACCTTGAGAAGAATTTCGTTTTTGTATTTTTTAAATACTTTCCGAACCATGTCAAACTTGAAAAAAAAAAAAGAACCATCCATTCGTGTAGAAGGAGCTATTTAGGGCGAAAATGCATTTTTAATTAATATCTCTGTTAATTAGCTACTGATTTCAAAAAATTTTATTGATGACACTAGAACTTGGCAATAGTTACTGAACAAAAAAATAATGAAGAAAATAGGTTGACAAACAGAGTAGGAAATGGTATCAAAAAAAAAAAAAAAAAATGTCTTGCCTATTAATATATGGATGCCTCAGTCACCAAATCAATTAACTCCACTTTTTAAAAAAATTCTTATTTCTGCTTTAATAGTGCTTAATCAATGCTAAGATTGTGAATTTATATTAAACTTTTGGTTCAGTACATTTCTGATTCTGCAATGGCAGAAAATATAAAGCGAGGGCCTATTCACTCCTATCGATAACACTATCTTCTTCATCACTTTGCTCGACTTTTTGTTTTATTCAGTTAATCGATTTGGCAAGTGAAGCATCCATATAAAGATTATTAGAAACTTTTTTCCTTAAACTAAGTTAAATATTCTTTGTTCATAAATAAGCTAATATTTGCCAGAATTGACCGAATTCATTTAATTTTTTAATAGCTTATGAAGATGAATCTGAACCATATCCTCGAAGTTATGTCTTAGAAAACGTATGATGGATAGGTTTTAGAAAAACCAATCCACCATCATATGAGAGGACTTCCTCCAGTTTTGGATTGATCCTTTCCAAACTTAACTAGTATGTTGTGGCCATCACGAAACTTTCTTCTATATTTTTCTTTTTTTTTCTGATCTCTCCCCATGATTGACAATATGCAATATTCCCAACAAAAACAAAATTACACATGCAAAAAGTAGACGACCATCCCAATGTCTGAATTATTGCAAAAGCAAAGCAAAGAGCAAAAATTGAAAGTTATTTTAAAAGCCTTGCTTGAATTAATTACAAATATTTTATTTGTTAACAAACATAAGATGACAACAGTTAAAAATTTTAAATCATTGAGATAATATTTCCGATCATTTCCATACAATTAAAATCACGAGAAATACGCAGACGACAATCTATTACGATTTATCTTTCTTATTGTTGCATTAATAAAAATATTTTTATTCGCAAAAAAAAAAAAAAAAAAAATTTGAATTTTGACATCTTGAATTCAAACTATGTTTTTCGCAATCACGAGTGTGTGTTTGTGTATGGGAGGGTATGTGTGTTTGTGTGTAGGGGTATGTGTATGTGTGTGTAGGCATGTGTGTTTGTGTCTGTGCATGCATAAGTGCCTGTTGTGTGTATGAATGTGTGCGTGGGGGGGGGGGGTATGTGTGTGCAGGCATATGTGTTTGTGTCTGTGTGCAGGCTTGAATGTGTGGGTAGGTGTGTGTGTGTAGGTGTCTGTATTTATGCGTGTGTGTATGTGTGTGTGTAGTTGTGTATGTATGCGCGTGTGTGTAGGACATGGGTGCAACCTGAGAGAAAAGCTTTCGCTATAGGAGCAGCATAGTGAGGACCCGGTCGACGGCGATGGTGCGGAGGGTGGCGGTGGGAAAATAAAATGAAAGAACGCCAAAAACAGTCAAATGAAAGCAATAAGCAATCGTGATTGCTCAAAAATAAACACCTCTTGGAGCGATTGGCGTCAAAATTGAACCAAAGCCTGTTTACATATGGATTAACATATATTCCAAATTTCAACCAGAACGTAGTATTACTTCTTGAGATAGGGCATTCACAATGGAAAAAAAGAACGGGCGATTGCCCTACTCCCTTTCTAGCTGTTGACACCAAAATAAAATCAGCTCTTGTACCCACTAAGGGCTACTTGCCGATAAATTTTTCTTTCATTCCGTTCATTATATTTTGAGATACAGCAGTCACAACTGACGACAAAAAACATTCTATAGCTCAATCCCCATTTGAGTTATTGACACCAAAATTGAATCAGCACCTGTTCCTGTTGATGGAAACATATGGACCAAATTTTGTTTCATTCCGCCAGTTACTTCCTGAGGAATAGCAAGCACGCGTAACTCAAAAAACGTCCCATTGCTCCACCCCCCTTGGAGGAATTCGCGCCAAAAACCAATGGGCACAAGTTCACATAGGGGCACATATGTATTCCAAATTTCGTTCGATTTCATGCGGTAGTTTTTGCTGTAGAGCGGCCACAAAAAACTGGTCACACACAGACGTGACACACACACATACACACAGACATTTTCCAAAAAGGACTCAGCACACCTCAAAACGTTCGAATCCGTCAAAATTTGAAATTCAAAAATTTACACGAATCCAATACTTTCTTCTATATATTAGATATATAAGAAAGTAAAAATGAACTCAGTGTACAAAACGCTTCAAAACTGGTATTTTGCTATTACAGGCTTGAGGGAAAAAAGATTAAGAATGGGACTAAATATAATAGTCAACTGGCAATACCTCAAACTTCAATAACTTTCGATATCTCGAAAAAAAAAGAAAAAAAACTTCCCTGCAACTTTGTTGTTTTTTTAATAAAATTTTATCTCCAACTCAAAATATTTTTTGTCTTTTTGATAACTCGAATTTTTTTCTCATTCAATTCAAAACATTTTCAACCCCTTAAAACTTAAATTTTCAAATGCTTTTGCCTTTTGCAATCAGAATGGTTTGTGACCTCTCCCACTTACACGCTCTTGGGAAAGAGCATGTTTTTGGGCCCTCTCTTTTGTTTTTGATTTTTGCAGTTGTGTTCCCCCCCCACATGTATGGAGGGGGGGAGAAGTGTTTCAGCTGCTGTTTTCTGTCAGTAGTGGCCAATGGTTGTTTTTCCAGAATAAACAATACCTGCCAACTTAAAAAAAAAAAAAAAATTCGGAAATTTTTTTTTTATCCAGAAGATTTTAATGCAAAATAAAATCAAACAGGACAACTACTCTCTTTATATTTAACAATATGAAATTAGTTATGAATTTCATATCAATTGAACTTACTTTCGTTTAGTAAAAATTACTTGTATTGCTTTCTTTAAAAGTTTGGAAATAACGTCTACTCGTATTAAAAAAAAGAAAAAAAACGAAGCAAAATTAGCACGAACTGAGCGAACAAGAAGATAATAAACGCTGTCGAAATCGTTCCCCTAGTTGTCCGCCGTGACGCTCGCTTCGATTGAATCCTGATGAAGTTATGCACTGTATCACTAAGTGATGTCATAATCTTGCCTCATGTCATCTGCGATTCTCCTACTGTAACCTCTCCTTGGCTACTTGGCCTAAAACGCGGTGCTGCGTTCCGCAAAAGTATCGTTAGTGCAAGAGATACAATGTTTTTCCTAAAAAACATGAAAAATCTGGAAGATTTTGCTTATAACCAGAAAAACGGAGAAAGAAATGAAAATCCATAAAACTTCCAGGAAATCTGGAAGGATTGGCAGGCATGATAAACTTTATCTTAGTTTCAAATTGAGTGACCAGTTCTCTTGTTCTAGTCTTCGTCTTTAGATGATGATATTGAAGAATTCATCAATCGACAAAAGATAACATTTAAAGAAGCAGTAAGTGCCATGTATGTGTGATCTGGCTTTTATTGAATCAAGACCTGATATGAACACAAACACATTCAATGCTAGGAAAATGTAACTGACATCGAAAGAAAAAAAATTTCCGTCAAATTTCTATACATTTAAAATAAATTACGGTAAGTTCTTACAATAGGATTACTTTTGTTAATGAGGTACTTTAAATGGAATTACTTTTGTAAGATTTTCGGCAACTCGAATTTATTATGTCTTCCCCACAAGTTAGCAAGAGTCCACTGTATGTAAATGTTCACTAAAGAAGTCAACTTTTTAAATTTATATTTTAAATATTCTGCTTTTTATAACAATAGCCCTTCTATTCCACATACATTATCTCTTTTATACTATAGACGAGCAACTTGTTGAATCAAAATAATGTTTGGGATTTTTCATAGCGCGTTTAAAAATATAAAAGTCAAAAAACTTCCTTTAGTGTATGGAATCAAAATTTATAAAGCTAAGGATCACTTGCTAAGGTAATTTTGTTGCCAATATTATAGTTTTAGACAGTTTTAAGACAGAAATTTAGGTTTTGGAAGACTATGTAAAAAAAAAAAATGTCGAAAAGGAGTTTTTGACGACGAAAAAATTGTGGTTGAAACTGGATAAAACCACCAACTGTCAAGAATTTGCAGCCCTGACAGTAAGACATTGAAGCCTGAAAATAACAGCAAGATACCTTAATGTTATTCTGAGGCAACATATATGTTAACAGAAATTCACTTAAATCGACTACTATTTAAACTAGAGGTTGGAAACCTAAGGCTCAGTTCAGCTAGTAAGAAAAATTTCAGGAGATGACATTAAGCATTTTACGTGAAATACACCGCCAGCTCAGTCATTTCCAGCCGAGGACTGCAGTTTCGTGCTTATTAGCACTCATCAGCCCGGCATAGGAAAGTGACTGAGCTGGAGATGGAAAACCTCTTAAGGAAGCAAAGAGTGCAAAACTGAGTTGAGTGCTAATAAGCACGAAACTGCAGTCCTCGGCTGGAAATGACTGAGCTGGCGGTCTATTTCACGCATTTCTGCTTTATCCCTGGCTAATGGGCGGTAATTTACTGAATATATTAAGCATTTTATCTCTCTCATTAACATGCAAAAAATTCTATGACATTTAAAATGATTGAACTTTACTAAGTTTTTGTGACTATTAAGCAATTATAAAGTAGTAGAGATAAAAATAAGAATAACCTGGTAAGTCCAAAAAGCAATGGCTCTGGAACAAACTTCAAAAATTATTTCTGGTCTTTGACCAGCCAGAACCATCTGGAATAAGAAATAAATACTATTAGGTTGAAATCAAAGGGAAGAAAATCCTGTAAATTAAACAACGGAGAATTAGAGCTTTCAAAATAAATAAATAAATAAATAAAAATAAAATAAATAATAAATAAAAACCTTGTTTTTTTTTTCACTTCTGTGAAACAATGGTCTAAGCATTTTTTTTAAGTACAAAAATTTATTTTGGTATCAAAATATAAGATTCATACTCCTTTTTAAATTTAAAACAAAAGAGGCTGTAAGGACTTTTTTAAGGAATCTAAAAAAGTCCTGATCAAAATTTTTAAGGACTCAACCACAAATTTTTGAAGCAATTGATTTATTAAATTTTCTAAATTGCTTATTTATAGTGATACAACACAAAATCATTAACTCTGAATCTACCACTCTAATTATACATTTACCCACCAAAATATCTACATTAAAAAACAACAGTAGTAGTTTCTATTCATATAGAAAGTGCCATTAGAATGGCGTTATCAGTCTCTTGCAGATCAATCCTAATCAAAATCCCTTCCACCAAGAGAAGGAAAGAACAATTCTTTGTTCAAATTGTGCTGCAAGCTCTTTGCATCTAATAATAATAATTATAGTCACAGAGTTCTGCAACTAAAAACAGTTGCTTTAGTAGCCTATAATATGAAAAATAGTCTTCCAAATAGTTGCCAAAAGCAGACTATAATTACTAAAATAGGTAGTCTCACATTTTTTAAAATGCCGTATTAATGTTACAATAATATAATGATATTTTGATTAAACATATCTTGGCAGCACGTCATGTAAATGGGACCAGTCAAAACAGGGGTTAAACCTATATGCTGGGCAAATTTTCAGAAAATTATATCAACCCTTGAAATCCCATAACAACCCCTGAAAAAAAAAATGAATTTTTGACATCTTTAATTTAAAATTTGTTTTTTGCAATCACAGAGGTCGGAGTGGTGAAGTTTTTTTTAAACGTAAATGTAATTTATAAGCTTGACTTTTATAATGGATGATAAAACTTCAAATTCGATCTTGAAAACTACAATAGAATGCATTTAATCTTTTGTTTTTTAACACAGTGACACTTTATGAAGTAAAAATATATACCACATACCAGTAGGATAAATGTATTTACAATTGCTTCTTCACTTGCCTTTTTGTTGTTTCATCAAAATGAATTACAAAGAATAATGAAAAAATATCCTTAATAAGGAAGGATATAAAGTATGGTGTAAGTCCAAAATTTATTATGTATAGTTGACAACGCGATTCGAATTACGCGAAATAGCTATAATGCGAATTTTTCGAATTAATAGCTAGCGCGAATTCCTCCTCCACAACACAAATTAATTTTGAAGGAAGTAACGGTTTCATTATTGGCTACTAAATAGTGATTGCGTGAATATTATTACATATGTTTAGCATCACTGACAGCGAAAGTTCCCACATCAAATTAGTTTGTACATCGGGCTGTTAGTGCATCAAATAACTACTCAGTATCTTTCATTTATCTTTCTTTCATTCTAAATTTTTAATTTGATGAAATGTAATGGCATCTTAGTGTGCTGTTTCATCTAAAACTTGTGAAAATGGGAAGAAAAACAAAGTTTCTGATAAAAGTCAAAACAAAAAGATATCCGTAAAAGTTTAGAACTTAATTTCAATATTGAAACTTGCAGAGTAATGTTTAAGCAAATTAAATATTACGAAAATGGAAATTACTCTTGTATCAGAGCCGAATCTATGGGGGGGGGGGGGGGAGCCGAGGTTCTTTGCCCTGGGTGACAACTTCAGGGGGGCGACAAATTTGATTGGTGCTTCCAGGGGCGAACTGGCCAACAGACCCATGTGCCGGTGTACCCCCTCCCCCCCTTCTGTGCGCCCTTGCAACTTTTTTTTTTTTTTTGCGCCCTTGAACCTCTTTGCCCTTGGTTCCTTTTTTCTGCCCCCAAACATGCATGACTTCCGCCCCCTTTTTTTCCCTGCACTGTTGAACCTCTGCGTCTTAGGCTTTTTGCACAAACCTAGATTCCCAAAGGGCTTTGGGAGTCCAGGTTGATGCCCTCTTGGGGGACGTAGTCCATCCCCGGGTGCTTCTGGCAGGAAAAATAGGATTGTTCTAAAAAAAATTCAGAAAATGCAAGAAATATTAAACATTTAAAATATGAAACTAGATAGAAAAAAAGAGAGTAATGCAAAAATTAATCAAACTAAAATAATAAGGAGTTACTCACTAAAAAAAACAACTTATCAGATAGGATAAAAATTGTATAGGTGAGATTTAATGTATTCTCGTGCATTTGACTGACAATTGAAATTGATTAATAGAGTCCTTTAGTTTTAAAAACAGTGGCATATTTTTCAAAAAAAGTCGATAAAACAAGGCAGTAAGCAGGAAGTGGCTCTTTATACAGGCATTTTTAGGTGTTAGTGGTGTTAGGTGTGTGATAAGCAGTGGGGTTAACTGGAACAAGTGTACTAGCCACCTAAATAGTTTCATCTCTAAGTCCTTATAATAAATTAGATAATAATTTACGGAATTTTTATTGCTTCCTTGTTGATCAACTACTGTTTCCTGGTGTAAGCACCCTGCTACCACCAATGGTGATTTATTTCAGGGGGGGGGGGGTGGCACAGTTAAAGCATGTATAAACTCTTTCTTCTTCCGATAAAACCAGACATCAAAATAGTTTTTCCTTTACAAATGTTCTAACTCACTCTTTTCTTAGAACCAAGGGAGGGGAGGAATGAGTCTAAATTTTGCGGAGGCATTTACAAGCACCAGTGAGTAATCATATGTGCGCAAAAAGGAGGGAAACAGTCTTATCCCCAAATTAAAAGAAAAAAATACTGCTGACTTTGTTCTGGAGTATTTCTAGTGCAACTATAAAATACGAAAAAGGAGGGAAGAGGCGTGGGGTCCGCCCCTCCCTAGAAAGCCAAGTATATTAATTTTTCAAAAACATTTTATATTGTTAAAGAGAACGCGCCTTGGGAAAACAAAATAATTTTAATAGGAAAAAATATGTTGGGGGGAAAATCAAGTCTTCAAAATGCAACACTTCAGAACTCCCCTTCCAATGGCCAAAACTGTTCAAGAGCGTCTCAAATCTCGTTTACAGGGCTTCATTTTCGCAAAATTCCAGGGGACCTCGCCTTCTAACCAGCGTTGGGTTTTGGACTGTCCAAAACTGGTTTAGGACTGGACAGGTGGTTTTTACCGTCCAAAAGAGTCTAAAACTGTCCAAAAGTGTCCGAAACTGTCTTAAACTGTCCAAAACTAGGCTAGAGCTAAAAGGGTGTAATCTAATCAATTCGTATTTACTGCAATGTTTGTAATGCATAAATACTGACATTATTGAGGCTTAATTACTGGTTGCGTTCGACGAACGTCACCGTTTTGACTGATAAGTAACCGGTTACAAACCGCAGCGTTCTATGATCAACCGGTTACCGAATCGATTACCATTCTAAGCAGTTGATTGGAGCACGTGATCATTAGCTGTCACGTGATTAACTAACCAGGCGCTACCGCTCGTGCTCGTCGAACGTAAGCAATGAGTAGTTGATTTTACTTTTCTCTAAAATTTGTCATTAAAAAAAAAATTTATTCAAAAAATTGGCAATAACTATTTAATTTCTACGTAACTAGATTAAAATCTGCTGCATAAATAAGTTACATATATTTGTTACACATAATGTTCACATTGAATAAATATTAAATAGTCAAAAAATAATAATAATTTTTACACATTTTGTTCTGTTTTTGATTGTTTTCTACAAAATATAGTTTCTCAAAAAATGGTTTTGGACACTTTTGGACTCAAGGGTTTTGAACAGAATGGTAAAAACCTTGCCAACCCTGCTTTCTTTTGCACACATGCATAAACATAGGGAAATTTGGTTACTATTATCAAAAAAAAAAAAAAAAAAAAAAAATAATAATAATAATAATATAATAATACTAAACTAATGCATACAAATTGAAATTTTAATCAAGAATTCAACTTCTATGTGATTAGATTAAAATCAGCTGCATAAAAAGGTTGAATGTTCTCCATTGAATAAATGTTCAATATAAAACATTACTTTGATACACTTTATTCTGTTTTTGATGTTTTCTCACAGAATACATTTTTTCTAAAAATATAGTTTTGGACACTTTAGGACAGTTTTGGACACAAGGGTTTTGGACAGGACGGTAAAAACCAGGGTTTTTACCGTGGTTTTTACCACAGTGTCCAAAACCTTGCCAACCCTGCTTCTAACAACATCGAAAATCGTTTAAGACTGCTTTTTTAGTACAGTACTGAGCCCCATACATTACCAAATGTGGGCTACAGTCACGTTTTTAATACTTATGTCTCAGAAAAATTCCGAACAAGGCCCTCGAACTTTCTCTCTCTAAGACAATCTAACTCGTAAAAACTTAGATTTTTTAAAACAACAGTTCAAGGTTTATACTTAATTTAGATGAAAAATTTCCATAACTTTTCTAAGACTTTTTCAGGACTTCATAACATTTTTCATGACCTTGTTACACGAAGAGAATAGTACTATTCAATGTAAAACTTGACAATTTCCGTAAATGGGCATTAGAAAAATTCTTATGTGAGTGCCACTACCTCAATGGAGCACTTACTTGTGACTGAAAAAAATATCAGTGCACACTGCAGACATACAAATTCAAGTAAAATGAAAATATAGTGAATGCAATACACTGTTGTTTAAATGTCTAACTAATATTTAATAAATAAGGCCGAATAGTAATGCATGGGACAAAAATTGAATGAGTCATTAGTAAGTTTCCAATAATAAATTTCATTCATAAAAACATTGTCCTTTGGTGTCAGTAATGCATCTAATCATCCATGTAACTTGACAGTATATGCGTTCATTACAATAAAGCCACGTTTTCAGTTAATTCCTTTCTAACCCAGATATTTCAGCTGGCCACAAGGACCAGTTTTGCGAGCTATATGTAGGGCACTACCGTTTTAGAATATTAGAATTCCCCTATTTCTATGTTCTATTGCCTGACTAAAGTCTTCATTTTCTAAAGCCTTCAACATATTAAGATAAACTCCGGTAAATTTAATAATGAAATATTTTCAAGTAGTTGAAACGAACTCGGATGCAATTGAATTGCACTTTTTTGAGGGGGGGGGGGAACACTTTTTGTCCTCCGGCACTGTCCCCGAGTTATAAGAAGCATTGAAAATATTTACGATTACATCTGCTAATTCCTCCGCACATTCAACTAAAATTTTTGGATAAATATTATCAGGTCCCGGAGCCTTAGTCTCTTTAATTTTTTTCAAATGAAGTAAAACGTCCTCCCTGGAAAATACAAAGTCCTCAAGCTGTACTATAGCTTGTGTCTTGTTGGTGTCAACTGTTGAGATACAGTTATTGTTAAAAACACTCGAAAAAAAGTTATTAAGAACATTAGCAATATCACTATCGTCCTGAATTAAAATTCCGTGCTCATCAACCAGTGGCCCAATATGACTATTTCGAACTTTCCCCGAATTAGCGTATGCAAAAAACCTCTTGGGATTCCTGTTTATGTTATCTGCCAGTCTTTGCTCCAACTCTCTTTTCTGAATCCGTACCAAATACTTAAATTTACGCCTTGCATTACAATATTGGAGCCTATCTGCACTGTGACCAGTTTCTCTTAACCTATGAAAAGCAGCTTGTTTGTAATTTAGAGCGTCTTTAGTTTCCCTGGAGAACCACATTGGCCAAATTTTAGGGTTGACACCCTTTCTCCTAAAAGGAACATAATCCCCAACCGTTTTCGCTAGCTTTTCCCTAAACTCTGCCCACTGAAGATTCACATCGCTATTGTTCAATCCAGAAGAAAAAACTGCTTTCAAACTCTGCCTAAGTGCCACAAAATCAGTATTTCTGAAATTGGGCACAAACCTAAAATTCTCTACTTTGTGCATATCAAATTTAATCCCAAACCTAATACTGTTGTGGTCACTGTCTCCAATGTGTTCCCCTACACATAACCCCTGAACAGAACCTTCCATATCACAGAAAACTAGATCCAAAATCACGTCCTGTCGAGTACCCTGAGTTACAATTTGATCTAAAAAACAGTCACCAATTACTTTCAAAAATTCCTCTTCTCTGCTATTACTATGGTAAAAATTATTCCAATCAATTCCTGGAAAATTAAAATCTCCCATTATAATGACTGACCCCTTGCTTGAAATGTCACTAATAATACTAAACATCTGTTCATCTTGACCCTGGCTTAAGTTGGGTGGCCTATAAATGTTCCCTAAACATAGTTTATTTCCCTTATTGCTCATCAACTCTAGCCAAATCATATCAATCTCATTAGGTTTATCATTAATTACCAATTCATTGCAAGTTAAAGTGTCTCTGACATAAAATAAAACCCCACCACCTCTTTTACCTACTCTATCTTGTCTAAACAAATTATACCCAGCAATAGATAATAAATCATCATCACTTTTGGTAGCCCATGTCTCAGTAACTCCAATAATATCCAACCTCTCATCTAAAATTATGCTTTTCAATTCTTCCATCTTGTTCCTAATACTACGAGCATTTGTATAAAAAACCTTAAGTAAGCCCATCTTACTTTTATTTAATGCTGCACGATTATTTGAATCCCAACTGTTAAAATCTTTTCTCTTATTAGCCACCCTATTTCCGTTTCTACTAAAATCCAAATAGTTAATACCCTTTCGAATTCTGCTCCTAAAACCATGCCCCCCATTCCAACTTAGTTTTTTGATTCTGAAGCCTCTAAAACCAAACCACTAACCATTTTGACACCTGTAGAGCTCAGATGCAGGCCATCCCTAGCAATCCAATCACGTTTACATTTACTCCACACATCAATAAACCTGATACTACGCTTACCAAAATAACGAGAATTTTTTTTTCTGCATCTGATAGAATACAAATACAAAAGTGACGACCAGCAACAGGCTCTGGGCCCAGCTAGACTGGTCCTAGTCAATTTACAATCCCCAGTGAAGATCAATGGCCCTCTTAAAACTATCTACTCCCTTGCTCATTACCACCTCTTCCGGTAAACTGTTCCAAGGTTCCACTACCCTGCTATAATAATAATTTTTCCTAATATCCATGTTAGCCTGAGATTTAAATAGCTTAAAACAATGACCCCTTGTCCTGTTTTCAGTGCTAAACTGAATGCTTTTGAATGTGTTTAGAACTTTCATATCTCATAGAATTCAAATTATAATGTTTTTTTAAAGCAGATTTTAACAACGGCTAAGCCTTTACTCACATGATTGATAACCTATTCATTGTTGGCTGACAAGAAAAAAAAATGCTATGATTTAAATTTTTTTTATCTGTTGCCAGTTTCTGTTTAATATCAAATAAAATACTTGACATTGATTTTTAATAATAAGGGTTTTAAAAGGATTTTCAATTTTCCCTCTTCATTCTACAGTTGTGTCTCAGTCTGGTTTTAAAATTTTATCGTTACTTGTGTTCTTTATTATTTTATTTTTATATCTTTTTTGCAGAAGAGGAATGACTGCAAGAATGGCAAAGTATAAAACAAACAGCTTTATTGAGCACATGTTTTCGTTCACTGCTGCCCCCTCCCCCCCTTCTCCAGAAAAAAACATCAGCAGCATAGGTTTTCCTCTCTTTTTTAGAGAAAACTTTTTAGGGTCTAAGAAGTTTGTCTTAAAATATAGGTATATCATCATGAAAAGTTTCATTTTAAGTTGAATTTTATTTTTCTGTGCAAGTAGGGAATAAAACAATGAAAGTTTTAGGAATTTTAGGACAAAACTGGAAATTTTAGGACAACTCCTGTCCCTGCAGTTATGAGTTTGTGTGTGTGGGCATGTGTATGTAGGATATGGATGCCACCACCCTGCAGCTCGCTGGAGGAGCAGAGCCCATTGCTGGTTGCCACTCTTGTATTTGAATAAAAACCTCAAATAAATTAAAAATATTATCTTTTTATACTTACCGACTTGTATTGCTCACTTGGATTAAGATCCACTTTAATTATATCATATTGACCAGGAAGTGTTGTATCACCTTTAGAAGATAATGTAAAACTGTTGAAAATGTATTTAATAGTTTTTAAGGTAACACAAACTTAGTGTCTGATGTAATATAATTTAAACAACCAAATACATTAGTTTAAATTATGTAAGGAAGAAAAATGCAAAATACATTACATGCAGGACAAACAAACGCCTTTTTGAATTCTCTTATTCCATCATCATTACAAAATATATTTAGATCAAATTAAGAAAAATAGAAACATTATTCAACAAATTAAGTTATTATTTTATAACAACAAAAAGTTTAAAGTGAAGAGAAAAAAGAGCAAAATTAGAATTTCCTATTTTTGACCCATGAAAAAACGCAGGAGGTTCTCAAGTCAACACGTATATATATATATATATATATATATATATATATATATATATATATATATATATATATATATATATATATATATATATATATATATATATATTTATGTATGACCACACATAACTTTTCACAGAATAGTCCGATTTTGATAATTCTTTTTTTTATTGGAAAGGGTATATCCTAAAGTTGGTCCCATATAAATTTAGGAAAAATTTCCTACCCTAACAGTGGGAAAAGGGGGGTGATTTGTCGTTCACTCAAAGATTTAAAAATTTTTTTTATATATGACAACACATAACTTTTTACAGAATAGTCCAATTTTGATTATTCTTTTTTAATTGGAAAGGGTATACTCTGAAGTTGGTCCCATATATATTTGGAAAAAAAATTCCGACCCTAAGGGTGGGAAAACGGGGGCGATTTTTTGTTCACTTACAAATTTTTTGATGCTTAGTTAGCAGGGTTGGCAGGTTTCTGCCGAGGCGGTAAAAACCACTGGTAGAAACCGGTTAAAACCGGCATGGCAAAAACCCCTTTCTGCCACATTTATGGCAGAAACCGGCAGAAACTCAAAAAATGACATAAATGCAATTCTTGACATACAATAAAAAATGTATAAGAAAAATAATTAAATATTAACCCAAATACAATTTATTTACAACACTATCACCATTCAAAATTAAATTTTACATTGTTTCCACACTGCAGCAGCCTGTAATAAAATACAAGTTTTGACGCTGTTTCTAAACCTAAACAATTTCTCAGTTTGTTGTGCACAAAGGAGAAATTTGAGAAGACTCTTTCAATCCCAGCAGAAATAGCTAGTATTATCATCAAAGAACCAGCAAGATTCACAAAACTTTCATCTATTGCACATTTTTTCAAACTGGACCACCATGCGGTAGCTGGAGTAGTTGTTGCAACTTGATTGGAAAAATAGGTTTCAGGAAAAGGGGTCGATTTGTTTTGTAAATCTATGGTATAAAGTACATAATCAGGGTTAATATTTGTGAGTAAAGTTCGGGCACTTTCTTCTTGATTACATGATAAATTAATTCAGAAATACTTTGGATGGAGCATATAGGCCAGTAAATGATTATCAATAACTGCTTGATTAAATCTGTGCATCACTTCCTTCTCAAAAGCACACATAAGAGCGTCTTCTTTTGTTAAACGAATCCAAACATCGTAAGCACCTGCAATTGAGCAGTTCTCTTCTTGAACTGAATCCAGAGCAATAGCAACAGGTTTTATCTGCAGCAGCAAGTGTTTAACTTCTTTGTGAATCATCTGATTATTTATGATCGGAACAATACCTTTGTCATCTTCATGTTCTTATAGTATTTGAAAATAAAATGGGCGATTCTTCATAAACGACTCTAAGCAGTCCACCTGACTATTCCACCATGTATTACAAGGTATATGTGGTTTCACAGCTTTTGGGTACTTCTTTAGTCAAGCTCTTAGTCTGTGATGGTTTCTGAAATATTTCTGGACTGAAACCACATGTTTAATGAGAGAATCTGGTGTGCTATTCAGTCCAAGAAGATTTAAGTAATAAGCTGAACACCCATAAGTTGTAGCAGATGGCATTTCTTCTTCAATAATTTTCCTCATTAGCTCCATCTTGTGTTCATTATCAGTTACTAAAGATAATACTTTGCAGTCATATTTCATTTCAAGCTCTATAATTGCATTTTTCGTTAAATCAGCACAGTAAGTTGCAGTTTTTTTTTTTTTCACTTCCTGTATTTGCAGAATTATAAAACATGCATTCAGAACCAGTGTGAATACAATTTGCAACAACGGGTTCGTTATGGATATTACTCCATCCGTCTTGTATCAATGAAACTTTTTTACCACTGATTTTCTTTTCGAAGTGTAGTTGTAACTGACTATGTATTTTGTCGAGTAGATCTCCAGCCAACTGTTTTCTTTCAGGAGTTTTATAGCCTGGTCTCACTAAGTTAATCATGCTTAAAAATGATCGATTTTCACTCAGCAAAAAAGGTATGTTACAGCTGTAGAAAAACTTGGCAATTGCCTCATCCAAACCATCTTCTTCTTCTGAGTTTGTTTTCATAATAAAATTACTCAGAGAACTTTGAATTCTAGAAGGTCCAACTTTTGTAGACTCATTTTCTTGTCTTGATTTTTCAGGAAGAGGAGTAATCTTGTTAATCACCAAATCACTATTACTTGATTCTATCGTAACTTGTATGTTAGAATCAGAAGCTTGCTGGTACGCATCACTAGTAACACCATTACACATTTTACGATGTTCTTTCATTCTGTAGGGTTTTGCACTCACAGTTTTTTTTGCAGCTCTTACATTCAACTACTAATTTATTATTAATTTCTTTCTGACTAAAAAATCCCCATACAGGATCCGTTGGTCAACCACCTTTAGAACTCATGATTAAAAAAGCTTCACAGCATAGAGCAAACTGTATTCAAAACAAAATCTTTTTGTACAAATAGCTCTTTTGGTTGATAGAAGAACAGCTTACAAAAACAGAACTGCTTACTTGATTGGTTACATGAAATGTGTATATGTAGAACTGTTTCAATCATTGAAACTCTTTACATTTATGAGTCGGTGAATCTAACCTATTATATTGTTTCTTACATACAGCAAAGTTGAAGACTGTGTTAGTACTTATATAATTGGATTATTAACTTTCCATAGAAATCAAGACGGGGGGGGGGGAGATCTTTGAGAATAGCTTTATTCAGTTATATTAAGTGTAAAATGACAAGTTCCTGAATTTTAGGGTTTAATAAAATTTAAAAAAGCTGTATTTATTTAAATATTTGATATATTACACTTTATATTAAATGCAAACAAACTAATTATAAACAACAAAGTGAAAAATTTGTTACTTACGACATTACAAGGCTAAAATTTCTAACACGTAGCAATTTCAAGTATGATAAATTTTACTTTGCTTTGGAAATGTCAGTCTTGTTATTTAACATATTTTTACACTAATTATTAAATAGCTATTATATTAAGTTTTTGCAATGGTGAAATGGAGTTATATTTTTATTTTACTTAATTGCCTGTCATTAAATAATTACTAGAGGATTAAAAACGTATTCTAGTTTTTGCCAGTTTCTACCAGTTTCTGCCGGTTTTTACCGGTTATAACCAGTTTCTGCCACTGGCAGGGCAAAAACCAGTTTCTGCCGGCAAAAAGCCAACCCTGTTAGTTAGACATTACAAAAAAAAACCCCCTTATGATGAATGAGCTTCAGACCTGTCTGTCCCTCGTGTGTACTGCCATGGGAAGGTAAACTGCAGTATCTGCAGAAATGAGTTTTCGAGATAATTGAAGAATTGTTTGTTGGATTCGATACTAACAATAGGAAAATGTTGGATTTAGACATTTTTTTCAGCAGAAACAAAATAAGCAATCTTGTACAACAAAGCAAATGTCCAGTAGATGACAAAATGAAAAAAAAAAAATTGCAGTTACTGCCCTTTACCTGCCCACGGCAGTGTAGACCTCTCAATCTCTGGTATTTGTGATTAGGATTAGTTTTTAGTGCTAGTCGTTTAAAGTTTTTTATATTTAGGAGTTGTATGGAAAATTGGATGAAGTTTAATCATGGGTACATACTATTTTTGAAGTACATTTACACTAAAAAGAATGAAATAAAAATTTTTTAATAAAAAATAGAACCAATTTCAAAAACTGCAGCTGAAAATTATTCTAAAAAGTAAAAATAATTTCATTCTTTGAACAGCATCTATTCTACTTTTTGAACATAATTTTTGAAGTCCGTGCAAACACAGTAGATATAAAATAAAAAATTTAAAATACTCGCGACTGAGTCGCAATTGCAGAATCAAGAGGGAAAACTGAAAATCTTTTTAAAAGCCTTTATACTATTATAAATCAATTTCAGTTATTTTATTTGCTAACAAATAGAAACTGGCAACAGATATAAATTTTAAATCATTGCGTAATTTCCTTGTCGGCCAACAATGAATTTGGTGATGAATCGCATGAATAAAGGCTTAGCCGTTATTGAAATCTGCTTTAAAAAAACGTTATAATTCGAACTCTATGTATAACATGGAAACTCCAAACTCATTCTATCAGATGCAGAAAAAAACTTTTTATTTTGGTATTAAATTTTCAAGGTGGCGACAGAAACTCAAAAAAGTTCCCTGACTTTTCCCTGATTTGGTTCACCAAATTTCCCTGGTTTACGTTAACAATGATAATGGTTTCCTTGCTTTACCCTAACTTGAAAACCATTGCATATTAAATGAAATGCAGTGTTTAAAATGTTTTAAGCTGTTAATTAAAAATATAGTTTGAAACAATGCTCTTTTTATTAGCAAAAATAGTACATTGAATTATCTACTAGGAAATCTTATAGGAAATCTAAAACAAATACTTTACTTCCAGTAACCAGTTAATATAAGAATTCTAAGAAATTATTACAAACATTCTTAAAGAAATATCTAATCACGATAAAACTATGAAGTTTATATAGAAATAATTTTGAAATACATTTTCAAGCAGTATAATTATTGCTGCAAGACTAACAAGTACACAAGGTAATTCAATTTCAAATGATTTTCTTATTTGTCGAGGGAAAAAAAACTTAGATTATTTTTGTACCAAACAAAATTGAAATGCAAAAAATAATCAGCTAATTTCAAAATTTATCTGTATATGTAACTTGGTTTTAAAAGCAAAGAATTTAAAAGTCTGGAAAAAAAATAAAAACTTCATATAATCTGAGGTGACAGCCTATAATACGATGGCAAAAAACAAAGTTGATTTTCATTCAACATTCAATTTGAGCAATTAAATTAAAAACTCAAAAAAGTAATTTTTAAGTTTTTATCTGTATTAATTTATAAAACAAAGATTTTTTCTTGAAATTGTGATTACAGTATGCTAATTTCTTCAAGAGAATGAGTAAAGGCAAGGGAGGTAAGGCATTAATGATGGCTTTCTCTTTGCCTGTAGGGTTGTTTTTTTTACGTAGCATGGAAGTCGTGAAAGGTCAATTCGAGCTAAGTAAAGAAACAACTTTACAGACATGGAAGAAATCATAGGAAGTTCATTCTGCGTTTAATAAGTTAAGATTCAATACTTCGACTTTGAGAAAAAAATATATTAATTTTAACGGCAGTGTATAATTGCACCTCATAAATTTTACTTTTTCCTCAACAGATAATTGGCAGAAGACACGTAGGAAATTAAAGTACTTAATTTTGCAAAGCAAAAAAAAATTTTTTTTCTTCATTTAATCAATTTTTCCTGAATTTTTGTTATTTTCTCAAAATTCCCTGACTTTTCCCAAATTTTAAATTTTTTAAATATGCTTTCACTGCAAAAATGACGAAAAACCTTTTAGAGGTTTTAAATCAATATCTTCGTTAATTAATGTCATCCAAAGACGCAACCTAACTAAGAAGACTCTCAATCAACTCTCCTTTCGAACAAATTTTTTTTTTCAAAATTGGTCCATCCGTTCAGGCGCTAGACAGATACACATACACACAGGTATGTCAAACTTATAACCCCCTTCCTTTGTGTGTCGGGATTGAAAATCATACTTAAACATAATTCAATATTAAATATGAATTTTAAGGGATTCAGGTTCTTCAATAGAATTCCCATACAACATTTTTAACAACATATTTGTGTATCGGTAGAAATGTTTCGTTTGAATTTTGACTGATTTTTATGAAAAATGTAAATGAAAAATTGTTGCACATCATTTTCAAAACCATTTTTGCACTGACTTCAAAAATTATGTTCAAAAATTAGTATCTATGTTGTTCAAAGAATTAAATTATTTTTACTTTCTAAAACCATTTTCAGCTGCAGTTTTTGAAGTCGGTTCCATTTTTTATTTAAATTTTTTTTTATTGAATACTATTACATAATGCACTATAATTTTTTTTAACTTTGTTATTTATAAAAAAAGAAAAAAAAATCTATACTTTGGATGGAGTAACAATAGTTATAAAGAACTGCTTTTTCTTGGTTTGTTTTTATTACTACTTGTTTGTGACACGGCATGAAACTTAATCTGATGCGATGTCACATGTACAAATATTTATATTTTTTTTGAATGTAAAAAAAAAAGATGAATATTTTGACAGTTATTTTATGCATTTCAATGGCATTTAAAAAAATCACACAAACATATGTATAGAAAGAAAACTAGTGCACAAGTTCATACTAGGTGCCCTTCAAAACAAATACTAATGACTTCATCTCAACTTCAATATTGTACAGTATCAGATTTTTCCCCCCTTAAACAAAGAGATTTATTGTGCAACTATTGTCACTAGACAATGAAAAAAATTCATACCTATAGTCTGACATGCATACATTGAAGTAGCATTTTGCAGAGAAAAACTTTGATACATTGAAACTTCGATATAGAAGCGAGCTTAATTTTATTGTAATTTGTCCGAAAACTTTAAAGTTTAATCTAATTTTTTATACAAAACTTCGTTTCTAATTTATTTGAGAATTATATTTAGATGAAAGTTCATTATTAAAAAGGAATTAATAAGAAAAATTATTTTTTAAATTGTTTTTTAGATAAACAGTAATCCAGACATAGATCACAATCATCACTTTCATTCTATAAAAAGAAAAAAAAAAAAAAACCTATGAAAGTCTTGTTGAATAGCCAGTTTTACGAAAAGTTTATCAAAAAATGTTTGCAATTATTGAATCCACTAAAAACTTTTTTGCTAACTGAAGTCCAGGAAGTAATGTTTGAATCAACTTTAGCATTTCATTTTTGATGGCATGGAAATTTTTAGATTTTCACTGAAGCTTAGTAAATATAGCAGTGAAGAACAACTATCCGAAAAAAAAGCAATAGCTATAAATTGGTTCTACAAAATGAGTTGCAACCTAAGATTGAAAACAACTTGCTTGCTTATTCTAAAATTCACACGTTTCTCTATTGGTTTGTGCACCTCTTAGCCTCAACAGACTAACTTGTGGGGTTTGTAATGCCAACCACTGATTTTCTTTTTCTCCAGACTTAAACTTTTGTGAAACAAATAGTCCAAAGTTGTACAAAAGGTCTCACAATGTCGAAAAATAATTTCGACGTATAGATATTTTTTCGATATATGGAAACACTTTTCCTATGTAATGAATATTGAGATTTATTAAAAGTTCGATAAATAGAAAATTTTGAAATGTGGAAGTTCAATATATGAAAATTTAATTGTACTTTAATTTAAATCATCATTTTTTTTTTCTTCACAGCCTACTTTTTTTGTAAGGGTTTTATGAACCTGGCAGAGGGATTAAATATCATACAATATGATAAATTATTTTTCATGGACGGTTAGGAGTTTTACTAAGCAACTATTTTCACTACTAGCGATTCAAAAAATTCATTGTTAAAGATTTTTTAAATTGGAATTTAAATGCTTATTTTTTCACATATTTGGTGAAACTTCAAGAGCATAACAGGGAGTAAAAATATATTTTGAGCTCAAAACATTTGTTTTTTTACAAACATTTGATACCAATACACAACTTTTCCACCACAGAGATTTTCCATGTATAAAAAAAAAAGTTAAATCAACCTATCTTAACCAGGGTTCGTACTCAATTTCAGAAATAAAATGAAGGAGTTTTGGAAGAGTTTTGAAGGAGTAAAATGAGATTTTGAAGGAGTACTAATGGGCTGTCCTTAAATGATGTCGCACTTTTTTTTAGCATATTCAGTTTCCTTCCCCTTTGTCTCAAAGTGTTACACCTCACACCTTACTACTCCTACTATTGTCACATGTCATATTTTTTTATAAACATATTGTTACAACAGCTGTGTGATGCCAATTTTTGTCACCCTTCTTCTTCACCTTGTCACAATTTCATGAACCCCTCTCCCTCTCAAGGCATGACATCTTTTGTGGATGTCGATGACACTTTTTACACTATCACAACTGCAATTTACTAAACAATTGTTTTATCTTAACACAATCATTTAATATAGTATATCTACTTATGTATTTTTAAATCTTTAAATAGACAAACTGACTTTTCTGCTGAGAGTGTGGTGGAGGGAAAGGGAATAATCATAAAACTTGAAAAAATAGTCAAGTACCATTTAAGCATGTTTTACTTCACTTATAAAATGTCTTAATCATCTAATAATATTTTCATCTCAACTTATACGACTTCTATGACCAATTTGTAAATTGCATCTTTATGAAAAAATAAAAATACAAAATTACTACATCAAAATCCTCCTTATACCTTTGCCCTTTGTGACGATGTTAAGTTGTCGATCGAAGTATTTTAAGTTATTGTCATTACGGAAAATTATGTAGTCTTGAACTAAAAAAGAAGGAGTTTTGAAGGAGTTAAAACCAAAATGAAGGAGTTTGAAGGGCCCTTCAAAAAATTGCCTGAATGAAGGATTATTGGAAGAGTTTTGAAGGAGTTAAAACCAAAATGAAGGAGTTTGAAGGGCCCTTCAAATGTTTTCCTGAATGAAGGAGTATTGGAGGAGCGTACAAACGCTGTTAACATATATTGATGATTAACTACAAAAAAAAACTAGTATGTTGTGGCCATCACGAAACTTTCTTCTATATTTTTCTCTTTTTTTTTTCTGATCCCTCCCCATGCTTGACGAGGAAGCAATATTCCCAACAAAAACAAAATTACACATGCAAAAACTTGACGACCATCCCAATGTCTGAATTATTGCAAAAGTAAAGCAAAGAGTGAAAATTGAAAGTTATTTTAAAAGCCTTGCTTGAATTAATTACAAATATTTTATTTGTTAACAAACATAAGATGGCAACAGTTAAAAATTTTAAATCATTGAGATAATATTTCCTATCATTTCCATACAATTAAAATCACGAGAAATACGCAGACGACAATCTATTACGATTTATCTTTCTTATTGTTGCATTAATAAAAATATTTTTATTCGCAAAAAAAAAAAAAAATCAACACCTCTTGGAGCGATCGGCGTCAAAATTGAACCAAAGCCTGTTTACATATGGATTCACATATATTCCAAATTTCAACCGGAACGTAGCATTACTTCTTGAGATAGGGCACTCAAAATGGAAAAAAAGAACGGGTGATTGCGCTACCCCCTTTTTAGCTGTTGACACAAAAATAAAATCAGTTCTTATACCCACTAAGGGCTGCTTGCCGATAAATTTTTCTTTCATTCCGTTCATTATTTCTTGAGATACAGCAGTCACAATTGACGACAAAAAACGTTCTATAGCTCAACCCCCGTTTGAGTTATTGACACCAAAATTGAATCAGCACCTGTTCCTGTTAATACCAACATATCCAACATATGGACCAAATTTTGTTTGAGTCCGCCAGTTACTTCCTGAGGAATAGCAAGCACGCGTAACTCGAAAAACGTCCCATTGCTCCACCCCCCTTGGAGGAATTCGCGCCAAAAACTAATGGGCACAAGTTCACATAGGGGCACATATGTGTACTAAATTTCGTTTGATTTCATGCGGTAGTTTTTGTTGTAGAGCGGCCACAAAAAACTGGTCACACACAGACGTGACACACATACACACACACACACAGACAGACAGACATTTTCCAAAAATGGTCGAAATGAACTCAGCACACCTCAAAACGTGCGAATCCGTCAAAATTCGAAATTCGAAAATTTGCACGAATCCAATACTTTCTTCTATATATTAGATATAGAAGAAAGTAAAAATCTGCTATAGTTTATCTTTTCTATGGTATTTTACAGCAAAATTTGGATAGCGTATTTAACATTAATAACATTACAGTAGAAGATCTTTAAACTGCCAATCTACAAAATGCAATTGGGGTTTCAACAAGTAGGGTAGGGGGAGTAATCGTAGGTGTCAACACTGAAAGGTATATATTCTGAATATCCTTTAACTAAGTGGTGAAATTACCTTTAATAATGCCAAAACATATAAGATGCAAACCTGCAGTCCTTTCGGTCTGCATTACAAAGATATTCTACTTTTTACTATATAAAAATATTTTAGTCACATAATTTCTTTAACACTTAAATTAGTTTTAAAAATGGTTTGTTCTTCTCTTCAACACATATATACTGTATATACTAAAAAAGGATATGAGAACAGGATGTAACCTAGGAAAGAGAAAATTAAAACAATTAAGATAAAACTATGATTTGTCACAAAATTAAAAATATTGTTTAAGACATAAAAAGTTGTTGAAAAAAAGGAGAAAATTACTGTTGTGTCTGGGATATTTTGTTGTACAAAAATTTTCCAATCCAGGACTAAAGTTCTTAATGTGCAAGAGCTACTAAAATGCACAAATGTAATGTTATTGGTACTATCAATCTTGTAAAATGCAGAAAGGTATTTATTCAATTTTCCAAGGAAAAATGATTTGTATGCACTGTCCAGCAAATTTCTGGATGTCCTGACATAATGAAACCATTAAAATCATCAATTGTCACCCACCGCAGGTGGTGAACGGGGGTTGGTGAGCAAAATGAGCAGGGTTTTTGGTTTGATTTTTACTGAAACTAAAAAGACTAGGAATGATAATCAACAGACAAACGAGATAGCTTGAAACTACAGTGCTACTGGTTACAACTAAGACTTGAAATAACTTGAGGAAATTGAAGAATTCCAGAACGGAACGACCTATATGCACACCCCTCAACCCCAGATTCCTTATGAGTTTCGTAGCAACTTTTAAGTGAACATAATTTTTTCATGTAACCTTCATTTTTCATGAGACAAACAGTCTAAAATGAAAAAAAAAAAAAAAAAAATCCATGAATGTCTCGAAATTTTTTTGGATGTAGAGATTTTTTCAATATATAGAAACAATTTTTCTATGTAATGAACATAAAGTTTGCTGGGATTTCGATATGTAAAAAATTTTGATATGTGGAAGTTGGATATATGGAGATTCGATTGTATATCAAAATATTGGATATTTTCGAACCCTGGTGGCCCCAGAGGCCAGCAGTGTATATTCGCAATGTTGTCTTGTACTGCTATATTTCTTTTAATGTTTCTTCTTCTCAGTTTTTAAGTTTATCCTATCTTACTTCTAAGCATTTCTTGGAGCCTGATTATTGAAGTTCTAATCGCATGTGAGATTATCAAACAGACTATTTTTGGGTTTTTAATCTGCCTCAAAGAGTGCTTAAGGAAATTCTGCTGCCAGGGTCCACATATAGAGCAACTTCTGCACTTATTCTTGCTTTCTGGCATGTTTAAAAATATTTTACTATGGTTTTGGCAAATTGAGTCGATAGTGCTGTTTTAATTTCATCGTTGAGGTCAGTTTTCTCCCCTGATTTCATATGGCATAAAGTACATAACAAGAAAACAAAACTTATGTAATTCTCTAGATTGATTCAAAGAAGTTTGTACATGTTTTTCAGACAATTTATTATGCAGGGGGCACATGTCTTACTCATTTTTTTATTCTGCTAAACATAACCTTATTTCCTTTCTATCCAGGAGAATTAAAAAGGGGGGAAAAAACTTCAAATATAAATAAGAAAGCTGCAGATTAAACTTTTCAGGACATATTTTTGTATTTTCAATAAAAGCAACGAATTTTTGTTTGAGCACCATATGTATTTCTTGTGATGAAAGCGACTGTTTTAACACTGGCACTATTAAAATTAAATAAGCTAATTTATCTCACCCACGCTTGAGAAGAGAGCGTTTTTCGACACTTCTTGAAATTGCACAAAAATTCATTGTCCATTTTGTTTGAAATACTTCAATTGACACCTCTTGTTCGCTTTTTTTGAGACAAAAATGCAACACGTTCTTTTTTCTTCAATTTTAACAACATACAATTTCGAATTTCGAGCCAATCTAAAATTTATTTATTTTTAATTAGTTTTGTTATTAGTCTCGTTCTCAGCTTTCCCACTGTTCGCTGCTCTCCTTGCAACTCAACTCAACTCCGTTGCCTTCATTGCATGTTGCTTTTGCATCGTGGTTTTTGGGATTTACGAAGATTTGTAGCGGTTCTATTTCATTATCGCAAATTTTTATTTTCACCTAATTTTTTGAAAATGCAGAACGACAGTGGAGATTACGTTGATTTATACATTCCTCGTAAATGGTAAGACCGTGCTTTATTGATCATTAACGTACCTTAAACATGGGAAACAAAATGTCTGATCCCCTAAAAACTTCATGAATTTCCTTTTCTAAATTGAAGTTAGTATTTTGAAGCGAATGAATATTAATTGTGCTTATCAAAACAGATGAATATAAGTCCCAGTATTTATAATTACAATATTAGAATGAACAAGTAATTATTTACACACATAGTTGATCATATAATTTTCACACTAAACTTGTAAGTAATTAAGCTTTTATTGGTGCATTCAGTACATATTTTGTACGTTGACTTTGCTTTTTTAACAGGGGGTGCAATGTCGTCACTAGATCTTAGTTGTAATTTTTAGTTTCTTAGAAGCATCGACTCGCGCAGGGTGTGACATACCCTTACCAGGAAACATCACGAGCTCAGTAATCATGAAAAAAGTTAAAAATGGTCGCATTCGAAAGAGTATCTTTAGGAAAAAATTTGACCCAAATATTGTGTGCCCTCGTCCTTTAGTTTTTGAGATATGGGGGGTCAAAGTTTGTCGAAATCTTACGAAAATTCGCCAAATTTAAAGACTTGGCAAGAAATGGAAAATACCACGTGATTTCATCGCCTGCGTTTAGCAAGACTCTCATTACCATTTCTGGTCACCTGCAAAGCGCGTAAATGATGTTTCGCATTAACCCATTACTTGTGAGTGTAAAGTTAAAAAGTAACTATGAAGCCTGTGAAATGGAAACTAGAGAGCTTTATCCAGAGGAGCTACAACTTTATAACGAAATTGAACGTAGGATTTAACTTTGTAATCGTGATAATAATGCATTTCAGAATTTAAGTGCATTTCAAGCGTGTTTTACTTAACTAATTTAAATTTGTACTCTTGTTATGAAATGTGTTGTAAGTAATTAATAATTATGTGTTAATAATAACCACGAAAAATAGTGAAGAAATCACTGATCTACTACTACTACCTAAAATGCTAAAAGACATTTTTATCTTGACCTTCTCCATAACATTTTACAGGGGGGAGGTTCAAATTAAATTATTCGAGAAAATTACTTTTAGTTATTCGAAAAGCAACAAAAGACACACCCACATTCACATTTCTGTAGTTGGAAACAAATGTTTGACGGAACTCCCCTCGGGGTCTAGGGGATTCGTCAAAAAAAAATATGATTTGAAGTCAATATACATTATATTTCCATTGTTTTTACAATAAAATAAAATATTTCGGGCGGTGGCGTTTTCCCCTATACAGTTGCACGTTAATATCCCGGAAAACAAGCCACTAAAAATTTCAATGCCGCAATCTGTGCCACGACACCCCGCGCCATGGTAGTCACCCCGAGTAAAGAATTAATGCGCTATTTCTCACGCGTTTTGGTGGTGACCAAATATGGAAGTGAAATGTCTTGTCAGATGCAGATGTTGAATTCGCGCCGTGCCTTCCATTTCTGAACAAAACTCGCTAAATTTGGCGACTTTACTAAAAATTTCGGCAATTTTTAAGACCTCATATTTCGATAACGTGGTCACGAGGGCACGTAGTTTCAGTGTCATAAACATGTTTTCCAATGCTCTTTCGAATGCCACCAATTTGAAATTTTTTTGAATTTCCTTGATCGTGATGTTTCCTGGTTAGAAGACAATTCCAAACAAACTATTTTTTGAATCGAATGTCCCCACCGTTTTTACCCCTTCAAGGTTCAAGATCCCTTTGGATCAGCTACTCAAGGAATCGTCCACTTCTAAAAAAAGGTGGTGGTGAAATTAGATTGAAAGTGAGGCGGGTAGGCCTGCGCGAGCACTCGAGGTAAAACATAGTAATATCTTTATTCAGTCGTATAATTTGAAATGTTGAGTAGAAAATTAAAGTACACCACTGTTGTGTATCTTCTAAAACCGCTTTCTTGTAATTTAGTGTATAAACTAGGTAACAACAATAGATGCGAGGTAAACCAGGTAGCAACCAAATCCTAAAAAGCCAAGAGTAAATGATGCATGTAAAATTTGTTGAGAAAATTGAAAATTTTGGATGCAGAGATTTTGAAAATGAGGGGGAGGAGTAGTTATTGGCATAAAGTAATTCAATTGCATCTATAGTGTTGAATATAATTTTGTAATTACAAAATTCATCATATTCAAGAAATTGACGTCTATTGTAAAGTTAGAAAAAAAACTGCAGGTCATGTTTTCCTTCCAGTTTTCAGACTTCATTGTCAGTTTTGTCAAACCCTGGTTGAGCTTGGATAAGTTGTATTAATTTTATTCTGTTTCAAAACAGATTAGGTAAGTGAACAAACAAGTCAAAGTAGCTTACCGTTACCAATTTGAGTATTCTGGAGCTATGTTAACATTTTCTGTGTCACAAATTTAAGTTGGTTTAGAAAGCTTTGTGAAAAAATATTTTCAGGTAAACAGATTTCAATATTCTGTATCTCCCTTCAATGGTGCCCATATACAAAATTGTAAGGGGGGGGGGGGGGGCTCGGATATTTTCCCCATGAAAACCGATTTCAGGACAGCTTAGAGTCATTAAAATTTGATATTTTTAATAACTCATTCATTAATGGCTGGAGAAATATTTTAAAACTTTTGCAAAGGAAATAAATCTTGAAAGCAAGGAAGTTCTAATTTCTAGGTGGGAGGGGGGCTGTAGCCCCCACTTGGCCCCCTCCTATATGGATGCCCATGTCTCCCTCTGAAACTTGCAATACGACCTTTCTCCGAAATTTTTGATCAGACTGTCAAACTGTTCTTAGTTTAGCTGAAAAATGTTTACAAGCCTTTTTTTTTTGTCTCTATTCATTTAACTTGTTGCTCACTACCTTTATATATATTTACTTTCAGCAGGGTTGGCTTTCTGCTGGCAGAAACTGGTTACAGCTGGTAAAAACCGGCAGAAACTGGCAAAAATTTAAAAGTGTCTTTAATAACTGAAGTAATTTGTAAATGATATTTGTTGTAAGTAAACACTAAAAAATTAAACATTTCACCATTTAAAAAAATAACATCCAATGCAAGTGCCCTTGATTTAGTTCAAAAAGAGAACTTTTCAATTGCAGAGGCTCATAGTAATTGGATTAGTTTAACGACGGATAAAAAGTCATACACAGGTGCTTAGGAAACAGGAGTGACATATAGAATTAAACAGGCATTACTGATTATAATTTTCTCACTTATCTGTTTCCTCTAAATCGTTTGTGATTGAAAATATGTCCTGTGCTTCAAGAAGAAAGTGCTCGAATTTTACTTGCCTAGATTTTGTACCTAATGTCACAGCTTTGCAAAACAAATTGGCCCCATTTCTCAAAACTTAATTTTCCAGTCAAATTTTTACCACAACCCCAGTTACTATATGGTGGACCAGTTATACAATAGATGAAAGTTTCACGAACATTGCTTGCTCCTTGATGCATTGTCTGCTTGCTCTTCTGTTTCAAGAGTATTCTAAAGTTTCTCATTTGTGCATATTAAATTGAGAACCTGTTTAGATTTTTGAAATCCCCTTTTCTAAGAGGCAATTGCAGAGTCCAAACAATGTAACATCTGATTTTGAATTGTGATAATTTTGTAGAAAAATTACAGTGCTTTGGTTAAAAATTATTTTTTCCATGGCATGTTCTGTTGTATATAAAGAATTAATTTTTCATTTTGTGAGTTTTTGCCAGTTTCTGCCCCAAATGTGGCAGAAACCGGTTTTAACCGGTTTCTACCAGTGGTTTTAACCGCCCTGGCAGAAACTTGCCAACTCTGCTTTGCAGTGACATAAGATGCATTGCATCTGCAATTGAAGTGCCTACTGACTTATTTTCAGGGTTCATGCTTTTTTGACTTTTTTAAAAAAGAATCAAAAGTCGGATTTTTAAAAATTTAAATCAGATTTTTTGATTTTTTAAAAATGGTCAAAATTTTGTAGATATTAATTACTTTACATGTATAAACATTAGGGTGGTCCTTATTTTTGAAGTTGTTGATATTTTATGCGACGCCCCCTCAATTTGTTCCATTATATAAATAAATGATCCTTGCAAAATTTGAAGTCAATCCATGAATATTAACACGTGCCCCTAGGGCCTTCTTTTTTGAGTTTTGAAGAAAAAACTGCAGATTTTCTCATTTTTATGTAAAAATATTCTTACGTTTCATATTTACAGTAATTTTGAACCTCAATGTATGCTGCTACTTCCAGACTGACCATTAATCTCACTTTCACTCTATAAAATTTTACATGTAACAGAGGGTACATGTACACCAATGGCCTTGGGTCAGATATAATGCTCTTCTGAGCTCGTTCCAAACTAAGCGGCTAGGGGACATTTCTTTCCACCAAAATGGACACAAGGGATTCCAAAGTTCATTAATGTAATGAATGGCCTAGGCCGTTAATGAATGATCTTTGACAACAACAAATTCCCTCCTCCAGGCTTTGGGAATGTTGATTTACAAAATTTCCTGTGTATGTAATAGGTGTGGCAAATAGGGTCACTAGGTTTCAATGCTATAAATATAAGAAATGACAATTATAGTTTTAATTTTCTGTTCTTTAGTTGTAAATATACTTAAATGTTTATGCAATTTTTAATTTTTAAAATATAAATTTTAAAAAATCCTCAATTACTCTTACATAAAAATATACTATATTTTGCAAATCTAAAATATAAATTTTAAAAAATTTCAGATCAGAATAACTTAAAAATCTACTTTAAATTAATTTTCTTCCATTTCCAGGGTTCGTACGCTCCTTACAAACTCCTTATAAACTCCTGCTTTTTAAGAAAATAAAATAAGGGCCCTTAAAACTCCTGAATTTTGCTATTATCTCCTTACAAACTCCTTATTTTTTATTCTACATGGCCTTAAAAATGTTTTTCTATCACCAATCCGATAGGAGTGATTACGTTGTACCTAATTTTACCAAAATTCCGCTATTTATTCGTCTGCTAATACCGGAAATCCGATTTTTTCGTTAGACAAATTTCTTCCCCACGTCCGATTTTTTTTTCCAAATTTATGACGATTATGCAGATAGTTATTTGTAAAATAACATCTTGTAGATTTGTTAAAGTACCATGCTAAAGGTTTTTTTTTTGCTTCCGTAAATTCTTTTATGTAACACCCCCCCCCCCCCCCCCCCTTGTATTTGAATTTGATACCGAGGCTGCTCACGTCAAAGAAAATGCAGTAAATGCATATTTTACTATAAATTTAGTATGTTTGTGCATTCAATGTATTGTATGAAAGCAAAAATAAATAATATTAGAGTTGTACATATTTTTTCTGAAATAAGTTTTAAAAAATACATCTTTAACCAGGAAACTAGTCCTTAAAAAATAAAATGAACTCCTGCGAAACTCCTTAAAAACTCCTTACTTTTGATTTTCAAAGTTGAGTATGAACCCTGATTTCAGTACACAATCCTTATATATAGTATCTATCCTAACCTACTGAACCTTTTTTCTACATCTGGTCTACCACAACGCAAAAAAGCTTGACAATTATTGATATCTTCTCGCCTTTCATCACTGATCAGACAAATGCTATATTGGGGGTAAAGTTGAAAGTTCATTTGTTAACAGTCTATGTAGATGCAGTAAATTTAAATCCGAATGACCTTGTATTCAGTCATACATCCCTTAAGAGAGCAAGAGAAAATCTTCGAGAGGAAAAATCAAATTTCATGTATTTAAATTCAGATTTTGTAGTTATTCACTGGGATACAAAGCTACATCAAGATGTAACTGCAAAAAGAATGCCAATAGGCTAACCGTGGCAGCTTCAGGTCCAAATGTTGAATAGCTACTCAGAATTCTTGAGATATTTCTTCAGTTGTATATGATATCTTAGATGATTGCTCTTTATTGCTAACTGTTCAAGCTGTAGTGTTTGATACAATGGCTTGCAATACCGGCCGCATAAATGGTGCATGCATATTTTTAGAGCAAAATCTGAATGGCGATATATTACATTTGGATTGCCATCATCATGCACTTGAAATCGTACTGCAGAGTGTCTCTAAAAAAGTTCTTGCCTTTCTTAGTTTTAGATCCGATATTCCATTATTAAGCATTTTATGGAGAGATCTTCACTCCCAGTAGCAGAAACTCTGTAGTCAGTCTGCGACACTATTTTCGGTTGTTAATAATAATATGCAGCATTATTATTAGTCTTATTTTAAGTTTTCATAAAATACACAAGTCCTATGTGAAGGCCAAGACTTGGACAATTTTCCAACTGGCCAGTGGCCACTAGACCCGAAAAACTTAGTGGCCACCACTGTCGCTGAGTTTTAAAGCAATAAGGGGGAAGGAGGGTGGCAGCAGCATTCACTACTTTCATAAAAATGAATAGAACTCTACACACTATGAAAACCAATTATTCAAGATATATTAATTTTAATATGGAAAATTTGTGTTGAAATAGGTTTTTAAATTAGTAAATGAGAAGTTTGCAGGAAACTGCATTTTAGATGAAATATTTAGCTTATAGCAAAGCCTTCAAATCAATGAGGATCAAACACAACTGTGCAGATAATAATTCACATTTTTCAAAAAAAAAAATTTTATAAAAAGAAAAAAAAAAACATGATTTATTGAACACTTTATGTTATCTTCAATAGTTTGTGTTGAGGTAAACATCCAATTCTGTTTTTGGAAACTTAGGTAAGTAATAGTATCGTTTATTTCCAGCTTGCAAATGACCAAACATGGCGTCTACGCAAAAAATTCATGGTTATAAATAGATATTTGAATTTGTTACATAAAAGTAGTAATAAATTCAAAACAATTTAGGTGAAATAGTTTTTAGCACATTAGCCTCTAAAGCAATGAAGAAAAGATAATATTCTGAAGATAAAATTTTGCAATTTTAAAAACAATAATTAAGAATTACCAAAGAAAAAAAGGCACATTTTGCATAATTTTCAACAGTTTGCATTGCAATAAACATCCAATTCCGTTTTGAAAACGTAGGCACTTCATGAGTCTTGCGTACCAACATCTTGGGAATGACCAACATGGCGACTACGCTAAAAATTAAGATATGAATTTCTGAATTTGTTGCAAAATAATATTTTCAAAATAAAAATCCTCATGAGACTAAACTTAAATTGAAGCTTTAGCACTTTTGCGACAAAAGCAATGAGGATAAGGTTTAATTTTCACATAAAACTTTTCATTCCTCACGAAAATTATTTTAAAAAATAAAAATAAAAAAACGATTGATTTGCTGTAAATTTTAAGTTATTTTCATTTCTTGGCAGAAAAATAAAACATCCAATTCATCTTTGTTTTTGAAAATTTTTGCACTTATCTACTTCGATTTTGTGAATGACCAAATATGGCGACTATGTTTCTAGCTGAAATGCTGAACCATCCATCGCTCAAAAAGCGATCTCCAAACGATCTTTTCCCAAGCTGCATTTCTTTTTTTTTCCCTTTTATTTATTTATTTTTTCTTTCTTTTTGTTCTTCGGTAAAATTATCTGCAGGCCGCGGGAAAATCTGCGACGCACGTCTCGCGTCTCGCAGTTTCTGCTACCGGGTCTTCACCATTCAGAACTTATAACATTTCAATCAAGTTCACAGACCACTTAAATTCTTAAAGACGAAGTTGATGATATATTATTCTGCCGTGTGCAAGTAAACGGCAGTATCTGCAGAAATTAGTTTTCGAGATATTTGAAGAAATGTGTGTTGGATTCAGTACTAACAATAGAAATATGTTGGAATTAGACGTTTTTTTTCGCGCCTTTTTTCAGCGGAAACCAATTAAGCGAGCATGTACAATAAAGGAAAAGTACAATTGATGACAAAAGTGCAAAAAAATCAAAAATGAAAAATTTGCAGTTACTGCTCTTTACCTGCACACGGCAGTATTGTTCGTAAGAAGTGAATACTGAGAAAGAACTTTCCCTTTATACCGATGCAATTCCCGCAGTTGTTTACTATTTCGATTCAGTGTGTGGGGTCTTTCTAGAAATTCTTTCCCAGACCACACTCATCGTGAGAAAAACATGTTATGCTGTTGTTTTATATCTGTCACCAGAATGGGAGCTGGATAAATATAAGACCACAGGTAAATACTTACGGCTTTTGCTCCTCTTTTCTGAGAAATGTTGGAAATGAGATCTTCAAAATAGCTGAATTTTATCCAAAGCTGGACATTTGTTGTGCACATAAACTTTTTCCGTTTGGTGTGATATGATGTCTGTGACACTATAGGGAACATTTTTCAACCACCTTGTCATCATCATCTGACTGTTGTAAACAGGGGTGCATTCCCTGCCAAACGAATCCCCGTATATAAGAGAAAGTAAATAGGTCAAAGGGGGAGACACTCGTAGAGTGGAGAGCTGGGAAGTCACAGGAGATGACTCTCATAGTTCAAAATATCTTTGTAACATTAAATAATCTGTAATTTGTAATATAGCTGTAAATATTCATCACATTAAACGTCTCTAAAAGACCATGCATTCTCTTGTCATCTTTCCACAAGAGGTGGAAACAGTACACAGAAGAGCTATCAGGCAGTGCAGCAAGGAACAAATAATATTTGTGAAATTTTCATCCATAGTATATTTTTTTAATTAATCCACTATGTAGTAATTGGGGTAGTGGTAAAAATTTGACTGGAAAAATAAGTTTCGAGAAATGGGGTCAATTTGTTTTGCAAAGCTATGGCATTAAGTACAAAATCTACGTTAATATTGGCAAGTAAAATTCTGGCACTTTCTTCTTGTAGTCCATAATAATTTCAATCACTCCTAATTTAAATGAAACATATAAGCCAGCAAATTACGGTCAGTAATGCCTGTTTTATTTTGTATCTCACTCTTTCCTAAGCACCCATATGATTTGTCCTTTGATAGATTAATCAAAGTATTACGAGCATAGCTGCAATTGAAAAGTTCCCTTTCTGAAATAAATCCAGGGCACTAGTATAGAATTTTATTTTTTAAAATGATGAAATGAAGTTTAATTTTTTGCTTTACATAAACTAATATCATTTAGTAATTACTTGAGTTATTAACTGGGTTGGCAAGTTTCTGCCTAGGCGGTTAAAACCACTGGTAGAATCCGGTTAAAACCGGCATGGCAAAAACCACTTTCTGCCACATTTGCGGCAGAAACTGGCAAAAACTCACAAAATGAAAAAAAATTAAATTATTGACATGCAATAGAAAGTGCACGGAAAAATAATTATTAACCAAAGCACAATTTAATTACGATATTACCACAATTTAAAATCAAATGTTACATTGTTTGGACCCTGCAGTTGCTTCTTGGAAAAGGTGGTTTCTAAAATCTGAACAGTTTCTCAATCTAATGTGTACAAATGAGAAACTTTAGAATATTCCTGCAACAGAAGAGCTATCATGAAGGAACAAGCAATGTTTGCAACTTTCATCTATTGTATATTTTTTTAACTGGTCCACCATGTAGTAACTGGGGTAGTGGGAGAAATTCAACTGGAAAAAGAAGTTTCGAGAAATAGGGCATATTTGTTTTGCAAAGCTGTGACATTAGGTACAAAATCTAGATTAGTAAAATTTGACTTTCTTCTTGAAGCACATGATAATTTCAATCACAAGCAATTAAGATGAAGCATCTTTCTTCTTGAAGCATGTGATAATTGCGATCACAAACAATTTAGATGAAGTATATAAGTGAGCAAATTAAAATCAGAAATGCCTTTTAATTTTGTATGTTGCTCCTCTTTCCGGAGCACCTATATGATTTTTCGTCCTTTGTTAGATTAATCCAAACATTACAAGCAGCTGCAAATGAAAAATTCCCTTCTCGAACTAAATCAAGGCCATTAGCATAGGATTTTATTTTTTTTAAATTATGAAATGAAGTTTAATTTATTAGTTTACTTAAACAAATACCATTCAGCAGTCACTTAAGTAATTAAAGATCCTTTTAAGTTTTTGGCAGTTTCTGCCGGTTTTTACCGGTTATAACTAATTTCTGCCACTGGCACGGCAAAAACTAGTTTCTGCCGGCAGAAAGCCAGCCCTGATTTTACATTATGTCCAAGACTATCGGAAAAAAATACACACGATCGAGATACATTGAGAAAAGCGTACGATTAATGTAAAGTTTCTAAAGCATTATTTCACTCTTAATCAATGTAAAATGCTTAGATGATATAAAGTAACTAAAAAAATCAATTTTAATGCTATTTCACTGTAAAAATATTTTGCTAACCTGGGAGAAACGATGAACTGGGTCTGAAGTAAAAACTCGAAGATTTGTGGAAAAATGATGAAAAGTGTTTAAGTTCAACGCCCTAGGGGCACTAGTTATTATTGACCGATCGAGTTCAAATTTTGCACACGTTACTTTTTATTATAGTGTCACAAAACTAGGGGGCGTCACTTGCTGAATTCCGAAATTTTTTTTTTCCCATATAAATAAGGACCACCCTAATAAACATCATACATTTCTTACAAGAAATAATTCCACTCAGCTTACTTTTAAAAATTAAGACAAGTTCTCTAACTATTCAATAAATTTTTTATATTTATAAATACATTATAATGCTCAGATAAGAGATGTGATTTTGTTTTATGCTTTGCTTAAAGATAAGGTTTGGATCATGATGTAGGTTTTAGTATAAAATAATATGTTGAACAATTACTTTTCTTAACTATATTAGTCATGGTGTATAAGAAAAACTGCAAATATTTATTTTGCTCTAAACTAATTTTGTAGTAAAAGCAATATTGCAAGAGTGAAAATCTGTTATATGCACAGAAAGAGGGATCTATTTAGTTTTGCCTCTTGAAGTTAAGATAGTATAATTCAGTGTAGTAAAATATAGAGCAATACATTCTAAAAATGAAAATTTAATATATGAAAATAAAAACCATTTTAATTAATGATTTTGTTTAAAAAAATCACTTGATTCAAATCAATTGATTTAAATCGATGAACCCTGCTTATTTTTTTCTCCAAATTGAAGTTATGTACTTTTTTTTAATAGCTCAGCTAGTAATAGGATCATACATGCAAAGGATCATGCATCAATTCAAATAAACATTTCTGAGGTAAGCACAATTTATTATATACTGATACTCATTTGCAGGCCTGAATTTTCTGTTAGGTGACAAATTTCTGCTATTTTCTTGTCAAAATTGAGTATTGTCCCTTTTTCAGGAGAAGGCACTTTGCCATGCCTCCTCGAACACAGTTCCATTTTTACGTGGGGGTTATTGGTATGCAATCCACGCGCTTCTAAAGGAAACAACCTGACAGCCTTAATTTGGCTGTGCAGTTTAATGTGCAAAAAAGTGTTAGTGTCCTTTACATCACTTGCTTCACTTGTCTGTTGTCATTTTAGTTATTCTTACATTTTAAAAACTGCTGCTTTTACAATGCTATGATCCAAATATACCTTCTGCCAAAAACAGCGTAATGAAATCATCAGATACCACATGACGAGAGAAGGAGTCAAGTGCCTCCTTGTGAAAAACGGACAATAATCTGGTCTTATTTATTCATAAGCTGCTATAAGAGAGCTGTATACCAATACCCAGGGTTTGCATTGCTCCTATAATACATAAAAATTTGCAATGGCTAAAATTCTCAACTTAAATCTGACCCTGTGATAAAGGTCAAGATTCAGAAAATTTCTAAGTGGCCTGTGGCCACTAGACCCAAAAAACTTGTTGGTCACCACTGTGGGAGAGGAGTTTTTACTATCATGAAAAAACAAATAGAACTTTACAGAATTACACTTTAAAAGCTATAAACATGCATTTTTTTTCAAAATAAATAGATAAATAAATCAATGAAAAGCCGGCAGGAAATTATATTTCAGATGAAATTTACAAAAAATACAATTTTGCTGATAAAATTTCCTTTTTCCAGAAAATAACTAATTAAAAAAACAATTTCTGGCCCTTTTTATGTTATTTTCAGTAGTTCGCTCTGAGATAGGCATCCAATTATAATTTCTGGAAACTTAGGCAATTAAATAGTCTTGTCTGCTTCCATCTTGCAAATGACCAAACATGGCGACTACGTAAAAAATTTAAGATAGGAAAGTAGTTTTAATAATTAAAAACCCTCAAAAAACAATAATTTTGGTGAAAGAGTCAGTTTTTAGCACATTAGTGTCTAAAGCAATACAAATAAAATAATATACTGAAGATAAAATTTGAAGGAAAAATTTTTGCATTTTTTAAGATAATAATTCATTATCCTGGGGGGAGGGGGGGGGGGGAATACAGCACATTTTGCAGGATTGTTCAATAGTTTGCATTGTATTGCAATAGATATCCAATTCTATTTTGGGAAACTAAGGCACTTAAAGAATCGTCTACTTCCATCTTGTAAGTGACCAAATATGGCGCTGCGCTAAAAATTAAGATTTAGGTTTTTGAATTTGTAGCATAAAAATAATCATAAAACCTAAAATCTACAGGAAGCATCAATTTAATTGAACTGTTATAGCTTTTAGCACATTAGCGCCCAATGCAATTAGGATAAGATGAAATTTTAAATACAAAATTTTTCATTTCTCAAAAAAAAAAAAAACTGTTTTAAATAATAAAAAATGAATAAATAAAATGATTTACAGCACATTTTGCATTAATTTATTAGTTCGTATTTGAATAAACATCAAACTCTGTTTTATTTTTGAAAACTTAAGCACTTAAAAGCTTAGCAGACTTCCATCTTGTGAGTGACCAAATATGGCGTCTGTTTCGCGCGTAACTAAAAAATGCTGCCGTTCTGGTCAAAAAACTATCTTCCTAAATGTGTTTATCCTTAGGCGTATGCTTCCAAAGCGATTTATTTTGTTCCACCCTCTTGAGTTTGTGCAATATTCCTGTTCATCCCAAGGTTTCTTTTCTTAGGAACAACAGGGGGGGGGGGGGACTGAGAACGTTTTCCTTTGCAGCCACTTTCTCAAACTAGGTCGCCACGTGGCAAGTGGCGACCGTGAATCTTGACCTTTACCCTGTGATAAAAAATCAGACCCTGTACAAAATACTTTATATAAAAAGAAAAAAAAAGCATAAAGACTTTTCTCTAAATATTTTTTTAAATAACAAACCTTTCAGAATATTTTTCATTTTAAAGCTGACCTTTCCCATAACTCTTCTTATAGAAAATAAATCTTTTCAACTCCAAACCACCATTTCACAATTCTACCTATCGAAAGTGTACTATGCCTGCGATATTCTATGTATTTTTGATGCATTTTACTTGCCTATCCTAATTTTTTTATACACTTTGAAATCTGATTTAATCTGCTTCAGTGGAATTTTCTCATTTTAATTTAGTGCGATTTTATCATTTGGGCATTATTAACAAAATCGACATTTAACTGTTAAACTAAAATTTACCTTATATTTTTTCCATGAATGTGAAGCTAATGTTTCGGTTGTAAGTTGGATACAATCGTGGATGCATAAAAATAATGCTAAAGATGTTTAATTTTGTTACATTGTTTAATGTTCCTATTATTAACAGGACTGCTATATAATCAAATAAACCTTTTACGTTGTCTTGAATTTCATTGCAAAATGTCATGAGAAAATTTAATGTTCATTAGTATTTTGGCGCTTCTGAATGCGTTATTTTCTGAAATTTAGGTTGATGAAGCAACTGGACGCTTTACAGGAAGTTCTGTACCATATGCCATTTGTGGTGAAATAAGAAGAATGGTAAAAATTTTGCAATTCTATCTCATTGATTAAAAATGATTTGTTTTCATGTTAAATAATTAAGTATAGAAGACCTCATTTTATTGTGGGAGTTACTTTCCCCAAAAATGCTCAATAAAAACAAGCCTGTCAGCCCTTAGTTCAATTAAAAGTATTCTAAATAGCAGGGTTGTTTGATTTAAACCACGTTTTTTAAAAATGTTTTTTACTTCCTTTTACAAAAAAGGAAGTATTGTATTTGTGAAAAAAATTTCACTCAAAAATCGGCCTTAATTTCCATTTTTCTCACCCCCAAATGAATGTTGTTTTTTTCGACCCAATCACACGTGGATAAATGCCTAGGAACCAACAGACACTGGAAATATCCATTTTGATGACCCCCGAGTCAATTACAACGCAATTTTCTCGTGACGTCTGTATGTATGTATGTATGTGTGTGTGTGTATGTATCTCGCATAACTCAAAAATGCTATGTCCTAGAAAGTTGAAATTTGGTCATAGATGTTAGCATAAAATATTATTTTATTTTATTTAGTTTTTATTCTCGGTCCACAGCCGATAATTTAAAGAAAATAATTTAAAGTTAAGTGTACCTACTTTAAGCCCAGTCTGGTAAAAGTAGAACCTGTCAACTAGTTGGTGCTAACACTTCAATCGACGATTCCCCCACGCCATAATTAATGGCGACTGTTTACTGAAACCATCGGAGATTGCATGTCTCGATGTGTCGATTCAGAAAAGTTGAGTTGTCACCTGATCGACTTGAATTAATTCCACTTGTTGACCGCACGTGCTATGGAGAGGAGTACGAATATTCGCGGTAGTGGAATATGCAAATGAGTGATGGTCGAAGTAGAAGTTAGTGTGGTGACGTCATCGAGGCATGGAATCTCATTGGTTGATAAAACATATATATTGTGGCGAGTGGCAGCGATCTCTCTCTCGTTTTTCTTCTCTCAACGATCCCCAGTGGTTGGTTCTGATCGTGAAGCCTAGTCCGGCTCACGTGTGGGGGGTTTTTTCCCCGCGATGCTAGCGGGGGTTTTTGTGGTATGTGATGTTTAATCTTCCAAGTCCTGGAATTAGTGAGTCCAGGTGAAGAACCTGTTGTGTTGTGTCCGGCCAATTAAAATGTCGGGGATGTGAGTTCCACGTGTCTACCTGTGATGTTTACCGATCTACGTATTGTGTAAAGTTGCCTGTTCAGTCCGGACATTCCTGAAGTGTGATTCGGCGGACCTTTTGTGCGTTTTCTACCTGATCCTTCGGAGTGGCAAGTGACTGCATCGACATCTTGGTGACATTTTTCTTTATATTCTGGAACCACTTTTGTTATGATATTTTGGGGGTGTATTTTATGGGGATGTTATTCTAGTCATATTTAATAAATGTATTTTTCTGAAACATGTTTTTTGCTTGTCTCCAACTTGACATTACACGGCCAGTTAATGTTGGCTTAGTTTAAATATCTTAACTTCTGGATTTTAAACTTAACTTTAATTTATGCCAACAAAGTGGTAGCAGAGCGTGGTTGAATGTCATTTTGGTTGGAGACAAATTTGCAAAAGTTTTCAGAATAATGGAAAGGGACTATCGAAACATTAAGAAACTTAACTCCTGCAATTGGGCAACATGGTCGAAAAATATGAAAATGGTACTGATAGAAAGAGATTTATGGGAATTAACCCAAACAAAATTAGAAGAAGGTATTTCGGCAGAAATAAAGAAACGGAGGGGCCAAGCAGTGGCGACTATTTACCTCAACATAGAGGATGAGTTAAAACAACTAATAGATGATTTAGACGATCCATATGCTGTATGGACGTCATTGAAATTGAATTTTGAACCTCCGTCTTTAGCCCGTGTTGCCGGATTGTGGGAGGAGTTTTTTTCTAGCAGAATTAATGAAAAAGAAACTATTGGAATGTTCGCGGCTCGATTGAAGTGTTTGCTCCGACAGTTGGAGGAGAATGGCTATAAAATGGATGAGAAATTAAAGGGATTTCAACTAATACGTAGTTTAGATCAAAATTTTAGGGGAATAGTACAAAATATTTATAGATGGGATGAAAGTAAATTTAACTTTTCAAATGTTTTGGATGAACTTTTAGCAGAAGAGGGGAGATTAAAATTTTTAGGAAATGAAAATTTTGGAAATAGTAGTTCAAGTGTTAATGCTTTTTCAGTTCAGAATAAACACCAGACTGGGCGGAAAGTTGAAAATGTAAATAAATTTGAAACGAGAGTTTGCTTCACATGTGGGAAAAAGGGGCATATTTCGGCTCGGTGTTGGAGCAGAAAACCAACTAATCAAAATAAAGGTAATCGTAATTTTGTCAAACAAAGTAATCCCCCTAAGGCTGGAATGTTTTGCACCATCAGTAAAATATCAGGAATGCAGGCCAACAACACAAATTTGAAGGAGGAAATACCAGTATTTTTACTGGATACAGGTGCCACGGCACATTTCTGTAAAGATAGGGACTTGTTTTGTGAATTGAGGCCTGTTAAAAATACAAAAATGGAAGTAGCTGTGGGCAATGTAAATAGTCAAGTCGAGGGGGTAGGGAAAATTGTTTTCGAAATTAAAACAGATGGTAAGCTAGTAACCATCACATTGAATGAGGTCTATTATGCTCCAACACTTAGACGAAATTTGCTTTCCGGATCCAGGATAGACAGTCTTGGTTTTTCATTAAGGTGGTATCCTGGTAAAATATGTATTTTTAATAATGATGGTATCAAACTTTTTTCTGCATTTTTAATTGATAAATTGTATTTTGTAAAACCCACTTCATTTTTAAGTAATCAAAGTAGTGACTCACCAGCAAATGTAAATGTAACCGAGGTCAAAGGATTAGACCTGGAGTTGTGGCATGAACGGTTTTGCCATATTAATTATGACAGTATCTTGGAAACTGAAAAGAAGAACTGTGTCAAAGGACTTAATATAAAAAGTAGAAACCGGCCAGATTGTGAGCCTTGTATTATTGCAACTCCAGGGATAAGGTCTAAAAGACAACTTGAGCTTCTTTTCATGGATCTAGCAGGGCCATTTCCGGTGGAGTCACTAGGGGGGAAAAGATATATTTTTTCCATAATTGATGATTTCTCAAGGAAGTCCACTATTTACTTTCTAAAGTCAAAAGATGAAGCTTTTGGATATTTCCTTAGATACCAGAGGCATGTGGAGAGAGCCCTCAACAAGAAAATTTTGGCCATAAGGTCTGATAATGGGGGGGAATTTACAAATTCTAATTTTGAGACCCACTTAATTAAAGAAGGCATCAGCATAGAAAGAACCAACCCTTATACTCCCGAACAGAACGGGGTAGTAGAAAGATACAATTTGACATTAATGAATGGGGTTAGGGCAATGCTGAAAGACTCTGGACTAAGGGAAGAATTTTGGGCGGAAGCCGCCTTATGCTTCGATTATGTCAGGAATAGAACAGTCCTAAAAGAAAGGGGGAAAACCCCATTTGAGCTGTTCTGGGGAAACAGGCCTTCAGTAAGGCATTTCCGGAGGTTTGGATGTATTGCCTACAGAGGCATGCAAAAACAAAACCTAAGGAAATTTGACTCGAGAAGTAAGAAAGGCATAATGGTGGGCTACGCAACCCAAGCAAAAGGGTACAGAATTTGGGACCCAGAGCTAAAGAAAATTTTTGAAACTATTAATGTGGTCTTCAGGGAAAATTTAATTTGGGGGAAATCAAACTTGAATGGGAATGTAGACAATGATGATGATTATTCTTTTATTAAACCTATTAGTGAAGTTCTCTTAGATAAAGAGATAGATGAAAGAAAGGCTCCCACCCCTTGTGAGGAAATTGAATGGGTGAGGGATGCAGTAAAAAGAAAGAAAGGGGACCGTACTGATATCTATTACTATGAAAAGGGAAATAAAACCAGGTTAAGGTCACCCAATGATGTAGAAAAATATTGTAAGAAGAATAACATTGTTTACAATCCTGAACTATTTGATTTCAAAAGTAAAAATGTACCTTATAATCCTTTGTTTGATATTTTTAATTCCCCTAAGGAACAAATGGAACCCGAGCCAGAGGCAAATTTGTCAGAAGTGCTAATTCCCCAAAACTATAATCAATGCTTGAAAACCCCAGAAGTAAAACATTGGCAAGAAGCCATGTCAGAAGAAATGAAAGTGATTCAAGAAAGGGGGGTGTGGCAGTTGGTTCCCCAGCCAGTTGGTAAACCAGTACTTGGTAATAAGTGGGTCTATGACTTGAAGAGGAATGCTAAAGGGGAAATTGCCAGGTTTAAAAGCAGATTGGTTGCGATGGGAAACAGGCAGGTGGCAGGAGAATCGTATTCTCAGGTTTTCTCCCCAGTTATCAATTTTTCCCTGATCAGAATGTTTTTCTCAATTCTGGTGATATTCCTGGGTTGGAGCCATTTTCAATTAGACGTAAAAAACGCATATCTTTATGCTGATTTGCATGAAGAAATCTATATGCGACAACCACAGGGTTTTGTAATCCCGGGAAAAGAAGACTGGGTATGCCGTCTAAAGAAATCGCTATATGGTCTCCATCAATCGGGGAGAAATTGGTACCTGGAAATTGATAGGGTTCTCCAAGGTCTAAATTTTTTGAAATTTAAATGTAGTAACTGTGTCTATACAAGAAACAGAAATGTGTTTTTATTGATGTATGTAGATGATATAATAATTTTTGGAAAAAATGAAATCATAATTCAGGAAACAATTCAGGATTTATCAAAACATTACGATATTAAAGAATTAGGGAGAACTAAAAAATTATTGGGGGTAGAATTTGAAGAAATCAATGGGGGAATTTTTATACACCAAAATTCTTACATTAAGACAGTTTGTGCAAATTTTGAAAAGTATCAATACCCATACTCGACCCTCCCAATAGCGAAAGGTACAATTTTGTCTTTAGGTGATTGTCCAAGAACGGACCAAGAAATAAAAGAAATGGAGAAAGTACCTTATCGCAATTTATTGGGATGTTTGTCCTATATAGCAGGGAAAACTAGACCGGATATTGCATATACAGTTAATTTATTATCTCAATTTCAAGCAAATCCGGGTAAAAGACATTGGCAGTGTTTATTAAGACTTTTAGGTTATTTAAAATATACAAATTATTATAAATTAAGTCTATCTGCAATAAATGAAATTAAAATCAATGGTTTTTCTGACTCAGACTATGCTGCAAATAGGGACGATAGGATTTCGATGGGGGGAATTATTATTTACATTGACAAAGTACCTATTATCTGGCGAACATTTAAACAAAAGTGTGTTTCATTGTCCACCATGGAAGCTGAGTATATATCTTTGACAGAAGCAGCAAAAGAGGTGGTGTGGTTAAAAAGAATTTTAGAAGAAACATCACATTTTGAAATAGCTGGATATAAATTTAACGGGTCTGTAATTAATTGTGACAATATAGCTGCAATAGAATTTTCAAATTCCCCTATAGAAAATTCCAGAACAAAGCATATTGATGTCAGATATCATTTTTTGAGAAACTTAGTAGAGGAAAATACATTTGAATTAAAATATGTGAAAAGCGCAGAAAATCCTGCGGATACGTTTACCAAGCCTCTGACTCGGGGTACATTGAAAAAAATGTGCAAACTCATTTTTGGTAATTATGAAAATGTAAAAGTTTAATATTCAAATGTGTAAATTTTTCAATGTTTCTCAAAAGTGTTTAAAAATTTTTTTTAATTGTTGTTTGAAATATGTCAGTTTTCATGTCGTTTTGAAGTGTATCGTGCTGTGTAACCGAGAAGGGGGGAATTTGTTAGCATAAAATATTATTTTATTTTATTTAGTTTTTATTCTCGGTCCACAGCCGATAATTTAAAGAAAATAATTTAAAGTTAAGTGTACCTACTTTAAGCCCAGTCTGGTAAAAGTAGAACCTGTCAACTAGTTGGTGCTAACACTTCAATCGACGATTCCCCCACGCCATAATTAATGGCGACTGTTTACTGAAACCATCGGAGATTGCATGTCTCGATGTGTCGATTCAGAAAAGTTGAGTTGTCACCTGATCGACTTGAATTAATTCCACTTGTTGACCGCACGTGCTATGGAGAGGAGTACGAATATTCGCGGTAGTGGAATATGCAAATGAGTGATGGTCGAAGTAGAAGTTAGTGTGGTGACGTCATCGAGGCATGGAATCTCATTGGTTGATAAAACATATATATTGTGGCGAGTGGCAGCGATCTCTCTCTCGTTTTTCTTCTCTCAACGATCCCCAGTGGTTGGTTCTGATCGTGAAGCCTAGTCCGGCTCACGTGTGGGGGGTTTTTTCCCCGCGATGCTAGCGGGGGTTTTTGTGGTATGTGATGTTTAATCTTCCAAGTCCTGGAATTAGTGAGTCCAGGTGAAGAACCTGTTGTGTTGTGTCCGGCCAATTAAAATGTCGGGGATGTGAGTTCCACGTGTCTACCTGTGATGTTTACCGATCTACGTATTGTGTAAAGTTGCCTGTTCAGTCCGGACATTCCTGAAGTGTGATTCGGCGGACCTTTTGTGCGTTTTCTACCTGATCCTTCGGAGTGGCAAGTGACTGCATCGACATCTTGGTGACATTTTTCTTTATATTCTGGAACCACTTTTGTTATGATATTTTGGGGGTGTATTTTATGGGGATGTTATTCTAGTCATATTTAATAAATGTATTTTTCTGAAACATGTTTTTTGCTTGTCTCCAACTTGACATTACACGGCCAGTTAATGTTGGCTTAGTTTAAATATCTTAACTTCTGGATTTTAAACTTAACTTTAATTTATGCCAACAATAGACTCCTAATGGGATCTAGGTGTGCACCTTCCCTTTTGGTTGCATTCGGATGTTCCTAAGGGGGTCTTTTGCCCCTTTTTGGGGGGAAATCATTGTTAATTTCGATGTAAACTCAGGTTGTGTTATGATTTGTTGGACACTTGGCGATATATCGCCAGTCTTTTGGTCGCCAACTTGGTGACAAATTGGGTTTTTTTTTTTTTTTAAATTTTGTTTCAATTTGACCACTGTTTGATATTTAGAGAGTAATCAATTGAATCACATTAAAATTGCCAATAATGTGGAAATGACATTGAATTGGAGTAAAAGGAAGTCATGTGATGCACACATCAGCTCGTTTTTTTTTCTTTGTGAAATTGAGTTCTTCTAAAATTATGTGGGACATAGCATCAAAATTTTGGACTGCTGGTCACCGAAAACTTCCCCTTCCATTTCAATGTTCCATTCTTGTGAAATAAAATGAGAAAAGCTCAGAAATTTGGAATTTTTACTTCCTTTTACAAAAAGGAAGTATTGCATTCGCGAAAAATTTTTTACTCTAAAATCAGCCTTAATTTCTATTTCGTTCACCCCCGAATGAATGTTAGGGATTTTTTTCGACTCGACCACACGGGGATGTATGCCTAGGAACATACAGACACCCGAAATATCCATTTTGACGATCTCAGAGTTAATTACAACGACTTTTCTCGTGACGTCTGTATGTACATATGTATGTGTGTATGTATCTCGCATAACTCAAAAACGGTATATCCTAGAAAGTTTAAATTTGGTATGTAGACTCCTAGTCGGGTTTAGTTATGCACTTTAACTTTGGGTTGCATTCGGATGTTCCTAAAGGGATCTTTTGCCCCTCTTTGGGGGGAAATCATTGTTAATTTCGATGTAAACTCAAGTGGTGTTTTAATTCGGCGGACACTTGGCGATACATATCACCAGTCTTTTGGTCGCCAACTTGGCAACAAATTTAGCTTTTTTATTTTTAAACCTGGTTTCAATTTAGCCACTGTTGGTGATATTTAGAGAGTAAACAATTGAATCACATTAAAATTGCCAATAATGGGAAAATGAAGTTGGAGTAAAAGGAAGTCATGTGATGCACACAACATCTAGTTTAGTTTTAACTTTCATGGAAGAAATCAATCCTCCATATGAAAAAATCATTTTTTGATCATTTTTACTTCCTTTTACAAAAAAGGAAGTATTGTTTTCGCAAAAAAAATTTCACTCAAAAATCAGCTGTAATTTCCATTTTTCTCACCTCAATGAATGTTGAGTTTTTTTTTTTTTTTTTGACCCAACCACACGTGGATAAATGCCTAGGAACCAACAGTCACCTCAAATATCCGTTTTGACGACCCCCGAGTTGATTACAACGAATTTTTCTCGTGACTTCCGTATGTATGTGTATATGTATCTTGCATAACTCAAAAACAGTATGTCCTAGAAAGTTGAAATTTTGCACGTAGACTCCTAGTGGGGTCTAGTTGTGCACCTTCTCTTTTGGTTGCATTCGGATGTTCCTAAGGGGTCTTTTGCCCCTTTTTGGGGTGAAGTCATCGTTAATTTCGATGTAAACTCAAGTGGTGTTATAATTTGTCGGACACTTGACGATATATCTCCAGTCTTTTGGTCACCAACTTGATGACAAATTTGACGATTTTTTTTTTAATTTGGTTTAAATTTGGCCACTGTTGGTGATATTTAGAGAGTAAACAATTGAATCACATTAAAAATTCCAATAATGGGGAAATGACATTAAATTGAAGTTAAAGGATGTCATGTGATGCACACATCAGCTCGTTTTTGAAAAAATTCGTTGTTTTCCCCCTTAAATGTTTTCATACTTTTTACATATTATTGCAGAAGAGAAAAATCTAATTAATGCATTGCACAGTAACTAGCAAAGCTTTACAGATTTGATAAATTTAGAAACTTAGAAATTTTTAAGGAATGCAAGTTTGCTAAATAATTTTTATTTTTTTTATTTTATTATTTTTCATTTTTAAAATCAATACAGCTTTCTTATTACGTACATAAGTATACAAGACAGACCAACTAAGTTTTTCTAAAATTACATGGTAGAAAATTCCAAAAAACTTTTATGAGTTTTTAAGTATTATTTTTCAGTCTTTTACATTCAAAATGGTCCAAAAAGCATATTTCAACCAAAACTTCATATACTACCTAATTAGCTTGATTACTTAAGATTTATTGAGATAGATTATGTACCATTGAATCGATGCATAGTGTAAAAATATCTTAACACTATAATACGCCCAATCCAAAGTTGCGGGTGTGACATTTACACTAACTAAATTAGTCATCAGCAAAAATATTTTAGAGTATGGGTTTCAATTTTTATATTTTTCAATAAAGATCGCTTGCAGGTACATTGATGCCAATTTGCAAGTTGATTGATATTTTATTTATTTTTAAAAAAATTAATTTCTACCCGTTGCGGGTGTGACATAAAAAGGACATGCATTTTCACCTTGCGATCTAAACATTCAAAACTCTGTGAATTATATCAACTGATCGAACTGGTTTTTTTTATGTTAGACAGTAATACTTAACTAATTATTCTATACAAAAATTTAGATACTCACTCAATTAGTTTCACTGTAAAAAATATTCAAAGTTGCCGTTGCGGGTGTGACTTGTGTGGCCAATAAAATAACAACATACACAAATAGTTATCAATCAGACATTTTATGATTAGCACAGTAATAAATAAGAGAAATTGGAAATAACTAAGGAAATTTTTTTTACATAAATCTCATTTCCAATCTAGAATTGATGATTTCAGGGGGTGTTAGTTTTCTTATTACAATGTTCTGTTTCTCCCATGATATGTCTGACTGATTGGGCGAGATGTATACATGTTCTGAAGGTTTTTTTTCCAAGTATTCTACTTGTATGTCTTCTCCATCTATTTGCTTGATTTGACCTTTTTTTTTTTTTTTTGAGGTAGAAAACAAAACTAATTCTACAAAATCTCCAATAGCATTTATATTACCAAGGGAGATCGTTTCCGACTGAGGCAGCAATGAAACTTCTTCAGTGCACTTTCTGCAGTTAGTGCCTGCCACTTGAATTGTACCCATATTGATCGGTACAGCATGGTGTACCGATTTAAGTTTGGTATAGCTTTGTACAAGGCAGCAGCGTGCGTGAAGCATTTTTGCAACATCTTTTGTGATGTCGCTCTTTGCAGAATAAAGTACTCTGATTTTTTTAAGAGCCTCTTCTGCTCAAATGGCAAAATCCGATGCAGAATTGACTGTTGCTCTACGCTGTAGAACGGCAAGTGACACCATTTTTTTTTGTTACCGCACCAACACCATCCACAGCTCCTTATCTATGAGTCCTTGCAAAGTATGACCATGCAATTTTAATGTTGTAGTCTTTATGGTTGTATGACATTAACAGAAGATTGCACCTGTCTATGGATTGCATTACCAAAGGTTTGAGCTCATCAAAAAATTGCTATCGACTCTGCTTCTACAGCTGGAGATGGTGTGGCCCCTTTTGTCGAAGATTTCTTTCTCTCTCTACACTTTCTCTGCCTCTCATTCTGGTTTTGCCTCTACATTTTCTTTTTTTTCATGACCACAGATGTAATTTTTTAAAGTAATTTCTTTGTAATTTCTATTCTTTCTTTGTTTCTTTCCCTTTCTTTTAGAGAATATTCCGAGTATTTAGCCAAGTTTTCTTTCATCTTTTTACGATGATTTCGGAATCTTTCAGTGCTGTTCATTCTTCTGGAAAAAAAAAAAGTGTGTAAAGTGAATAAATATAGCACTACAAGTCCCAAAATATATTGTTGAACATGTTTTTTTTTTGAAGTTCTTTGAATTTTTTAACCCCAAATGAAATTAAAAACATTAAGTTTTGATTCATTTAAAACTTTAACTAACAGAATTTTATACAAAGTTTTTTTAACAAATATTTTAATAAAAGTTTCATTACTATTTTTATTATTTCTTTATATTTATTTTGAATTTGAAGT